>NC_091778.1:44746212-45049242 GCF_029378745.1 Bos indicus | reverse complement strand
GAGTCGGACACGACTGAAGCGACTTAGCAGCAGCAGCAGCAGAGACTCCTTCCAAAGGGGGCGGGCCTAGCTCTCTCCTCACAGCCGGTGGAGCTGAGAGCTTCAGACTCAAATCTTTTGCCTTAAGGAATCTCTTTGATGATGTGGGTATCTGGGCTAACTTGTGGGAGGCTGGTGGGACTGCTCCCATGCCTGGGACTCAGTAGCTCAATCTTCTTGATGTCCTTCCACCCTCTTTGTCTTGACCTCACTCTTAGGCCACAGGCTTTGACCTGATCTAGCTAAGCCTTTTGACTGGATCCCAAAGCAGAGTGGGGGTGCAGGTGTTCTAAAAACAGTTCTTGTTTATGCAAAGGGGAGTGGTCTGGAAAATCCCAGACGGGAAGCCCTCAGGGTCCTGCTTTAGTTCAAGAAGTCACTTAGCATTTTTTTTTTGTTTCCCGTGTGGCAAAAGTTTTATTACAGTGAAAAAGGGATAGAAAAAGCTTCTGACACAGACATCAGAAGGGGGCAGAGAGTGCTTTTTTACTAGCAACAAGCTAGTAAAAAAATACTTATTTGGTCACGCCGGGTCTTAGCTGTGGCACATGATATCTAGTTCCCTGACCAGGGATTGAACCTGGGCTACCTGCATTGGAAGCATGGAGTCTTAGCCACTGTACCACCAGGGAAGTCCCCACTTGGCATGTTGATTACACAGTGTTTATGGAGCACCTGTCTCCCTGCAGGGGTTGTAGGCACTGGGGCACATCATGAAATCAATAAAGTTCCTCTTCTAGGAGCTTCAGTCCCACTCACACTCTTTTATTGGGTGGCTCAGAGAGTAAAGAATCCACCTGCAATTCAGGAGACTGGGGTTCCATCCCTGGGTAGGGAAGACCCCCTGGAGAAGGGAATGGCTACTCACTCCAGTATTCTTGCCTAAAAAATTCCATGAACAAAGGAGCCTGGTGAGATACAGTCCATGGGGTCACAAAAGGTCAGAGACAACTGAACAACTATCACTTTCACTTTTAAAGGTTTCATTGAGATATAATTCATATATCATAAAATTCATCCATTTACTGAATACAATTCACTGGTTTCTGGCATATTCACAGAACTGTGCAGTTGTCATCCCAATCAATTTCAGAGTATTTTTTTTTATCACCTCCCAAAAGATACTCCATGCCCTTTGGCAGTCACCTTCTATCCTTCCCAGCCCTAGACAGCCAGCAGTCAACTTTGCAAGGTTAAGTTCTTTACAACACACATTCCTTTTATAACTGAAAAACATACCATTTCATGGCTATACCACATTTTGTTTATCCATCCATCAATTGATACATACGTGGGTTGTTTCCACTTTTTGGCTACAATGAATAATACTGCTATATGTGGACCCCAGGTTTTCATTTCTTTTGAGTCTACACCTAGGAGTGGAATTGCTGGATCATATGGTAATTCTTTGTTCAGCATTTTGAGGAGCTGCCAGACTGTTCCCCACAGGGCTGCTGCACCATCTGTTCTATGCACTCTCGCTGAGGGAGGCCCCCCTGGGCCAGACCAGAGTGAGAACTAGTGAGCTGACTGTCATCTTTCCTGTAAGACAAAATACCAGTAATTTCCCAACCAGAGTTTAGTTTCCCAGCCTCAATTTAAGATGATATTATTTGCATTCTTGTCATTCGAGTATTTAGTCTACTACTGAGGGCTCAATATATAACCTACTTGATTTCTTAACCTGATAGCTACCTTCTCTCATAAACCACCACACACAACTGTTTCCTCCAGAACCTTCCATCTTGGGCCACATTCTCAGTCCCAGGGGATGCCCGGTTCTGGCTTCATTGTCAGCGTGAGCAGTGGTGAGATGCCCACGTGCCTGACTCCTGAGGCCTGTGCAGGCAGAGGAGGAGGAGGAGCTGGGTTTTTTAAAAAATATTTATTATTTATTTTGGTTGCATTGGGTCTTAGTTGCAGACTGGTGTGCGGGCTTGGCTGCCCAGCTGTATATGGGATCTCAGCTACCCCACAAGGGATTTGAACCCGCATCCCCTGCATTGCAAGGCAGATTCTTAACTCCTGGACCACCAGGGAAATCCCTGGGTTGTTTTTTCTTTTTTTTAATTGTATTTTATTTATTTTTTAAGAAGTTTTTTATTGTGATAAAAGTCGCATAATGTTAAACATACTATTTTAACCATATTTAACTTTACGGTTCAGTGGCACTAAGTATGTTCACATCGTTGTACAACTCTCACCATCATCTATCTCCCAAAATTGTCACCTTCCTAAACTGAAACTCTGTCTCCATTAAACACTAACTCCCCATTCCCTCTCCCTTCTCCCTTAACCTGGGCCCAGCCTCAGGGATCGACCAATGTACTTTCTGACTCTATGAATTTGACTATATTCTAGGTACTTTAGTACCTCGTATGTGTGCTGTGCTTAGTCACTCAGTCATGTCTGACTCTTTGTGACCCCATGGACTATAGCCTTCCAGGATCCTCTGTCCATGGGATTCTCCAAGCAAGAATACTGGAGTGGATTGCCATGCCCTCCTCCATGGGATCTTCCCAACCCAGGGATCGAACCCAGGTCTTCCACATTGCAGGTGGATTCTTTACTGTCTGGGCCACCAGGAAAGCCCAGTACCTCGTATAAGTGGAATCAAACAGTATTTGTCCACACCCAGTGTGTGTTGGAATGCATTTTTAAGGTTAACTTAATATATGGAGGAGTTTGGTCCCTGGGTTGGGAAGATTCCCCTGGAGGAGGGCATGGCAACCCACTCCAGTGTCCTTGCCTGGAGAATTCCATGGATAAGAGTCTGGCTGGCTATAGTTCATAGGGTCACAAAGAGTTGGACACAACTGAAGCGACTTAGCACACAGCACACTATATGGAAGAGGAGCTATTTTGACCGAATCTTTGCTGGCAGAGAAGTCCCTCCTATCCTTCATCCCCAGACCCGAGAAGAGAAGGAAGACAGCTCCCTTATCGTAGTATCACAAACGAACGAATGCCTAATGTGTCTCTTTCCCAGCCCCCCTCTCCCATCCAAATAGGGGTGCCTCTAAGAGGAACGTTAGCTTCACATCAGACCCAGGAGAAGTGGGAAAGAATTTGGCACCGACTTAATAGAAATGTCTGCTAAATAGGTAAACAACAAGGACCTACTCTAAGGTACAGGGGGCTGTATCCAATATCTTGTAGTAACCTATAATGGAAAAGAATAGATTAGAACTGAATCACTTTGCTGTACGCCGGAAACTAATACAACAGTGTAAATCAACCACGAAAGTGGAAGTGCTAGTCTCTCAGTCATGTCCGACTCTTATTGACCCCATGGACTCTAGCCTGCCAGGCTCCTCTGTCCATGGAATTCTCCAGACAAGAATACTAGAGTGGGTTGCCATTCCCTTCTTCAAGGGATCTTCCTGACCCAGGGATTGAACCAGGGTCTCTTGCTTTGCAGGCAGATTCTTTATTGTCTGAGCCACCAGGGAAGCCCATACCTCAAATTAAAAAAAAAAGTCTGATGAAACATGAAAGTATATATTCTTAAAATTCACAAAAAGAAACATCTTTTTTAACCAATTCAACATAATTAAGATTTATACAATTTTCACACAAAGCAGGATACAAAGAGAAACATCTTTCATCATGCAGATATCGATCAACCATTTTTGCATGTCCCTTTGGAAGGAGGGCTTCCCTGGTGGCTCAGACAGTAAAGAATCTGCCTGCAATTCGGGAGACCTGAATTCCATCACTGGGTTGGGAAGATGCCCTGGAGAAGGGCATGGCTACCCACTCCGGTATTCTGGCCTAGAGAATTCCATGGACAGAGGAGCCTGGCGGGCTACAGTCCATGGAGTGGCAAAGAGTAGGACTTTCACTTTCAGTTTTGGAAGGAGGGGGACAGTCTTCCTGAGTGAGGGAATAGAGTTGACTCCTCTTGAGGGCATCGGCTCTGCCCCTGCTCTCAGATGCTGTGCCAGGGACAGTGAGGACCAGAGACCCTGCAGCCCCCAGCTGGGTGTGGCCAGAGACCAGTCGTGGACCTCTCTGGGCTCCTGAGTCCTTAGACACCAAACTTAAGCTCCCCTCACAGGGTGGGCACTAGAGAGCACAGAGGGAAGCATCAGTTCTGGGTGGCCTCCTCTTCTCTTGGTTCTGGGGGTCCATTCATCTCCCTCTCCTGGGTTCCCTCAGCTCTTCCTGCTGTCCCCAGTGCCTGCCACATTCACAGCTGCCTTCTCAGGAGAGAGGCTTTGGGGGTCATCTGTGCATCTAGTCACCTGGCAGTTCTCACCTGTCCACACCATAGTTCCAGTCTCACACCCAAGGGCCTCAGGCCACATCTCCTGCCGACAGTCCCTACCTCGAACCTATTCCCAGCCTTGGCTGTATGTTGGAATACCCTGGGAACTTTTCAAACTTCTTTTGTGTGACCCCGCCCACAGAGCCTGCATGCATGTTAGCAGAGCACCCACTTGACGTCAGGCGCTTCACTAGGTGCTGGAATTACAGCGGTTAATAAGATGAAATCAACATCTTCAAAGAACTTTACAGTAGTAGGAATAGGTACTTATTTAGTGGAATAATTAATATTTCAAAAAATATCTTCAAAGAACTTTACAGTAGTGGGGGGTGGCAGTGGTTTATTCGCTAAGTTGTGTCTGACTCTTGCAACCCCATGGACTGTAGCCTGCCAGGCTCCTCTGTCCATGGGATTCTCCAGGCAAGAATACTGGAGTGGTTGCCATTTCCTTCTCCAGGGGATCTTCCTGACCCAGGAATCGAACCCTGGTCTCCTGCACTGCAGCAAGATTCTTTACCGACTGAGCCATGAGGGAATGGAAATAGGTACTTATTTAGTAGAATAATTAATATTTCAAACAATATCTATCAAGAGTCTACTTTTTGGAAATCCCTGTTGGAGAGAAGGTTTTTATCTCCTTTATGAGCAGAGTGGAAGGTGATCTCTTTAGATACATAGATGGATGGAGTCGGAAGGGATTTTAGTTAACTAATCCTCCCATTTTACAGATGAGAAAACCAAGGCCAAATGGCCATGTTTTCTGTGTATGAGGTGGAAGGTGTTCTCCAAAAACTAGAAGACTCTTGCTTGCAGTATGGTATCCCTGCCAGGTGCTCTCGAGAGCCGCTAAGCCTTTCTCAATCCAGTACCTGATGCCAAGTTAATAAAAGATTTAAGGCGCATTAGTATTATAATCAAGTTTAGATAAATTAAAGATTAGATTAAGCTGTGATGAATAACAGCTAAGGATTAGCAAGGAAGATTACAATTGCTTTTAAGTATTTATTTCTTTTAAGGCTGATAATTATATGAGTGATCTTAAACTAAGTCCAATTTAAATGTTATTTAAGTTCAGCTCTTTTTGTGACTTACCATGTTTTTGGAAATTGAAGAATAATTGGTGAGAAACCAAGCAAATCTCTTTACTAACCAAACCTACTAAGCCTGGCTCTGCCACTTGCTTGCTGGGTGATATTGGGCAAGTCGCTGAACTTCTCTGGCTTTCAGTTTCTTTATTTATAAAAGGAAGCTAATAATAGTAGCTATGAAGTGAGGAGCAGCATACCTACAGCAGAGCCAAGATGCTGCTGCTGCTAAGTCGCTTCAGTCATGTCTGACTCTGTGCGACCCCATAGACGGCAGCTCACTAGGCTCCTCTGTACCTGGGATTTTCCAGGCAAGAATATTGGAGTGGGTTGCCATTTCCTTCTCCAATGCATGAAAGTGAAAAGTGAAAGTGAAGTTGCTCAGTCGTGCCTGACTCTTAGTGACCCCATGGACTAGAGCCTACCAGGCTCCTCCATCCATGGGATTTTCCAGGCAAGAGTACTGGAGTGGGGTGCCATTGCCTTCTCCAGAGCCAAGATGACCTGGGGTCAAATACCAGCTCTACCACTTAGCAGTGTAATGCCTTTGGGCAAATTGCTTAACCTCTCTGTGTGCAGTTTCTTCATCTGTAAAATGGGGTGATAGTATTCCCCACCTCGGTATGTAATTATGAGGATCAAAGAAATGAACACATATGAAGAGACAGGAATTGTGCGTGCTTACATATAGCAGCTCTGGTGGGGATGATGTTTAGAGCACAGAGCATCAGCCCACAATTGCAAGATAAAATTTTGAATTATGAGCAAGCTTTCTGAACATCGAAGAATGCAGATCTAACTGGTGGGGTGAATTGTGAGGAGGCAGGTGCTTCAGACTCAGAGGAAAAAGATCTCTCTCATTTCTCCTAAACTCAGCCTCCTTTCATTCCTTAATCTTTGACCCTTCCACCTTCCTGCCTTGTCCAGGGTCTGCAGGGGCACTCCAAGGCCCAGTTGGCGTGTGGGAGTCTCCAGCAATGGACACTGGATTACTGGGGTGGATAGCAGGACTTCCTCCCATGCCCAGAGCCTGCACTGCCTTTTGTGAAGTTAAATAAAGTGAAAGTCGATCAGTCGTGTCCGACTCTTTGCTAACCCATGGACTAGTCCATGGAATTCTCCAGGCCAGAATACTGGAGTGGGTAGCCTTTCCCTTCTCCAGGGGATCTTCCCAACCCAGGGATCGAACCGAAGTCTCCCATGTTGCAGACGGATGCTTTACCATCTGAGCCACCAGGGAAGACTTTTGTGAGCTCGTCCCTACTCTATCGATGGACTACTTATGCCTGGTCCCCTTGCATGGTGCCTGAAGCAAAGCTCTTGCCACCTCGGTTGGGTGCTGGAAAGAGGATAAGTGTAGTGGGTGGCACAGTTAGGACTAGGCAGGATGCCACTAACAGGTGGGTAGGAATGAAGAGGACATGCTGTCCGTAGTAGATACCTGGGGCTCCAAAAGCCCTGGGGGGCCCACCGTCTTCCCCAGGAGGACCCGAGGTCAGTTATGGGCATGTCAGACAGCCAGAGACAGAGACTAACCACCCACTGCTCAGCTGGCACCTAGTGAGAGCCTGCTCAGACCTACTCCCAGGAAGGAACCATAGTTATAAGGCATTTTCTGTGTGCCTGGTACTGTGGCATCCATTCTGTGCCCTCTCCCAAGGTGGAGGCTGTTATCCCTATTGTGCAGATGAGGAAACTGAGGCTCAGAGAGGTTATGTAACTGACCTAGGACACATATACCACATGACAGAGCCAGGATTTCAACGCAGAGCTCTCTACTTCCAGAACATCCCACCCCATGGGGTTGTGGCAGAGTAAAGCAAGGAGGCAGGGCAAAGTGCAAGTGTTGGGCCAGGGGTGGGGTGGGGGGAGGAGGGCAATGCAGCAGCTTCTGGGAGAAGTTTTGGATCTCTAGACCGGTATCTAATGTGGGGGCAGGGCCGGTTAGTGTGTGGCTGGCGGGTGGATGATGATGGTGGAGGGGGTTTCAGGCTGTCTGAGGTTGTGATGGGAGTCAGGGCCCAGAACACTTGGTTCTCCAGGGAAAATTTGGTTTGATCCTGGACGGGTGGGGGCGGGGTACAGCTAGCTGTCCAGATGCCCTGTTGAGGCTTGGGTTATGCTAGTGCTGAAGCTGGTATCTGACTCAGTACCAGTGAAGCTGGCACCCTATCTGGAACAGAATAAGAGCCTCCTTTCTCATAGAAATTTGGTTTTCTTTAGAAATTTGGTTTTCGAAGTGGGGAATGCACCTAGGGGTGCATCAGATGATCCTTTAGGGTATGGTAAGAAAATACTGGAACTTCTATTTATAGTCTAAAAATAATCATTAGAATTTTTGAATGTGATTTTTAATAGTAACTATGTATATTAAAAATCACATTCAAAAATTCTAATGATTATTTAGTAGCATACATATAGTAATATGGCTTCCCTGGTGGCTCAGACGGTAAAGCGTCTACCTGCGATGCAGGAGACCCGGGTTCGATCCCTGGGTTGGAAAGATCCCCTGGAGAAGGAAATGGCAACCTACTCCAGCACTCTTGCCTGGGAAATCCCATGGAGGAAGGAGCCTGGTAGGCTAGAGTCCATGGGGTCGCAAAGAGTCAGACATGACTGAGTGACTTCACTTCACTTCATATAATAATATATAAATATAAGTATACTTACAGTGATGGTTCCAAACTTTTTTGTTTTTACTGAGAGATACAGACAGTAGAAAAGGCTTCTAGAATAAGACTGGTGAATTGCTGAGGTAGTGGGCTAAGGGATCGGAGCCGGTGGGTGTAGAAACAGAGACGCGGGGTAACTGTTGGCGGCCCCTGCTGGTCATCACCGGAAGTGCAACATCACTCAATTACAGAACGGGCTCTTTTAGGGCTTCCCTGATAGCTCAGCCGGTAAAGAATCCGCCTGCAATGTGGGAGACCTGGCTTCGATCCCTGGATTGGGAAGATCCCCTGGAGACAGGAAAGGCTACCCTCTCCAGTATTCTGGCCTGGAGAATTCCATGGACTAGAGTCGGACACGACGAAGGGACTTATTTCACTTCACTTCTGCTGAAAATTTATAACAGCTGCTCCGAGTTTTCTCTCTTTCTGTGCGTTGAATCCCAAAGCCTTGGAGCGAATATCCACCAGAGGAATATCTCGATTTGAGGGTAAGCAGAAACACTGCCGGCACCGTTGTGGCGCAGGCAGGGAAGAAGACAGACCTCAGAGGAAGAGGACTCATTCCTCTCACTTTTCCACCTGCCTCCTCCCCACCCCAACGCCTCATTTCTCCTTACTCTCCACGTTCCTCCATCCCACTGGCAGAGGGGGCAGCCTCTAACTGCCATGGAATGCATTGTGGACCCCTCAAACCTGCTTCCTACCCCAGCTACACTATATCCCATCAGTAACACCCTCATTCCTTTGGGGCCCTGCTTAGAACACAGCACGTCTATTACGACATTCAGTTGTACCGCTAGAAAGTGATTTCTGTGTCTGACATTCCCCCTTCCGGACCTCCACCTTCAGGAATCACTGATGCTGGCCCTGTAGCTGGTATCTGACAGTATCAGTGAGGCTGGCACCCTATCTGGACCAGAATAAGAGCCTCCTACTCTGTATCAGGAAATGTTTCTCCTCTCTCTGTAACCTCATGGGGCTGTTGTGAGAATTAAACAATTTATCAATTGTAAGGTCTTGAACAGATGTGAGGAGCTGGCATTCTATAAGGCCCTTATAAGAGAGATGCTTGCTGACTGACTAATGGGGGTGGGGGGAGGGACTGCGAGGAGGCAGCTGGTAAGAGTAATGAGTTAGGCTCCATTTCCTAGAGGGCCAAAATCAGGGATCCTCGTTCTGGGGATCTTGAATGAAACTAAAAGTTTGCTGTATGTTGTTATGGGGTAATAGTTGCCTGACTGAGAAGTAATTAATACTATGGAGAGATTCAAGATGCTTCCATTTCCCCACCACCAAATAGCCAGGTGGACAGGCTAGAGTGGAGAGTAGCTTTCATGACGGGAAGGGGACTTCTTCTCTTTTTAAAAAAATTTATTTGGCTACTCCTGTTCTTTGTTGCAGCATGTGGGATCCATTTCCCCGACCAGGGGTCGAACCCCGGGCCCCCTGCATTGGGGACGCAGAGTCCTAGCCACTCGACCACCAGGGAACTCCCAGGGACTTCTTCCTAAATTGAATTATGAAGATCTTTTGGCTTGAAGGCAGAAGAGAGGGCAGAAAGCATTTTGCTCCGCCAAGTTCTTTGGTTGGAGACGGAAGCCTGTAATTCCAGTCCCTGCCATCTGGGGTCGCTAACTAACTTTCCTTTCCTTGCTCAGTAATAAGGGAGGAGACCACCGAGAAACATCAGGACTTTCTGTAGAGCTTGGCAGTGGTTTTGTGGCTTGTGTTTGTGTGCTTGTTGTTAGTCGCTCAGTCGTGTCCGACTCTTTGTGACCCCCATGGATTGTAACCCGCCAGGTTCCTCTGTCCATGGGAGTTCCCAGGCAAGAATACTGGAGTGGGTTGCCATTTCCTCCTTCCGGAGATCTTCCTGACCCAGGGATCGAACCGAGATCTCCTGCACCGCAGGCAAACTCTTTACCTATACTCAAACCTGGCTTTTCCCGATGGCTCAGTGGTAAAGAATCCGCCTGCAATGCGGGAGACGCAGGTTTGATCCCTGGGTTGGGAAGATTTCCTAAAGAAGGAAATGGCAACCCACTCCAGTGTTCTTCCCTGGGAAATCCCATGGATAGAGGAACCGGTCGGACTACAGTCCACGGGTTCGCAAAGGAGTCGGACAAGACTTAGTGACAAAACAACAACAGTACTGAAACGTATGATCGCCGGAGCCCAGTGCAAGCTGAGTCTCCTGCAACAAGGGGACCAGTCCCCCCTGCTTCCAGGATCAATTTCCAAGTCAAACCCATTTCTGAGCTTTCCAAGCAAGTTTCCAGAATGCAGTGCATTTCTGATCTTAGGAGACCTGCATATTCTAGAAAGCAGTTGGAGAGGGTGCAAGGTGGGGAATACCGCGGCCAGAGTACTACCTCGGCTGACCCACCGCGCACTTGGCGAAGCGTAGTCTTCCCGCTGAGCTTTCAGTATTCCACGGCTAGAACTAAGTGCAGGTCTACAGTGGAGCCAGAAGCTGGGGTGAAGGCGGGCAACTGGGTTTGTCTTTACTTCTTGAGATGGAACTACGAAGAAGGATGGCGAGTCACCTTGTTCTGTATTCCGTACACTGGGGTATGGACCAGCTCTCCGGTCCAGGCTTGAAATACGGTCTCAGCGCCCCCCACCCTTTTTTTTTTTTTTTTTGCAAATTCGCCTAGCGAGTCTGGGATCTAGGTATCCACCAATGAATCCTTAAAAGCTGCTTCTGAGTTTGAGGTCCTATGGGGATGGGTCTCCTGCTCCTTGAGGGTTCTCCCTAAACTCCTCCTGCTCCCTTACCCAGTTGGGAAGCAGGATAATGAGGAAAGGTGAGGCAAGCCTTGAACTGGAACGCGGGTCTAAAGCTGAGAGAAGGGGGCGGGTCTCTTACCATCGCCCTTTTAAGGGAATCGCTGGGCGCCGAGGGACTAGTGGGTACAGGTCCCAGTCCTTGCTTCCCTGGGTAGGAAGCCAGCTGCGGGTGGGGGAATCGTGGGCTGTGTAGTGTCTCCTAAGTCACCACCTCCCCGCCTACCCACTAGCTGCTCGGAAAGGGTACTTTCCTGCAGGTGGTCCCGCGGCGTCCTCATCCCCCTCCCTCTCCCCTTCTCTCTCGGTTTCCGCCCCTTCGCGCGGAGGAGGCCTGGCCGCTTTAAGAGCCGGAGTAGCGATTGACAAGCAATAAACGCGGAGCGCCGGGCTGCGCGGGAGCCACCCGGAGCTAAGGGCCTCTCCAGGCGCAGGTAGGCGCCCCCCGGCCCCCGGGCCAGCACCCACCCGAGGGCCCTCTTGGTCCTGGCACGGCACCTGGGGCCCTTTCTCTGCGTTACACCTCCCCTGGCCTCTTCCCTCTGGCCCCTCCCCTCACTCTCACCCTCCCGCCCCTTTTCTCCCTCTCACCCTCCCGCCCCCACTCCCCTTTTCTCGGGGCTCCGAGAGAGAGATCAGACCTCGCGGCCCGTGGACACTGGCCCCCCGCCCCTGCGGTGAGGGCTCCTAGGTGACGTCAGGCACAGAGCCTGGTGAGCTGTGCGGGGGCCCGAGTGTCCGTGCGGCTTCTCCGGGGACTGTGCGGATTCTGGGGACTTCGGAGCCGGGCATTACGTAAGAACCGCGTTATTAGCTCTTCCAGGGGTGGGGGCGCAAGACGGAGGTTGTGTGGGTCCCCTTGGCTGCCCTGCCACCTTGGGAGGCCAACACCTCAATCTCTCCTGGGAGGGGGTCCTGCGAAGGGGGAGTGCTGCTGCTTCGCCTCCCAGGTTGTAGAGGGGGCGGGTCTGGGTCGGGGGCCAGGACTAGGATCTGGAGACCTGGGAAGGGGTCGGTGACAGGAGCGAGGAGTCAGGGCCAGAAAGTTAGGTCAACTCAGAGTGGGAGCGTGAGGACGCGGGCGGGGGTGGGGTTGGGGGGCGGTGTGCAGCCATTCAGTGACCTCATCCCCTAGTCTCCGCCGGGCGCGCACGCAGAGAGACTTCTTTGATGGCTCGCAACACACCCCCCTCCTCCCAGGTCCTAGCGCCCAGCGTTTTAGGGCTGGGCTCTTGGGGCGGGGGCACTCTGTTCGTCGGTGCGTGCAGGCCCGCTTGGCCACTAGACCCCATCCTGCAGTCTGTCTACCCCTCTCCACGACCTGTAGATCTTCAAAGCTCCTTTGTCAGACCTTTCTCCTCTATATCTCTTTGTACGCGTATTGACAGAGCTTGGAGGAAACCTCCCCCTTTCTCGGTGGGCCCACATCGGCTACCAACCCAGGGTGGTGTGGATAGCCTGGAGATAGGGGTGAGAGGGCACGTGGGCCCAGGGTTTTGGAAGCTGAGGTGCGAGTTCTCAGATGCCTGGGCTCCGGACCTTGACTCGGAGCCAGGCTGGCTTGCCTGGCACTGCTGTTCTCCTGTGGGCACAACCGGCCCCGCCCTCCCAGAGGCTTGGGTGGGGGTAGGGCAGAGCTAGCCGATGCCCGTGGGAACGACTCCTCAGGGAGAAAACCCAGGCAGGCTGGGCAAGACTTCTGGGGACCGGATCCTCCCTGCCTCTTCCCACCCTCCACCCTCTGGGGAAGGAGGACTTGGGAGAGTAGTGCCAGCTGGAGAGAGCTGCAGGTTCCTGGTCCTCAGGACCCGGGACGGGCCAGGGGTGGGGTTGGGGGGTGCGGAGAAAGGGATCCCTCTCTGATGCTCTCTAGGAATAGGGGTGGCAGGAATTGTGCCCAGGGCACTAGCTGGCACAGTGGATCCTGGGCATTGCTCCTAGTCTAGGTGCTAGCCTGATAGGAGATGTCCTTCCTTTCCCCGAAAGCTCCTTTCTTCCTTGTCCTCAGGGCAGATCCAGGAGGAAGGGGAGTCATCCTTCCACTTTTGTAATTTCTGCTACTTGAAATTACAAGTAGCAGGGAGCACAGATGACCTGCTCAGGCCTGGGAAGGTGATAGGAAGAGAGAGGATTTCATTAAAATCAGGTAGTGGTCCCTCTAGGGACCTTTTTAGGGGGAGGAGGTGAAATCGTGGCTCCCCCACCCCCAGGGCCCAGTAGCATTCAGACCTAAAGTGGGCACTGCCAGATGCTTTCTTCCACTCCCCCACCCCTGCTGGGAGCCACCGCGCCTCCTGTTGTCATGGCAACCGGGAATTAGGGTTTTCTCCACTGGCACAAGCCCAGAAAGGCAAAGGGATGAAGGATGGTGGGTTACCCACCTGCACCCTTCCTTGGAGAATAAAGGATCCAACGCCATTCCAGGAGGACCTGGGATGGAAACTGGGTCTGTAAATTCCGTGATGGGTTTTGCCCAGAGCCCCTGCTCTCCTTGTCCCAGCTCTGGGCTAAGAAGGGGTAGAGGGAGAAAGAGGAAGCAAGAGAGGCCCTAGTGAGGTATGACATCATTTCTGCCAGACAGATGAACAGATGTTTGTAGAGCATCTTCACTGTGCTGGGTCTAGGATCCAGAGGCAAAATAAAACAGATGTGATTCTTGACCCATGGAGCTTAAAGTCAGGGAACACCCATTTTCTTACTTTTTACCTTTTTACTTACATTGGACTTTCCCCCATCCTCTCTCTCTCTCAAAATAAATAAATAAAATAAAAAAGACAGATGGTAGGCAGAAATTTTTTTTTTTTTTTGAGTCATAAAACCTGGAGTTTCATTGTGGCTGTCCTTTTCTTTAAAAAAAATATTTTTATTCATTTATTTGGCTGCACCAAATCTTAGTTGTGCATGTGGGATTTTTAGTTTTGGCATGTGGGTTTTAGTTCCCTGGCCAGGGATCAAACCCAGGCCCCTAGCATTGGGAACCCAAAATCTTAGCCATTGGACCACCAGGGAAGTCCCCATAGCTCTCTATTAGCTTTGTGACCTTGGACAAATCAACTAACCTCTCTGATCCTCTGTCTCCTCCTCCTTGGAGAGATGGGTGTGTCATCCCTTCTTGCCTCCCAGAACTATGGGATAGTTTGGAGTCAGGGCAGTGCCCTCTCCCCTACCCCACTGGCTCCTGAGGGGGAGGTCCTTCCTAATTCCTTCCCCATTATTTTGCCCTTCTGCCTTTTCAATCTCCTCTCTCCCTTCCTCCAGGAGCCCTTGCTGATTTCACCATGCCAGTTGCAGCCACCAACTCCGAGACTGGTAAGAAGTGGGAGAAGGGATGTCAGTTATATCAGTGGTTCAGGGGATTCCAGGCAGGTTGGGGAGCACAGTCAGGCACTGCCACAGCTCCCTGTAAGAGCAAACTGACCCCTGCTGCAGCTGCTCCATCCAGCTGCTCAGCCATTCCTCCGGGCAACTTCTATCACCCTGCTGCACCAGCCCCAGGGTGGGGCTGGAGACAGAGCACAACTCACCTCCATGGAGGGGGATGCATGCTCTGGAGACGTCCACAGTGCAGTGCCCCCCAGATAGGTAAAGTGGACCAACACATGGGAGTGTGTGTGTGCTGGGCTGTGGAGAATGCCAGGTCAGGAAGCCTTGGCTTAGTTCTGTAGGAAGTTTTAGGGCAAGGTTGTGGGCCACCCAGACAAGCTAGGAAGCCTCAGGAACAATCTGCTTAGATTCTTGGAGGCTGTGTCTCTTCTGTCAAGATGTGATGTGAAACTCAAAGGCTATAATAGGGAAAGCATGTTACCATTAGGGATATTCACAGTTATTATGCTGTGCTGCTGAGTTGTTGTTACCTCTTTAACCTGTGACCCTGAATCAATCACCTCGCTTTGAGGACCTAGGTTTCCCCATCTGTAGAATGAGGTGATAGGACAAGATCAGTGTTTTTAACTTGTATTGGTCCTGGATCCTATTGAGAATCTGATGCAAACCAAGGGCCTTCATCATAGACAAAGGCTTCTATGCACGAAGTCTGCATTCCACTCCAGGGGTTCAGGGATCGCACCCTGAGTGTATGCAGAGACCCACCAGGTGAAGTACCCTGTACTCAGGCTCTCAGAGGGCCCTGACAGTTGTGAACTGTTCTTGTTTTTCTCTGATTGATCCCCGCTTGGGTGCCTCCTGACCTTGTAGCCCCTTCCTTCTCTCTAGGTGCTGCTATTGCTTCTGCAAGATGTTCCAGGCCTCCCAGTTTAGATTGACTTCTCTGTGCCCTCCCCTCTGAAAAACTGAAGCAGGAAAGTGAAGGCTGCTGTGAGGGGCCAGAACTAAACTGTGACACCCTTGTCCCCCAGGAAAGGCCTCTTCTCCATGCAGTGGCCAGACTGTCCCAATGTCCCCTAGCTGCTGCAGCCTTGGAGGGTTCAGTGCATTCCCCACTGCTCCAGCCTGCCTGGGCCCCTCTGTAAGCTGCTTAGGGGTTAATTAAGCCCATCCCTGAGCCTGTGATTAAAGGCCTGTCAATCTGGGGCTGTCCAGTAAACCCATTAATGGTGCCTGGCAGGGGTGTAGAGGGAGGGGAAGGCCCACCGCTTTGGTTTCCCTGCTTCAGGCCACTTGATGGGCCCTGGTGGGGTGGGGGACAGGGTAGGGAGTGGAGTTCAGGAGATAGGTGTGAGGGTCTGCTTCCTCTGAGGACTCCTAGGGCACCTGCTCCCCTGGGTGTTGTGTCATGGGCTTTCTGTATCCAAAGGAAGAAAGTTGCTTAAAGCAACTTAAGCAAAACTTGGAGGCTGCATTTCTTCCTCTGAAAAGAGGCAATGGGCGACTCAAAGGCCAGAAGCTTTGTCTTTCCGTCAGGTGGCCCTCTGTGCCTGCCCCGGGGTTGGGCAGGCTCCTGGCCTCAAAACTCTAATGGTGGCTTCTGCCCCTTCTCATTTGGTGGTCATTACACTTCCCACGGGTCTGATAGACAGCTGTACCCTTGCCTCTAAGGTCAAGTTCACCACCCCCCTCCTTCTCCTTTACCTTCCCCCAGAGATCCTTGCCTTGGCCTCTGCAGAAATTGAAGCTAGCAGGGTCCTTCTACCCTGATCCACATATCAATATGGCCACTATCATCGTGAAGGGAGCGAGATGGTGTGGGTGTTTTCCTCTTGCAGAGAGACCCTAACTCCATTCCTAGTAAGGTGGAGGAGCTCTTTCCCTGAGGGTTGGAGATGCATGGGTGTTGGCATGGGTGAGAGTCCTTGCTCCTGGACTCCAGACCTGAAGCTCTGCCTCTGCACCGGGTTCCCTCCTTTCTTTGAATTAAGGCTGGAATGTGGGGCTTTCAGGTAGAGCTGTCCCTTTAAATCTCTGGGTTAATGTTCTAGTGTGTAATCCTGCTTGCTGCCATGGCAACCAGGGTGTGCTGTGACCCTGTGCCACTCCTCAGGGAATGGCAGTCTGGTGGCAGGAGCAGTGCCTAGTGGTGGCCTCAAGGGTGCAGGGTCTCAGAGGAAGGAATGGTGGCTCTGGGCTGGGGTAACTTTCAAAACCCCTCCCTTCCTGCCCACGCTAGTCTCTTCTGAATGACTACTCCCTCACCTTTTCCCAAGTCCCCAGTACCTAAGTCCCAAGATGCCTGACTTGTCCACAGCCATCACCCCCTGAAGCAAGTGGTGGGGGGCGGGGGCGCACTTGGAGATGGGGATGGAGAAGCTACTCCTGAGATGTGGGGTCTGAGGGCCCTGCCACTGCCTCCTCATGAGAGTCGTTCTTGGGGGCTTCCTTTGACCCTGAGGGAGTCACTGTAAAGAAAACTGGGTGAGGGGACCGAGAGGAGCGGTCGGAAGTCGGAAGTCTAGAGGAGGAGGTGGCAGGCGGTGTAATTGAGGAGGGACTTCTAGAAGAGAGGGACTGGAATAAGATGGGGCCAAGTCCCCATCCGCCTTGGGTTTCTGGGAGGGGAGGGTCTCTGAGCACCGCTCCAGTCTTGATGGGGGGCAAGCTTAACAACACCCCCACCCCCACGCCCCGGCCAGAAACCTTTCCTCAGCCGCCTCCTTGCCTTTTAGTGATAGGTATTCAAACAGGGGAATCTGGCCATCGTGGGACGAGGACCCTTCCACGGCCCCCTCCCAGCTCTTTCACAGCTCCCTCCCGCCTGTCTGCTCCCAGTCTGGGCTTTGGCCAATCAACAAGGCAGTCAGGCGGCTGAGCCTTACAATTGGCTGATCCTGCAGAGGGCGCTCCCTGAGTCCCACCTCCTCCAGCGCTGCCCACTTCTGGCTGGGAAGGCTGCGGTGGCGTGGAGGCTACTCCACAGCCCAGGTCCCGGAGGGAGTCAGCCATGGCCGGCAGCCCAGGGAGCGGGGCCTCTTTGGAGGGTATATCCCTGGGCTCCTCTGAGGAAGCTGAGCTCCGGAGGGAAGGTAGGGAAAGGTGGAGTGGCGAGGCTGGGGTATGGTCTTGAGGGGTTTAGGGCATCTGGAGAGGGTACCCTAGGAGCAGGCTCTCCGAAGCCTAAGGGTCTCCAGGCGCGGTCCCCCAGGAGAGCTGACCTGTACTGAGGGCACCAACTCCCTTGGCTCAATCCCCTCCCATAGCTGGCAGGCTGGGGAATCCGTGTGTGAAGATGACAGGAGAGGAAGGGTCCCAGGATATCCTGGCAGAGTGGGAAGGGTTCCTGCCCTGGCCTCTTTCTGAGTCCACTAAGGACCTGGCAGGTTCTGACCGATGCCAAGCCCAGACATGAGCAGGAGGGGTCTGGAGGGCAGGTATGAATGTCATTTGTGGAAAAGGTGGGGAGAATGAGAGGGAAGAGTGTGGAAGGCCAAGGGTCCCTGACCAGTGGCTACCAGCTTCCAATCTCAGAGCCTCCTGCAGCCCACCCCCATCCCTTCCTGGAGGAGGGGGCATGGCTGAGAACAGTGAGAGGTGCCAGGGACTGTACCCACCCTCCTCCTTCCCAGCTTGGGTGCTGTTATGCAGATGTAGGCGTGGGTGGCACGGTGGCAGAGTAATGATACCCCCTGCCCATCTCTGCCCCCAGCTGGGCACACTCTGCTTCTGCCTCCCTTCCCCCAGAACCTGCCACAGCCAGTAGCTCCCACCTCTGCTGGTGGGGGAAGACAGCCCCTACCTGAGGCTGAGCCCCTCAGCAGTGGCCCAGCTTCAGGTGTTCTCCCCTTGCTGATGTCCCATCCCCAGCTGAGGGTTTGCTGATCCCTAGGATGATTTGGTCTGACCTCTGCCCCTGGGTGTCCACAGTCATCCCAAGCCCCAGAGTGCCTATTTCCCCCAGCTTCTACCAGTGTCCTGGGCCTCAGCCTTGGCTTCCTATGATCTATATTAATTTCCAGGTCATTGTCTTTCAGAGCTGAAGGGCCTGTAGATACCATCCAGTTTAATCCACCCATTTTACAGGAAGGAAAGACTGAGGCCTGCGACAGACAGTGACTTGTGCAAAATCACCCTGAATTAGTGGCACAACTGGTAGTGGATGGTGGGTAGGCCCTGACCTCCTGCTTGGCTGTCTGCTGACTCCAGGCTCACACTCCAGGGACATGTTCCAAGCGCCATCTCTCTCACCCCTGAGCCTGCCACGTGCAGGTGGCTGAGTCCTGTGGCTTCAGCCCATCCAGAGATTGAATGCTGTGGTTCTCTGGTTTAGGGCAGAAACTGGAACCTGACATCTGCTTGCATTTCTCCCCTGCCCCCACCTCAAAGTCCACTTCCTGGTGCTGGGAGCCCTCCACCTCCCAGGCTAGTATTACCTAGGGCCTAGAGAACAGGCCAAGGAAATTGCCCTTCCCCTCTTAGGGTCTCTGCCACAGGCATTCTAGGGCTTGGAGTGCCAGGCGGGGAAGGATGTGCTGCGGGGAAGGATGTGCTGCGGGGAGGGGCTGTCTTCTGTGGGATGGAGGGTAAGAGGGGTGGGGTTTCTATGGTGTGTTTGGGTCCCCTGTGCTCAGCTGGCGCCTGTGTGTCTCACTGTCTGCTCCTTCCATCCAGCCATGCAGCAAGTCCTGGACAACCTGGGATCTCTCCCCAATGCCACGGGAGCAGCCGAACTGGACCTGATCTTCCTTCGAGGCATTATGGAAAGTCCTATAGTGAGATCCCTGGCCAAGGTAATGTGCTCCAGGGAGGTGGACACAAGGGTGCTGTGCCTGGGAAGGCATAGCAGGGGGTGGGATGTTAGCCACAGGGAGCCCTGGGAATGGGACAGGTGGCACTCGAGACCCTGGGAGGGGGGTATGCATGGACATCCATGCCCGGGTGATCAATCTGAACCACTGCAGGTGGTGGGGGCCCACCTCCATTCCTGACTGTTGAGTCCAGAGACGTGCCCATGTGGATGGATGTTTGGTGACTGCCAGGTTATGGAGGGTATGCTTGGTTGGGAATGAGCATGGCTGTGCTGTAGAATCTCTGAGGTTCAGCCTGCTTATCTTTCTGCCTCTGGACACTTTGTGCAGACATCTTTCTAAGGTCACCTGCCACATACCAGGCAGGGGAGAGACTCACTGAAAGAGAAAGTTACAAACCACTTTGGTAATGACTTTGATAGAGGCAGATGCATTAGGTGTTTGGGGAGGGTAAAGGATGCCTGACCCAATCCAGGGTGGGCAGGGAAGCTACCCTGGAGGAAGGGTCACTTGTGTTGAGTCTTGAAGATTGAGGAGGAGGGGCAGTGCATTCCAGGCCACAAGAAGAATTTCAACAGGAACAGAGGTGAGAGAGCTAGAAACGTACAGGGGCTGTAAGTGTTGAGAGCTAGAAATGTACAGGGGCTGTAAGTGTTGATGTGAGGCTGGAGCTTTAGGTGTGAGACAGGGAGTATGAGCTGTGGAGATGTTGGCAGCTGTTGGCAGCTGATGAAGGGCCCTAGGAGCTGTGCCTGGGGCTTAGGCATCGTCCTGTGATGCCCTGTGAGCAACTTGGAGCCTTTTGTGGATTTTAAGCAGGCATGTGATGATGGCACATGGATGTTTTGGGAGCATCCCTCTGGTAGCCATAGGGAGGATGGTTGGAGGGTCATGACTGGAGTTGGAGAGACCGGAGTCGGTGATCATCCTGAATTAGATCTGTGGTAACAGTTCTTGAGAGAGTTCTTGATTTATTTCTTGATAAAAGAAATATTTAGGAAATAAATTGGCAGTACTTGATGCTTGGGTGTGGACGGTCAGGGGTGGGGGTAGCCAGGCACCTGAGATTCTGTACTGGGGAAGGGCTGGTGCCACCTTCAACTGTGACAACAAGCAAGGATGGAACAGGGGAGGGGGCGACCCCTTTGCTGGGGAGGAGGAGAGGAGGTGAGAATGATGCCAATAGCTGTGTTGGAGGCAAGGCTGGGAGTTGCAGGGAATCGTGTTAATTGCTCAGATTTCTCAGTGGGGTGGGCGGTCTTCAGCTGAGAATTAAGGATCAGGGATTGAGTGGAGTGGGGGTGGAGGGTGGGATTTGGAAGTGAAGGGTCAACTAATAATTACTAAAGGGGAGAGAGGGACCCTACCGAAAGTCAGGGAGCAGGATCAACAGGGCTCCAGATCATCAATCCAGGGTGGGGATGATTCAGTCCAGAGACACTGAGGGTGGCTTTGGTCCAGGGCTTGTGCCGGATGGGGGCTGTAGGAGGCTGAGGTGCAGGGAGAGGTGAGAGTGGCTCAGAGCATCACCTCTGGGGCTGAGGCTGGGAGGGGAGGGGAGAGTGGCCAGGAAGAAACAGAAGGGCGGGGAGAACGTGGAGGCAAAGACCTGGGGGCTCTCTGGGGTAAGTGTCTGGGGAGAGAGTGTACAGCTAGAGGAGGAAAAGGCCAAGGTCAGAGAGGGAGGTGGGAAGTGAAAGGTTTCCAAGGAGGACAGTTCTAGGGATAACATTTTGAATGTGGCTATGGGGGGGCAAAGAGGCCATCAGTGTTAAAGAATTCTAGGAATGGATGGGTTGGGTGTGGGATGGCGTGTCTACACAGGCATGAGGGTGGGGAGACACTGGAGGCAGCCCCAGGGTCTCCGGTAAGTGGTGGTGGGTGTGACCAGGAAGTTGGATGATAGTGGGGGGTGGGGCAGTACAGCTAGGTGGTGGGTCTTCCACAGGGTGAGGTGGGGACTCTGTCACAGGACAGCTGTGGCCTTTTCTGACATGGGGCTTGGAAGGGGACCAGATGCTAGTGGGAGGTTCTGGGGAAGAGAAAACCAAGCAGATTGGAGGAGATTGGAAAAAGGTAGGTTGCCTCTTAGTCAGTGGTTAAGGACTGGACTTATGTATTAAAAATCAAAACGAGGAGTTATGCATGTTTCAAACAGAGAGAATATGAGCTCCTTGAGGACAGCGATGTTGGCTTTGTTTACTACTGTGTTCCCAGAGCCTAAAACGGTGCCTGGCACATAACAGGTCCTCACTGAATGTTTGTTGAATGAATGAATACAAGAAAGTGTGCAGAAAAAGCACGTAGTACCCAGCTCCAGGATGTGAATGCTGATCACATTTGCTTTAGTTCTGGCTCTTTCTTTTTAAGAAATAAAAAGTGTGTCCAGTAAATGCCTCTCCCCTTTTCCTCATTTCCACTGCTGTCCCTGCCCACGGGTGACCCGTGGCTGGAGTTGATGATACCATGCCCCTGAATATTTGCCCATCTTGACTACATATGTATTTAGATGTAAACTACGTGCCCCTGTTATATGTGTTTTTAAACTTTACATAATGGAATGATAGTGGAAGCAGCGATGGTTTTTGAGATTTCTAGTTCATATAAGTGATATAGTTACTGACATGCATAGAGACATAGATTCATTTGGACTGTTGTGTTATACTCCAATATGTGAACAGAGCCCAGTGTATTCATTTTCTGGTTCCCCTACTGAGAGACAGGTACACTGTTGCTGACTTGTTGCTGTTAAGCACAGTGCGGCAGTGAACATCCTTACATCCCTCTGCTTCTACACGTGAGTTAGAGTTTCTCTAGGGTGGACACTTCGCAGTGGAATTGCTGAGGACCTACATTTGAACCTCAACATCTATAACCTTCCAAAGCTGACTTCACAGTTGAATTTATTAAACCACACCATCTCTGAGTCACACTAGCTATTTGCTTCTACAGCGTGACAGCCAGTGAAATAAGGAGGCTCTCTCGGGATGCAGAACCTCAGGGTTAGAAGGTTCTTTAGCCAGAACCCTCCAGAGGGAGATGCGCCCCTACCCCATCCCCACCTCCATAGCATTCCTCTCTAGTGGCCTCTTAGAACCCATCTGACAGCTCTCCAAAGGTGAGATTGGTGGCTGGATGGCTCTGTCATTCACTTGGTCATTCCGTCATCTGTCCTCTGTTCAACAGATATCTCTTGCATGCTCACCAAGGCCAGGCGCAGTGCTAGGGCGGTGGCAATGAAACGTCAGATAGTTTATTCTTCTCCTGAGGGAGCCCAGAGTCTGTCAATTTCTCACTGAGCTCAGCAATGTCCTAGTCCTGGGACCACAGCCTGATGGAAAAGTTACCAATGTACTGTCAGTTTACATAAGTAAACTTCCTTCTCCAGGAATGTTCTCTCCATCTAGCTGTGAAACAAACAGGAAATGAATCTCCATAAGGGAGCGTCTGAGTTCAGTAAGAACTTCCTTGGTGGCTCAGACAGTAAAGAATCTGCCTGTAATGTGGGAGACTTGGTTTTGATCTCTGGTTTGGGAAGATCCCCTGGAGGAAGGCATGGCAGTCCACTCCAGTATTCTTGCCTGGAGAGTCCCAATGGATAGAGGAGCCTGGTGGACTATGGTCCATGGGGTTGCAAAGAGTCAGCTCAGGAAAAATCCCTCTGACCCCTATATATGTGACCCTTTGCAATACAACTTTGCCAGTCCTCTCATCAAAAGGTAAACTTTCTCCACTCTTCAATCTGGGCTTGACCACATGACTTGCTTTGATCTACCAGACCTACATCTTACTCCTTCTCATACATATAATGATTACATATACACAGATCAATTTCTAACCTATTAGACAAAGTACTTTATCAAAAATATAGCAGCAAAAGCTTAGAAGCCCAGAAACCCACAGGAGTAGAGCCCAAGTAAAACCGACGTGGTAGTTATTCACCTCCTTCCCTTTCCCTGATGACACGGACTTGACTGTCCTCTCCGGGGAGGTGCCAGACAATGCGGGAGGGGCTGCCTTGGGTAGATCTGGAACCAGGGAGGAGCAGGCCCTGAGGGGACAAGCCCAGAGAGTTAACAGGCGCTGAAGGAAGTCAAATCTGGCAGGCAGATCGGAAATCCAGAGGGTTGGCTATGGAGAGCAGGTGGCAGTCCTGGCAGGTGGGTGACGTCTGGGAGCTGACGTGGACCCAGTAGCAGGTGTTCCAACAACAGGCAGGGCCACGATGAGGAATCAAAGGCAGATGACATTCAGAAATTTAGGCAAACGGTTATCAGTGAGGACAGCTGCCAGTTGGGAGGCCTGTGAACTAATCCACATGAGATGAAGAAGAAAATAAACAGCGTTTGAAGTCCGATTCATTGACTGGCTGTGTGACCTTAGTAGGGCTGACAACCTCTCCGAGCTTCAGCCATTACTTCTGAGAAATGGGGATAACAATACTTACCTCTCAGAGTTGTGGTCAGGAGAGGGGGAGGTCACGGATGTGGAAGTGTTTGGCCTTTGGACTGGAATTCAGAGGGAAGACCCAGTCCTGTGGTGGTGGTGGGAAGGTGAGACAGCTGGCAAAGAAAGGCAGGGTCTTAAAAGAATGAGGGGCCAGGAGGGTCACCAAGATGGAGACTCTGACCAGGGGACATGGTGGGGAGCCCAGTGCCTCAGTTAGCTTTTGCTGTGTAACAAACTACCCCACAGCATAGTGGCGTGACTTGTGTCTCATGATTTTGTGGATTGGCTGGGTGGTTTTCTGGTCTGGGCTTGCTCAGTTGGGATGGGGTAGGACAGCCTCAGTCACGTGACTGGTGACGCAGCCGGGAAGGCTGCACTGTCTGGGACAGTGTGGTCTCTCATCCTCTAGGAGGGTGGCCCAGGTTGCTTCACATGGTGGTCTCAGCTGTAATGAAAGACCAGCCTCCAGTCCTAGACCCTTTTCAAGCCTCTGCTTTTACATCTCATTGGCCAAAGCAAATCACGTGGCCAAATTCAGGTGGAAGAGTCCCTTTACCTTCTGGCTCACCATGCTTTCAGATTTTGAATTACTTTCAATTTTGAATTACTTTCAATTTTGAATTACTTAATTATGAGCCTGGGCGTCAAGTGGGAATTCCGTCTCCTGATGAGAGAAGTTGGAGTGGAAGGGTGGAGGGAAAAGTTTTCCGAAGAAAGGCTGTGGCGTGTTTCTGCATTTGCAGTTCACATCTGGCTCTGCATGGGGAGCTGGCAGATTTGGGATTAAGAACCAGCTCTTCAGCCGGGTGTGAACCTGGCCCAACTTTCTGGTCTGTAAGGAGCTTGAGGGTGTGCTGTGCTGAGGGTGATTTTTCAGAGCAGAATTAAGCAAATGGTTACCAGAGAAATTAAAAACTGCTTTCCTGGTTGTGGGCCCTCGTGCTCCTAATATTGTAGTGTGTGCTGTGCAAGAGAACACTTTCTAAAAACCGGTGCCCAGATAGTGGCACCACAGCTGTGGGGGTGCTCAGGAAACTTTGACTTGCATCTCTGCTGTATACCCAGGAGTTGTGAAAAGGAATTCATTTTACCTGCTAGAGCCTCAGATTCTTTATTGGGAAAATGGCCTTTATACTGTTAATCTTACCATCATTTTGACATTTAAATGAGATGTCTATTGAAGTATAATTGATTTACAATATTGTATTAGTTCTAGGTTTCAGCAAAGTGATTCAGTTTTATCTATCTCACTATATATGTCTCTAATTCTTAATTATTTTTCATTATAGTTATTCATTACAAGATATTGAACATAGTTCCCTTTGCTATGCAGTAAATCCTTGTTCTTTATTTTTTGCATGGTAGTGTGTGTCTGTTAATCCCATAATTCCCAATTTCTCTCTGCTCCCCTTCCCCTCCAGCAACCATAAGGTTGTTTTCTGTGTCTGTGAGTCTGTTTCTGTTTTGTAAATCAGTTCATTTATAGGATTTTTTAAGATTCCACATATAAGTGACATCATCTAGTATTTGTCTTTGTCTAACTTCACTTAGTGTGATAATCTCTAGATTTATCCATGTTGCTGCAAATGGCATTGTTTTGTTTTTTTATGGCTGAGTAATATTCTGTTGTTTATATGTACCACATGTTTATCCATTCATCTGTTGGTAGACCCTTACGTTGCTTCCATGTCTTGGCTATTGTAAACACTGGTTACTAATTTAACTCCATATGTCAGAGAACATATTAGATATGACTAAATGTTTAAGAAATGGAGTCATTTGAGATTTGTTTTATGATCCCAAACATTGTCTGTTTTGGGGACTATTCCATGTGCGGAGAAGGCAGTGGCAATCCACTCCAGTACTCTTGCCTGGAAACTCCCATAGATGGAGGAGCCTGGTAAGCTGCAGTCCATGGGGTTGCGAAGAGTCAGACACGACTGAGCGACTTCACTTTCACTTTTCACTTTCATACATTGGAGAAGGGAATGGCTACCCACTCCAGTATTCTTGCCTGGAGAATTCCATGGACAGAGGAGCTGGGTGGGCTACAGTCCATGGGGTTGCAAAGAGTCAGACACGACTGAGCCCTCAGTACTTCCTATGGCTCAGCAATTCTGGTTCTGGGAAAAACTCTCACGTTTTTGTGGAGACACAGAACAGAGTGTTCATAGTAGTTTTGTTCATTGCCATTTGGAATGGTAAAAACCTGAAATGACCCAGAGGCCTCTCAGAGAGAGAGGAGATGGATCAAATATGGCATAGTCACATGATGGAATATAATATAGCCATTAAAATGAACAAACTATTGGGATATGGGAAAAAAGAATGGATCATAGCAAAATAACATTAAATGAAAAATAATATGCTGGTAAGTCACTTTAGTCGTGTCCGACTCTGTGTGACCCCACAGACGGCAGCCCACCATGCTCCGCCATCCCTGGGATTCTCCAGGCAAGAACACTGGAGTGGGCTGCCATTTCCTTCTCCAGTGCATGAAACTGAAAAGTGAAAGTAAAGTCGCTCAATCGTGTCTGATTCTTCAAGACCCCATGGACTGCAGTCTACCAGGCTCCTACGTCCATGGGACTTTCCAGGCTAGAGTACTGGAGTGGGTTGCCATTGCCTTCTCCGGGAAAATAATATTAAGTGAATATGTTTTCACTTAATATGAAAAATAAGAACAAATCTTTGCAAAAAATAGTAAGTGAAATAATTTTTTACTTAAGTTAAAAAAATCAGGCATTTGGGAATTATATATAGCACAATTCCCTTTTTTTAAAGGTAAAAATAACTAAAAACAGTACTTATTTTAGGAATATATTGAATATGTATAGATACAATAAAACTATATAAAATGAGAAGCCAGGGCATGATGAACACAGGGAATCAAGATGTGGTTTCTGAGTGGGGGAAGTGGGTGGATGGGTGTGGGGGACATGTGCTTAGAGGTAGGATAGTGTCAAGATCCTTATTTATGGTTTAAGTGGTGGGTTCTTGCATCCTTGTTACATTATTACAAAAGTACCCAGTTTCAGTTCAGTTCAGTTCAGTCGCTCAGTCACGTCCGACTCTTTTCGACCCCATGAATCGCAGCACGCCAGGCCTCCCTGTCCATCACCAGCTCCTGGAGTTCACTCAAACTCACGTCCATCGAGTCAGTGATGCCATCCAGCCATCTCATCCTCTGTTGTCCCCTTCTCCTCTTGCCCCCAATCCCTCCCAACATCAGAGTCTTTTCCAATGAGTCAACTCTTCTCATGAGGTGGCCAAAGTACTGGAGTTTCAGCTTTAGCATCATTCCCTCCAAAAAACACCCAGGACTGATCTTTTTTAGAATGGACTGGTTGGATCTCCTTGCAGTCCAAGGGACGAGTCTTTTCCAACACCACAGTTCAAAAGCATCAATTCTTTGGCACTCAGCCTTTCTCACAGTCCAACTCTCACATCCATACGTGACTACTGGAAAAACCATAGCCTTGACTAGATGGACCTTTGTTGGCAAAGTAATGTCTCTGCTTTTGAATATGCTATCTAGGTTGGTCATAACTTTCCTTCCAACGAGTAAGCATCTTTTAATTTCATGGCTGCAATCACCATCTGTAGTGATTTTGGAGCCCCCAAAAATAAAGTCTGACACTGTTTCCACTATTTCCCCATCTATTTCCCATGAAGTGATGGGACCAGTCGGAGATCCAACCAGTCCATTCTGAAGGAGATCAGCCCTGGGATTTCTTTGGAAGGAATGATGCTAAAGCTGAAACTCCAGTACTTTGGCCACCTCATGCGAAGAGTTGACTCATTGGAAAAGACTCTGATGCTGGGAGGGATTGGGGGCAAGAGGAGAAGGGGACAACAGAGGATGAGATGGCTGGATGGCATCACTGACTCGATGGACGTGAGTCTCAGTGAACTCTGGGAGTTGGTGATGGACAGGGAGGCCTAGCGTTCTGCGATTCATGGGGTCGCAAAGAGTCAGACACGACTGAGCAACTGATCTGATCTGATCTGATGGGACCAGATGCCGTGATCTTTGTTTTCTGAATGTTGAGCTTTAAGCCAACTTTTTCACTCTCCTCTTTCACTTTCATCAAGAGGCTTTTGAGTTCCTCTTCACTTTCTGCCATAAGGGTGGTATCATCTGCATATCTGAGGTTATTGATATTTCTCCCGGCAATCTTGATTCCAGCTTGTGCTTCTTCCAGCCCAGCGTTTCTCATGATGTACTCTGCATATAAGTTAAATAAGCAGGGTGACAATAGACAGCCTTGACGTACTCCTTTTCCTATTTGGAACCAGTCTGTTGTTCCATGTCCAGTTCTAACTGTTGCTTCCTGACCTGCATACAGGTTTCTCAAGAGGCAGGTCAGGTGGTCTGGCATTCCCATCTCTTTCAGAATTTTCCACAGTTTATTGTGATCCACACAGTCAAAGGCTTTGGCATAGTCAATAAAGCAGAATTAGATGTTTTTCTGGAACCCAGTTTAATAGCAGCTAACTAAAAAGAAGTCATGCAGGAACCAAGGATGAGAACATATGAGCAAAGGATATGATTAATCCAATTCTGAGTTCTGAAAGTCCCAGAAAAGAGTGTTGCAAATTGTGATATATGTTGGGTGTTCTCAGTATTGGTCAATCAGCCTGCTGGTAGTGTTTCTTTTGTATAGGAATGATTAAATGTTTCAAGTTTCCTCTGGCCCATGAAGGTTGAGCTTGGAGAGTTGTGTTCTGTCTGTGGGGAAGATGTCCAGGGCCAGCCACAGGGGTGGGAATGGATCAGCCTAGGGAGAGGGGTCATTAAGTAAAAGATGGGAGGTAATGACTTGGAAGATACACTGTCTTCCTGCTTGGTTAGGTGAGGGCTCCTCGGGAAACCTGATGCCCGCATCCATAGAGCAGAAGATGCTAAAGCTAAAATGGACAATCTCTAGGCTGCTCATGTCACCTGGGCCAGAGCTAGCCCCCATTAACTGGAAGGAGCCTGGCTGGAGTCGCCATGGTGAAGGGGCTGCAGGTCTGAGTGCCTTCGTTTATTCCTGAAACACGGTTCCTGGGGCCCTGGGCTCTTAGCATTGTCTAGACACTGGTAACAGAGCCAGGGCCTCCGTGGGTTGTGCTGAGTTAATGACTGAAGATCACACAGCGTTTGGTAGGAACTTCTGGGGCATTTCTCTGCCCTCTGGCTTCTGAGGATCATCAAGGCATAACGGTCTCCGAGTACTACTTCTTTGCTCCTTCAGTTGTCTGTTTCCCCAGCAGGAACGCTCTGTCCAGTCGGGCTGTGGGAGTCACTCTGAAAGGCTGCCCTCCCAGAGGAGGATGATTTAGGGGGCCCCCCTAAATGGGAAGCTGTTTCCCTGGCCTGTTTGGGGTAGAGAAGATAGAAAAGGAGCTAGCCTTTATTGAGCAACTGCTGTGTGCCAGGCACTGTATCCATCTCATCAAATCCTCAGAGTATCCTTATGAGATGTTGTTAAAATTTCCTCATCTCATGGGCTTGAAAAACTTTCTGTTATGGAAATTTTCAAAACTGTTTCCAGAACCCCCATCATCCATTGCCCTACTTCAACATTGAACAACTCAGGAACAATCTTGTTTCATCCATACCTCCACCTCCTTCTCTCTCTCCTGAATTATTTTGAAGCAAGTTTCAGACATAATTTTATCTGTATTTCAATATTTGTAGTTAAAAGTTCTTAAAAAATATTTGCACTACCATTATTACATGTAGAAAATTAAGCAATAATTTTCTTACAGATTTTTATTAAATGGTGTTGTAATACCTGGACAGTCATTTGGAAAGATATCAAAGCAGATCCATACTTCACACCATTCATCAGAATAAACTTCCAAGCAGGTCAGAGATCGAAAAAACAAACTATATACATCCTAGAAGAAAACACGGATCTGTGTGTAAAGGAAAGCCTTTTTTTAAAACTATGCCTTGAAATTTGGATGCATAAAATATTAATAAATTAAACTAAATTAAATACATAGTTTTTGCAGTGACAAAAAAACATAAGCTGAGTCAAAAGATAAATGACAAACTGGGGGAAAATATTTGCAAGAGGTATTACAGATAAAGGGCATATCTTCCTAATATAGAGAATGTTTTAAGAAGTGAGAAAAAGAAAAAACAAGATCTGATGGAAAAATTGGCAGGAGACGTGAACAGACAGATCACAGAAAAAGATATACAGATGGCCTTTAAACATACGAAGAGATGCTCAGCTTCACTCATAATAAGCAAAATGCAAATTAAGCCCCACTGTGAGATGGCTTCTCATCGATGTGGTTGGCAGACATTCAAGGGTTTGATCACACGCTCTGGTGGCAAGGCTTCAGGAAAGTTTCTCTTCTAATGCTGCTGGGAAGACAAAGTGGCACCAGCCCCATGGAGGGCAGTTTGTCAGTATCTAACAAAACCGCATATTTATTTACTGCTTGACCCAGCAAGACTTCTAGGAATTTACATGAACGATCTACTCCGCGAATATAGAATGGCTATGCCAAGGCTATTCACTGCAGTTTTATTTGCAATAGTAAGATATTAGAAACAACCTCCATACCTATGGAGAGTAGTTGAACAAATTATGGTACTCCAGTCATGAAATCACACAAATGCAGTGATTAAAAGATAACAATAATAAAGGAAGATCTCCATGGAGCAGCACAGAGTGATTCCAGAGCATATTGTTAAATAAGAAAACAGGGACTTCCCTGGTGGTCTAGTGGTTAAGAAACCTTGTTTCCATTGCATGGGTTTGATCCCTGGTTGAGGAGCTGAGATCCTGCATGCTGTGTGGTGCAGCCAAAAAACAAGAACAAACAACAAAAAGAAACCCAAACAGCAAACCAAACCACTTAAATGGACAAAAACCCCAAAGTATCAAAGAGTACACATACCTTTTATATAAGAGAGAAAGGGAAATATTTATTTATTTTTGTAGAAAAAACACAGACTGAATAAACTAGAAACTAATGAAAATGATGTCTTTTAGAGTGTTGGTATGAATGGGGTAGAAGGGATGAAGATGGAAATAAGACTTTTCGAGTTTACTTTTTATATAGATTTAAGATAGCAGCCATGTGAATGTTGTACATATTAAAAATAAGATTAAATTTCAAAAGAATGAAAAAAATCTAACCCTGAAATTAAGTGCAGATAAGTGAATCTATTCATATATCAAATTGTTAGCAGAACAGAAAAAGGAATTAAGTAACTTCACAAAATTCTGACTATATGCCTTAAGTGGGATATTTACTAAGCCTGTAATATTTAATATTAGTAGCCACTAGCCAGCCCCATGTGGGTACTTATTTAAATACTTTACTTAAATTAAAATACTTAAGCTAAATGCTGATATAAAATTAAAAATTCAGTTTCTCAGTTGTACTAGTCGTATTTCTCAACAGCCATGTGTGGCTAGTTGCTACCACATAGACAGCCCAGATATAGAATATTTACATTAACATTGTAAGTTTTTAAAAACTATTCTGGGGACAAAAAGAATGCAGATAAGTCTTGATTTTTTACTTGGATAAAATATACAGAAGGTGATAACTAAGGTGACAGGTAGCAGTAATAGTTTAGCAATTCTGAAACTTTCTGAACATTGAAGGACAGAATAAATAAGTAAATATATTAAAGTTCTTGGGAGAAAAGTCTCACCAAAGGAGAAAGGAGATACAAATATGGAATGGGAGAAGGCAAGGAAAATCGTGTAGAGTTTGATTTTAATTAGAACAGTCAGTATTAGCTAATGTCTACTGAAGTAATGACACTCAGAATCAGTGAGCCCTGAGTGCCCAGATCTTGGTTTCTGAATACCATTCCCCAGCAAAAGGAATCAGGTTTCCTTGGGGAAATCGCTGATTCCACATCTGGAGTAGGGAAAGTACAAGGTGAGCTGGTGATGGAAGGAAGAAGGCGCTCATAATGGGAACAAGTCAAAAGGCATGCTGCGGGCTCCCCTGGACAAATTTGGGGTAAACTGAGACAATGAAGATACCAATGATGATGGATTAGAACACACTGAATAAAAAAGTTCATAGTGATGCAGAACGAGAGAGAAGGAGGAGTGGGAGGGGAAAGGAAAAGCTCTTACTTATAATAGAGTGCCAGCTAATGCATGTGGAAGGAATAATGGGGTTAGATAATGACTATTTTGCAACCCCAACATAATAACAATTGATTCAGGCAAAAGCCATAAATGGAGACTAAATCCATTAGTGAATGATTAATGGGGAACCGAATAGTCACATGGTCTCAAAGTGTGGGGAAACCTTAAGATCACTTATACAGAACTCTTGCCACAAAGATTAACTTGAGTCTAAACATGTAGAAACAACAGATAAATCCAGCTGTGGGGCACTCCACAAACTACTGACCTGGACTCTTTAAAAATGTTCTAAAGGGTCTGTTCTAGGTTAAAGGAAATTAAGAGGATGTGACAACCAAAGTTAACATCTGATCTTGATTAGACTGTGGATCAGAAAAATAAAGCCCTATAGAATATTTTTAAGGCAATAGTGACATGAACATGGACTATCTATTAGATAATATTATATTGGTGTGCAGTGTTGAGCTTCTCGCCTGTGATAATGGCATTGTAGTTTATATACCAGATCTCCTGTTCTTAGGAGGTGCGTGCTGAAGTACTTTGGGGTGAAGCACTTTGTCTCTGCAACTATCTTCCAAATGATTGAGAGGGCAAAGAAAGTCTCCATATATATCCTTGAAAGGGACTCTTTTCTTCATACTTGACATAACTCTCCCTGCTGGGCTGGTCACTGGCAGAGACTTCCTTTTCCCTTTTCTCATGGAGCCCAGAGTCAGTAGAGCAACAAGTAGGTTCAGAGCCCTCTCCTGGTGCCATGTCCTGACATCTTGTCCCCTTCCTCACTGGGAACACTGAGCTCAGGGCTTGGAGACCCACGTATGAGTCCCTGTGACCTTGGACAAGCTACTTCACTTCCCTGGCTTCCTTATCCTAGACCATGGGGTGTCCAAGACCCCACCCTACCATGATGTTGGGTGGGAGAAGCTGTCCTTGAACTCACATACTTATGGGGTTCTGGTGGCTGGGGACAGTTTGATGACTTTAATGGCTCTCTGTGGCAAGAGATGGAAATGAGGTGTTATCTTTTGGATTCTCTCTTCCCTAAACTGGGTCCCAATCGCTCTTGGGGGAGAAAGGAGATAGCAGGGCACATGTGCATATTTGTGAGTGTATTTATATCTCAGTGAGTGAGGCTAATACCACGAGCAGTGCTGTGGGTAGGGTCTAAAGTCCGGATCCAGGGGTGGGAAGATGCCTGAGAGTGGAAGACAGGGCACGGTTTGGTACCCTGGGGCCCTTGGGGAGGCATCAGACCTCACCTGTTCCACCCCTACCGTCAGGCCCATGAGCGGCTGGAGGAGACGAAGCTGGAGGCAGTGCGGGACAACAACCTGGAGCTGGTGCAGGAAATCCTGCGGGACCTGGCGCAGCTGGCGGAGCAGAGCAGCACCGCGGCCGAGCTGGCCCGCATCCTCCAGGAGCCCCACTTCCAGGTTTGGTCCTCCCCCAGGTTCCTGGAGTGGGGCCGGCAGGAAGTTAGGACTGGGGTGGGAAGGGACCTCAGGGCACTTCCCCATGGTTCCTCCCCTTCCTCCCACCTCTCCAGTCCCTCCTGGAGACGCACGACTCTGTGGCCTCAAAGACCTATGAGACACCACCCCCTAGCCCTGGCCTGGACCCCACATTCAGCAACCAGCCTGTGCCTCCTGATGCTGTGCGCATGGTGGGCATCCGCAAGACAGCTGGAGAGCATCTGGTGAGGATGCCCCACCGCGCCAGAGGGGGAATCTTGGGGGGGAGGGTGTTGAGAGTAAGCAGCGGGATCAAGTCGGGTCAGAGAAGGCCTGAAGACAAGGTCAGCTTTGTCCAGGGTCGGGCGCACACATCTCTGTTCTGCCCAGTTTTGGTCCTTTAGTGCTCCTGGAGGTGAAGAGTTGGGGAGAGTGTGGCAGAGAAAGTGGCCGTAAGGGTGGGGGTGGAAGGGTAGAATGGAGGGGCTCTTAGGACACACATTTGAAGATTCTGACCTGGAGCAGTTGGGGCTTCACATACCTGCCCTCCGTCTCCCAGGGCGTGACATTCCGCGTGGAGGGTGGCGAGTTGGTGATCGCGCGCATTCTGCATGGGGGCATGGTGGCCCAACAAGGACTCCTACACGTGGGCGACATCATCAAGGAGGTGAACGGGCAGCCGGTAGGCAGCGACCCTCGTGCGCTGCAGGAGCTCCTGCGCAGCGCCAGCGGCAGCGTCATCCTCAAGATCTTGCCCAGCTACCAGGAGCCCCATCTGCCCCGCCAGGTGGGCCCCTGCACCAAGCTCTACCCCCAGCGCAAGGCCCACGGGGTGGCTGAGCCTCCCAGCTGCCAGGGTCACTGGCCTCAGGGTGGGAGCGGCTCCTCCCCAAACAGTGTGCTCAGAGCAAGAGGGGGGCGGGACCTGGCAGATCCAGCCACCTACAGGCCTGTGCACCTTGTGAACACGCTTGCATACTTATCCTAGTCTTGAGCACTCATGCGCATGTACAAGGGAAATACGCACATCTAAAGCCTGGGGTACCCAAGTGTACAAGTGAATTCCTGCATTGCCTGCAGCCCACTATGTGCCTATGTGTATGCAAGGGTGCTCAGCGTCGGGTGGTCTCATGTCCCATACAGCTGCCTCCTGGCTGGTGGATTGTGGAGGTCTCGCTGCTCTGCCCATCTCTTCTACTGGTTGTCTGGCTTTTTGTCAAAGCCCTCTCCTCTTGGGGAGGAGAGGGTGTAGGGGGGACAGAGGGATCCTGCATTAGGGTCACGCATACCCCAGGCCTGAGCAGATCCCCTGTGCTTCTGAGTCCTTTTGTTCTGGATGCAAAGGGAGGTACTAGGGAGGTGGGCTGGGCAGGCCTTCAGGCATCATGCCTTTAGATGGGCAGTGCCAGGCTCTCATCTTTGTGAAAAGAGGGGGACTGTGTGATACTCCCAGCTCCCACTCTGGGCATAGGGGATGGCAACAGGACAGGGCTCCAACCCCTCTAGCTTTCCCCTGCTTCTGCCCTTAACTCTTCTCGGCAAATCCCTGGCCAGGTATTTGTGAAATGCCATTTTGACTATGACCCAACCCGAGACAGTCTGATCCCCTGCAAGGAGGCAGGCCTGCGCTTCAGCGCTGGGGACCTGCTTCAGATTGTAAACCAGGACGATGCCAACTGGTGGCAGGTGAGTACTGATCGCCCATGTAGTTTCCCCAGGCATAGCGTGTCAGGGAGGTGAGGGCTCACTTAGGCAGATCTCTGTCTACGGTCATTTTAGGCATGCCATGTGGAAGGGGGCAGTGCAGGGCTCATCCCCAGCCAGCTGCTGGAGGAGAAGCGGAAAGCCTTTGTCAAGCGGGACCTGGAACTGACACCCACCTCAGGTACAGTCTTTCCCCAAGACCCCAAATCTGAGATCTGACATGGCCCTGCCTGGCCTCACTGGTCCATCTCCTTATGGCCAGGGACCCTGTGTGGCAGCCTTTCAGGAAAGAAAAAGAAGCGAATGATGTATTTGACCACCAAGAATGCAGGTGGGTGTTGGGTGCCCCTTTCCCCCTGTCCGCCTCTAATGCCCCCTTTTCCCCACCAATAACTGGTGCATCTCTTGGTTCTGAGGCTGCCAGTCCTGTCTCTAAGCCCTGCTTGGTTTCTCCCTGCTGCCCTTGGCCCCAGCCCTCTTACCCTCGGCCTCTCTGAGAGCCCAACCGCACCCCCTCCACCTGATGAGCAGTGCCATCTCCCTGTGTCCAGAGTTTGACCGCCATGAGCTGCTCATTTATGAGGAGGTGGCCCGCATGCCCCCCTTCCGCCGGAAAACCCTGGTGCTGATTGGGGCTCAGGGCGTGGGCCGCCGCAGCCTGAAGAACAAACTCATCATGTGGGATCCAGATCGCTACGGCACCACAGTGCCCTGTGAGTGGGAACCGGGTCCTGCTGGGTGGGGGGTTGGGGGCGAGGGAGCAGGGGCAGCCCTGAGGGCCAGGGCGGGTCCTCTAAACGGGCATCTGCCCCAGGTGAAGTGATACCTTTGGGCGAGAGGTGTAGGGTATGCGCCCTCTATGGGTGAGCGTGGGAACTGCAGGCTGGGAGGGCGCAGAGAGCTGTCTCAGGACCCATTGGCCAGGTGGGCGGTGCTGGCCCTGCCTCTTCTTCCCTCACGTTTCACTTGCTGAAAGCCCATAGTGAAACAGAGCTATGAGCTGCACGTGGGCTTGTATAAGACAGGGCTTCTTGGTGACAGAGGCAGCTGGGGTATGAAAGCTCCTGGTTCCTAGAGGCAGGAACCTGAGTGCTGACCCCAGGTGTGCTTGGCCTTGCTGTGTGGCTTTGGGCTGCATATTGCCCTCTCTGAGCTTCAGCCCTGCTTCTATAAACACTGGGTTAGAGCAGTGATCTCTGCAGGTCCTCTCAATATGGACATCTTGAGTCTGTGGGTGCCATTGCTGAGGGTGAGGGGCAGGTGTGCAGGAGGGCACAGGGCTTCTTGGCTCTCAGAGAACACGAGCCCTTAATGTCTGAGGTGATGCATCCTATCTGTGCCCATCGGCCCCTCCTTCCCCCTAGACACGTCCCGGAGGCCCAAGGACTCAGAACGGGAAGGCCAGGGTTACAGCTTTGTGTCCCGTGCGGAGATGGAGGCCGACATCCGTGCTGGGCGATACCTGGAACATGGTGAATACGAGGGCAACCTGTACGGCACACGTATCGACTCCATCCGGGGCGTGGTGGCTGCTGGCCGGGTGTGCGTGCTGGATGTCAACCCCCAGGTACTGCTGGCCCGCTCCTTCCCAGCCTGCTCAGTACCTCTCTGGGTACTCTGCTTGCCCCCAGTATTTCCCCATGTATTTCCACACATCCGAGTATAACCCCTCAATTACTGCTACGGCCACAGCCCACCCAGAACCCCTTTCACAGCCTCTTGCACTCCCACTCTTCTAGCTTCCTCCAGTTCACCCCATCCCAGCCACCAGCCAGCTGTTCTGCCATTCACTCCCAGGTTTCATGTTCTAGAAGCCCAGGTACCTCATTCTCCTCTGTTCCTAGGTACCTGTCCTCACCCCATCACCCCAGATGTACATGGGGATAAACCCCCGGCCCTCATCTTCTGCAGGCAGTGAAGGTGCTGAGAACAGCTGAGTTTGTCCCTTATGTGGTGTTCATCGAGGCCCCTGACTTTGAGACCCTGCGGGCCATGAACCGGGCGGCGCTGGAGAGCGGGGTGTCCACCAAGCAGCTCACGGTGAGGGCCTCTGAGGTATGGTGGGAGGGGCCTAGCAGCTGCCTGGGGGTAGGGGCCAGGCAGAGCTGAGAAAGAGAAGGAGATGGTGTCCGCAAGGGGAGAGGCGCCCACCCAAGGCACCCACCCAGTGAGGTAGGACTAACAATTCTCACTTTATAGGTGTGGACATGGAGGTCTGAGCAAGGAAATGAAGGGACGCAGCTAGTCCGGGGCACGGGAGCTTCTGCTAGGCCCTGCCCAGTCCACTCTGTGGGAACAGAGGGCTGACTCTAGGGAGCCCAGAGGGCTGGAGGGCAGAGGTGGGCTGTTGACGGCTGGGGAAAAGGCTGAAGGGAGGGAGGAAGCTAGAGACTGGAAGGCTGGCTGGAGGGACCAGGTAGCATCAGGGAGGAGGCAGTGCGTGGAGGAGAGGCTTCAAGTCAGGTGTTGCACGACTCCAGGGCACCCCTTAGCTCCCAGGGACCCCTGGGAACAGTCTTCCTCTGCAGGTGCAGGGTTTGCAGAGAGTTGAACCCAGGGGTCCCTCTGCTGGCCACACCTGGTACTGCAGCTCCCAGGCTCAGTTTGGAGCACTGTGCAGGCCCAGGAACAAGGTCTGGGCTGGGCTCCCCAGGGCTGCAGCACCAAGCCCCCGCCCGGCTACAGCCCCTCCCCGCCCCCAACCCCGGCTACAGCCCCTCCCACTCCCCCACCCCCGTCCCCGGACACAAGCAGGGCCTACTGGAGCCCCTCAGACACAGCTGGGCCAGTCCTTGAGCTCCTGCCTGGGGTTATTTAAGTCAATATTCAAGTTCTCCTCCCACCTCTGCCCTGCCAACTTGGATTGGGTCTGGGACCAGGTTTGTCCTGGGCCACACAAGGGATGTGCCCCTCAGGCTGCCTAGATAAGGGGGCCTAGTCAGACCGAAGGGAGGACTGGTTTTGGAGTCAGGCAGACCCTATGCAGCCACTGGCTGGCTGTGTGGCCTCTTTGTGTCTGAGTTTTCTCTGTTGTAAATGGGAACAATTAGTCCTACTCGCAGAGCTGTATTGAAGATTACTACAGAGCTGTAGTGAAGTGTTCAGTGTTGCGCTTGTCACTTCCTAAAGGTTATTTCCTTCCTTCCTTCTATCCACCTGCCTGTCCATGGTTACAGGAGAACAGCCATGGGGCATGCAGGGAGGGGCTGCTGCCTCCCAAGCCAGGGGCTCTGAGCCGCCATGGTTGGTACTTTGGGCTCTGGGGAAGGGCCTAGATGATGCAGGCTCTGGGTCCCCTACGTGGAGGGCGGGGGGTGGGTGTCTGGGAGACACTGAGGGGTGGTAGGCCCCCTTGTGCCGGCAGGAGGCGGACCTGAGGCGGACAGTGGAGGAGAGCAGCCGCATCCAGAGGGGCTACGGGCACTACTTCGACCTCTGCCTGGTCAACAGCAACCTGGAGAGGACCTTCCGTGAGCTCCAGGCCGCCATGGAGAAGCTGCGCACGGAGCCCCAGTGGGTGCCTGTCAGCTGGGTGTACTGAGCCTGTTCACCTGGACCTCAGCTCTCTGGGTCATAACCAAACCCTGAATCTGTCCCCTTCCCACCCGTGACCCCCAGCCCCCATCCTCAGCTCCCGTCCCTGGCGCTCTGGCTCTTCCTGGGTCTCGGCCCTTCATCTGGCTTTAACGCAGAGGCGTGTACTGCCAGGGAGGTGGGTGTTAGTGGGGTACCCCTGTGCCCAGGTGCTGCCCACTCCCTACATCCATTGGCCACCAGATATCCCTCTCTGGGGGCCAGACCGTGCCCAGGAGGGTGTCAGAGTCACCTCCGTAATGCTCAGTCCAGAGGAGAGAAAAGCTGCTTTGGGACCACGTGGTCATAGGTACACTGCCCGCCCCCCTCCCACCAGTCCCCTCTCCAATCACTTTTCCTCCTCTGGACTGGCCCCACCACCTCCCCATTCCTAGGCTCCTCCTACTTCTCACCTCTGTAGCCTAGGAGCCGGCCTTAGGCTGGTTCCCTGTGACCAGGGTGGGTACATGACTCCCTGGCAACCAGGCAGGCCCGGGTGGGGGTGTCAGCCTGGTGCCATCCCAAAGGTTGAAGGAGCCAAAGCACCAGCTAGTTGCCACAGCCAGGGACCCGTGCAGCTCTCAGCCCCTTCGGAACGGGGCTGGGTCCCTGTCCTTCCCTCATCCACAGCTTTTCACTGCCGAAGTCTCTCCACAGACTTCTCCAAGGTGACCCTGACAGGGCAGATCTTGCTCCCTGCAGGGCAAGGCTGGCAGGGGCCGTGGGCTCAGCCCAGGCTGGGGTGGGTTGGAGGCCAAACCCCGTGAGGAGAGGAGCCTGTAACTTCTGACGGGAGAACTCCCGGCCCTCCGTGGCCCGTGGCAGGGGTATGTCTGAGCTCCCTCTCTGTAGTTGTTGTCCATTTTGGTGTCTCTGGCGGGTCCAGGTGGCATGAGGGCTGCCTGAGGGCTGAGGCAGGGTGAGGGCCCGGCCATGAGGTGTGGGCTCGGAGCACATTTGTGCCCCAGCAGGCTCCCTGCATGACTCCAGGGGGCGCCATTCACCTTGTAGTCGGCTCAGTTTCTGTTTCGCCTTGCAGCGGTGCCTGGTCTGTTTCTGCCACTGATGTGTGTGTCAGGCTTCGTTTTGGGAGAGGGAGAAGCAAAAGGTAGTTTTGCTTTGGAGGTTACTCTCTGGGGGCCCCCCTTTTTGGGGCTCACCATCAGCTCCCATTTCTTAGGAGACCCTTATCCCAGATTCCAGAGGCTTGGCCCTCCCCAGATATCTTCCTCCAACTCTCCTATTGTCTCCTGATCCTAAATGCCTGCCCTCCAGTCCTCAGGGAGGGCGACTGTGTAAAATAGGAGAATCCCTTTTAAGAAAAGAATGCTGTCCTCGACTTCCCCCGGCATCTCATCCCTCATCCTTCTCTGTGACCTTTCCTGGGGGTGAGCCTGTCCTTGTAGGGGACCTCCCCCACTACCCCTAGCCCCAGCCTTTGTGCTCCCCAGTTCTTCCGAGTGTCTAGTCCGTCTTCGCTGCAGTGTCAGCCCAAGCTGGCCCCTGAACCACTGTGTGCCCATTTCTTAGGGAAGGGGAGGGAGAAGAAACAGAATATTTATTACAAAGTTAGAAATATATTTATTATATTAGGGATCTCATTTGCATTTGCCTAGGTATACAAGTGAGATGTGACGGTCAAGCCTGCTCCCATCTCATTTGCATAGCTCTGCATCCACTATGCACCTCTGCTTTCCTCTTTTCCCTTTAGTCAGCGTTCTTTTAATTTATCCTTCATTCAGCTCTCCCTTGCTTCCCCCTCACCCTTAGCCCAAGGAGACTGGGAGTGGGAGGAAAATGGGTGTTCTCCTGCTGGCCCGGGGCCATGGCGCCCTTTGTCCATCCATCCCCACCTCACCCAGAAGACTTGGGAATAGAGGCAGCCACCCCCTTCCCTTTGGTAATGCTCCAGAGCGCCCTGATTAGAAGACCATCCTCTTGGATGGGAATGGGCGCTGGACATCATGCTGAGGAGTTGGTACCTGGTTCTTCAGGGTGAATCTCCATCTCCACTTCTGGTGATGCCTGAGGGTCAGGGCTGGGCCCCTCCTTTCCTGTCTCCATCCCTCTCTGAACAGCTTCCTTCCTCCCCTACCTCAGCCCTGCTCAAGGGACCAGGGCTGGGTTGGAACAGGTGTGTGTGCTCATCCTCCCCCCCTCCCACTGTGGACGCTTGTATTGAGGAACCTCGGGATAATGAGGACCCTGTCCACACCCAGTCCCAGCCCAGCTGTCCTTCCCCCGTCCCATCCCTCAGCCATCTAATCCCCAAGCTTTCTCTCTGACTGGTTTTCTTTCCTTTGATTAAATGTGAAAGCAAAGGTTCTAGGCTCCGTTTGTCTTTTGTTGGGATCGAGTGGATGGCTTCGGGAAAGGTTTAGAGTGGGGGCAGCGCAGCATAGATGATTCTGGAATGGAAGCTGGAGTGACATGTCTTGTGTTCTGTGATGTCCCACTGTTCCACACTCCCCAGCCCCAGAAGATGCTCTTGTTAAAGGCTTGTATCCAGGAGTCTATGAGCATCCATGAGGGCCAGGGAACTCAGGGAACCCATAGCTAATCCACTCAACTTTACCCAGAACTTGCTGTGTGGTCTTAGGCAGGTTCTTCTCCTTCTCTGGACCTCAGGTTCATCCTCTGTAAGGTGTCATGGCTTCTCCCGGGGTAATGCTGGGATTGGTTCTAGGTGCTCAGCAGCAGGGGCCATAGAGAGTGGTTGAAATATCACCCCAATGTCTCCATGGGTGTGTGGTTGAGGGGTCAGCTTCCTTCCCACCTGAGTTCCTCAGGGGATCCCAGGATGCTCACTGAACATTCTCAAGAAGGGCTTTGGCTGTTCCCTTCTATGACAACCAAATGTTGAACTGGCTCCCTTCCTTTGATTTCTCCAAAGCATCCACTCACACAGGGACTAGTGTGGGGACAGCTTGACTGGTGATTTGGAGGCAGCCATGGGGCCTCATTTCACCCGCCTAACAGCTCTGACGAGAATTGAGAACCGAATAGTAAACACTCCAATTCCAAAATGTCCCTTGACCATTCCCAGCTCAGGGAGTGTTTTCTTAGCCAACTTTTCCTCCTTGGGTCCTCCCTTCATGTCACTGGTCCCTCTCCTGCTTCTTTCTCTCGCTGTGGACAAACTTCTTCCCGTCTCCTGGGGGCACCCCTGGAAACTCAGTCCTTCTTTACTATACCAGCAACTCTGCACTTGTATTTCTGTCCACCTCAGTGGTTCTCAACACTGGCTACCCATTAAAATTGCCTGGAGAATTAAATAAACAAACAACAATTGTTTGGATGCCAGTTCAGAGCAATTAAATCAGAAATTCAAGAAAGTCTATCAGCTGTAACTAACAATCAGAACATCACAGCTTAATAGTTTAACAACTTTATTATTCATTTCTTGTTCACATCACATCTGATGGAGATGGGGTGGCACTCCTAACGATGATTCAGGGATCTACTCTCCTGGGTTATTACAAGGGAAGCTGGGAAATGTAGTCTTTCTCAGTGCTCCGGAAGAGGAAACAGGGTCTAACCAGCCTCTCTGAGGCTGAGAGTGGAACCTGGGATGCAGTATGTTTTAAAGTGCCCCAAGTGATTCTAAGTGAAAGTGTTAGCTGCCCAGATGTGTCCGACTCTTTGCAACCCCATGGATTGTAGTCCATCAGGCTCCTCTCTGTCCATGGGATTTTCCAGGCAAGAATACTAGAGTGGGTTGCCATATAGTGATTCTAATGTGTAGCCAAATCTGCCAGCCACTGCCCGTCTATTTTGCCCATACCCTTCAGGTGGAGGGAATTTCCTTTTAGCTCCAAATTGGCACCTAAGTATTTTCCTAATAAAGACAGTTGCATTTCTTTCTTTCTTTTTTTTAAGTTGCTCAGTCATGTCGACTCTTTGCAACCCCATGGACTGTATAGTCCATGGAATTCTCTAGGCCAGAATACTGGAGTGGGCAGCCTTTTCCTTCTCCAGGGGAACTTCCCAACCCAGAGATCGAACCCAGGTCTCCCACACTGCAGGCGGATTCTTTACCAGCTGAACCACAAGGGAAGCCTGACAGTTGAATTTCTAAAGGGAATTCTGCTGCAGTTTTGTTTTGTTTTTTAAATCCTTTTCCCCTCTTGGCACAGTAGCCTGTGCTTTGACGGGCAGAAAGGATTCTTATCATATCGTGTGCTATGCTCAGTTGTTCAGGTGTTCAACTCTTTGCAACCCCACAGACTGTAACCTTCCAGGCTCCTCTCTCCATGGGGTTTTCCAGGCAAAGATACTGGAGTGGGTTGCCATTGCCTACTACAGGGGATCTTCCTGACCCAGGGATTGAACCGGTATCTCTTGTGTCTCCTGCATTGGCAGGTGGATTCTTTACCACCAGCACCACCTGGGAAATTCATAATCATTATAACTAGGCTCAAACACATCTTCATTAATCAAAATAGGAACCATTACATCCAACACATTTTTGCCAATGAGAAATAAGTGTATTTATTCCTGTTGCATAAAACTCCCTGCTTCAGGATTCAGTGAACTCTTGGAAAGTATTTTCTGCCTTCTGCTCGTTGTGGAAATGTTTTCCCTGCAGAAAGTTGTCAAAATGCTTGAAGAAGTGGTAGTTGGTTGGCGAGAAGTCAGGTGAGTATGGCGAATGAGACAAAACTTCGTAGCCCAGTTAGTTCAACTCTTGAAGTGTTGGTTATGCAATGTGTGGTCAGGTGGTGGTGTGGAGAATTGGGCCCATTCTGTTGACCAAGGCCAGCTGCAGGCGTTGAAGTTTTCAGTGCATCTCATTGATTTGCTGAGCATGCTTCCCAGATGTAATGGTTTCACCGAGATTCAGAAGCTGTAGTGGATCAGATAGGCAGCAGACCACGAAACGGTGCCCATGACTTTTTTTGGTGCAAGTTTGGCTTTGGGAAGTGCTTTGGAGCTTCTTCTCAGTCCAGCCACTGAGCTGGTCGTCATTAGTTATCATATAAAATCCACTTTTCATTACACGTCACAATCCAATTGAGAAATGGTTTGTTGCAAAGAATAAGAGAAGATGACGCTTCAAAATGACCCTTTTTTTGATTTTTAGTCACCTCATGAGGCATCCACTTATGGAGCTTTTTCACCTTTTCAATTTGCTTCAAATGCCAAACGACCATAGAACAGTCGACATTGAATTCTTTGACAACTTCTCGTGTAGTTGTAAGAGGATCAGCTTCGATGATCTTCTCAATTGGTTGTTGTCAACTTCTGATGACTGGGCACTGTGATTTTCATCTTCAAGGCTCTTGTCTCCTTTGCTAAACTTCTTGAACCATCACTGCACTGTACATCCATTAGCAGTTCCTGGCTCAAGTGCTTTGTTGATGTTGCATGTTGTCTCTGAGGCTTTATGACCCAGTTTGACCTCAAATAAGAAAATTTCCTGAATTTGTTTTTTGTCTAACATCATTCCCCTAGCCTAAAACAAATGTAAAATAAATAGCAAGTAATGTCATTAGCAAAAAAAAAAAAGACCCATAAAATGAGAAATGCACATTAAAATGATGTATAACATAACCACATTTATTCAAGAATGCATTTCAATATCAAACAGCAAAGTTCAGCAATGCAAATCCACAATTATTTTTGCACCAACCTAAAGTTGGAGAAGGCAATGGCACCCCACTCCAGTACTCTTGCCTGGAAAATCCCATGGACGGAGGAGCCTGGGGGGCTGCAGTCCATGGGGTGGCTAAGAGTCGGACACGACTGAGCAACTTCACTTTCACTTTTCACTTTCATGCATTGGAGAAGGAAGTGGCAACCCACTCCAGTGTTCTTGCCTGGAGAGTCCCAGGGACGGGGGAGCCTGGTGGGCTGCCGTCTATGGGGTCGCACATGACTGAAGTGCCGTCTATGAACTGCCGTCTATGGGGTCGGACACGACTGAAGCGACTTAGCAGCAGCAGCAACAGTAAGGAACGTTTCAAGTCACTCTCTTATTTTTTTTTTTCTGAGTCTTGTTTGTTTCTTCTAGAAGGAGGAGCTCCAGGTTCATTTTGTCAGAGTATTCCCTCTTCCAAGTGGGATCTTAACTGGAATTGCATTAAAACAATCCACAATGACAAACCTAGATAGTGTATTAAAAAGCCAGAGATGTGACTTTACTGACAAAAGCCCGTATAGTCAAAGCTATGGTTTTTCCAGTAGTCATGTACGGATGTGAGAGGTGGACCATAAAGAAGGCTGAGTGCCAAAGAATTGATGCTTTCAAATTGTGGTGCTGGAGAAGACTCTTGAGGGTCCCTTGGACAACAAGGAGATCAAACCCATCAATCCTAAAGAAATCAACTCTGAATACTCATTGGAAGGACTGGTGCTGAAGCTGAAGCTTCAATACTTTGGCCACCTGATGTGAAGAGCCGATTCATTGGAAAAGACCTTGGTGCTGGGAAAGATGGAAGGCAAATGAAGGGGGTGGCAAAGGAAGAGATGGTTAGATAGCATCACTGACTCAATGGACATGAATTTGAGCAAACTCCAGGAGATGGTAGAGGACAGAGGGACCTGGCGTGCTGCAGCCCACAGGGTCTCAAAGAGCCAGACATAATTTAGTGACTGAGCAACAATCTAGGAGGAATTAGGGCTCTTTAGTCTTGCCATCCAGGACTGTGTTCTGCCTCTCCACATATTCAGGCCCCCCTCTAGCCCAGGGTCCCCAGCGGCCTGTCTGCTAGGCAATGCTGTTTAGATTGGCATATTTCCAGGCAGTGGCAATGTGATAAAAAGGACAACACAGTGACTTTCTCATTAAAGAAAATTCATTCCTCTCAAAGAACTGCCATTTTGGGAATTCTCTGGTTGTCCGGAGAATCTGCCTGCAGTGCAGGAGACCCAGGTTCAATCCCTGGGTTGCGAAGATCCCCTGGAGAAGGAAATGGCAACCCATCCTAGTATCTTTGCCTGGAAAATCCCATGGACAGAGGAGCCTGGTGGGCTGCAGTTCGTGGGGTCGCAAAGAGTCGAGCATGACTGAGCGACTAACACTTCACTGGTTGTCGAGTGATTAGGACTCGGTGGTCTCACTGACAAGGGTCTGAGCTCAACCACTGGTGGGAGAATTAAGATCCTACCAGCCTCACTGTGTGTCCAGAGAAACAACAACAACTGTCCTTTGTCCCAAGATTCTCTCTCCTTTCCCTACTCTTTGGGATTAAAATGGTCTTCCTTTTATAAAAGGGCTCTGACATTAGAATTTTTTTTTAGAAGTTCGTCCACCAGGAAAGTCCCTAGAATTATTTTCTTATTTCTGAATGCTTAAGTTGAGAACGTATATTTTGGAAGTTTTGCTGATCTGTGAAATCTCAAAGTTTGGATTAGATCCCTTTCTAGGTTTAGTTATATAGGTGTCCTGTGTTTTGTTGAGTATTTTGCACTGGAGTTGCTATTGTGCAAGATTTCCCCCCCTATCATATCTTCTAATAAATTATCCATTTCCTTAAAAATTATAGCATGAACTTTAAGTCCAGTGGTCACCCATTATCTGTGGGGGATACGTTCCAAGACCCCCAGTGGATGCCTGCAACTATGATAGTATTGAACCCTATATATACTGTTTTTTCTTATATATACTTACCCGTGGTAAAGTTCAAGTTATAAATTAGGCACAGTAAGAGATCAACAACAACAATAGTAAAGTAAAATGATTTTAACAGTGTACTGTAATAAATGTCCATTCTGATTCTGTAGATCTTGGGTGGGACCAGAGATTTTGCATATCTAAACAGTTCCTGGTCATGCCCGTGTGCTGTTCTTCAGGGAACACATGTGAATTAGCAAGTGTTCAAAGCAGAGGGCTCAAACTCAGTTGCATGTTAAAAACCACTTTGGAGGTGGTTTTAAGTACTCATCCTAATGGGCCTCCCAGTTGGCTCAGCGGTAAAGAACCTGCCTGCCAATGCCAGAGACACAGATTTGATTCCTGGTTTGGGAGGAGCCCCCAGAGAAGGAAATGGCAGCCCACTCCAGTATTCTTGCCTGGGAAATCCCATGGACAGAGGGCTATAGTCCATGGAGTTGCAAAAGAGTCGGATACAACTTAGTGACTAAACAATAACAACTGTAATAAAAGTTATGTGAATGTGATCTCTCATATACACAAAATATCTTATTGTATGAATTTAATGCCTTTTCATCTTAACTGAGCACTTATCACGCAGTGTGGCCATAACTTTTGCACTTTGAGGCGCGAGAGCAAAGCTGGAACAAATTTCTTTTTCCATCTTCACCATCTCTGGGATAGAAGGTTCATTCTTACTGTAGATCTTAGCAACCACAGTGTTTGATTTTTTTCTTTCCTTTTAAAGTTGAGCACATTCACCTTTTCACTTAAAGGAAGTATTAATGTTTTACAGCTTCTCTGTGGCAAGCCTGAATAACCAGCATCAGTTCTTGGTGTTTTGGGGTGATTTTGAGAAAAATAAACACAAGCAATGTGGTAGCAAGGCAGTCAATCTAATTTAGAAGGCTACTTAGTAACTATCAGCTAAGATACTCTGGGACAGGCATCATCACTCTTCTCAAAATGGCATGCAATTGAAAACTTGAAGATTGTTTATTTCTGGAGCTTCCCATTTAATATTTTTGGACCACGGTTAACCACAGGTGATCAAAACCATGGATAAGGTTGGGGTGGATGTACTCATGCAGCAACCATCTACTGAGCACCATTGATCAAGGCAGGGTCCCTACATCCAGAGGCCCAGAGTCCAAGGCAATAGATAGGAAGAAGGTCCTGATTAGCACTCTGTAATGAGAAGCTGTTATGGGAGTACCCAGAAATGGCTATTCAATTAACCCATGGGGGCATCAGAAAGCATTCCCAAGAGGTGCTGATGCTGGAGTGAACTCTTAAACATATGGGGATGTTTACTAAGTGAATGAATGAATGAATGCTTGTTGTATCCTGGAAAAGGATAAGTATTTTGGTATGTTTGATATTGAATTTCTTCTACTCCAGAATCCTGGCTCCGAGTGTGTATGCACATATGTGAGGGGAGGGTGGTGGTCATGGAGTTTTTGCTTAAGGCACAGGTCACTGATTCCCCTCTACCTTGCAGTCACAAATGTCCCTGTTAGGGAGTGTCCCTCCCCTCAGTTTGTCAGCCCGCCCTGGTTTGGGGCCAGACTTAAGACACCCAGACTTCCTGGATTAAGATACTGCCCCTCTTACTGCCTGTTGGGGTTAAGGTGTGTCTCCATATACTTACTTAATGCAGAAGATAAAGCTGTGTTCTTCTAAGAGAGACACAGTGGGAAGAAATGAGACTACCCATAAGCCAACCTCTGAAATGTTACACTGCCTTCAGCTCTCTTTTCTTTTCTGCTGTACTGGCTCCTGGGCCAGTGGATCCACAGCCTCAGTTAGCTTGCATTCTTCAGTTATACTTTAAGAGTCCCAAACCCTATCTGCAACTGCTCATGAGACATATCTCCATGTACATGAACTTCTTTTTTTTTTTTGTCGGCTGTGTCGCGTGGCATGTGGGATCTTACTTCCCCGACCAGGGATTGTACTCATGCCCCCTGCATTGAGAGTGTGGAGTCTTGACCACGGGACCTCCAGGAAAGTCCCTAGAAGAACTTTAGAATTGCTAAGTCCCTTAGAAAATTTCCAAGACCCAAAGCCACAGTTTCAAGTGCCTGCGGTTCACTTTCTCTGTGACCCTCCAAGAACCCTATCAACTCCATCTGGACTCTGTGGTCATTGTTTATATGGTTCCTGGCCTCCCCATAACTAAGAGTTCCTAGAGGGCAGAGGCCAAGCTTTCTTGTCCTTTGGCACAAAGCCTTAGTATATACAATTATAATCAAGCGAAAACTACTTCTTTGAACAAATAAAAACAATCGGCTGACATCTGTAAACATTTTCTTCCCTTAAATATTCATGAGTTGGGCAATGATCTCTGTCCTTTTGAACAGGAAAGGGTTTCATAACATGCAGTGTGATGTCTCTCTTTTACAGGGAGGAAGTAGACCCGGGGTGTGTAAGTTCTGAATTCTGAAACTTCTTAGGAACAGAGGCTTCATTCTTTTTATTACCATATAACTTAATAAAACTTCAGCATAAATTCATGAAGAAGGACTTAGAAACACCTTGAAGTATGACCTTTCTGGGACAACACAAAAGGATAAAGGTAAATTTGGCCCCAATCAGGTAAACTTTAAAGGCACATAGAAACACTCCCAGCTACATCCCCACACCTGGGAGGGGTCCAGTCCACTAGACAGATGTTTCAATCTACTTGTTCATTTCAATAATGACTGTAATAGTTATGACTAACAGTAGCCATTTTCAGGACTTCAGCCATGAGTAAACTAGAAAAATTATTCTAGGCTAAGGAATCAAGCAGAAAAGCTATCAGGATGTGAGCCCTGAGGGAAAGTGTATGGACAGTTGCCTAAAGATGGAGCTGATGATTAAGAGGGTTCATTGAACCCACTTAACCAAGGACATCTTTCAGTTGGCAGGAGTCCACTCGCGGGAGCAGCGGAATGTCCTCGAAAAATGCCATCCTGGAGCCGCAGTGCACTGTGGGAACCAAATATGCCAGATGTGAGGCATGAGTGTACACCTCTGACCGCCGTCCCCAACCAAGGAGTAGGCAGTGTCTGGGTGTTTATATTTGTCTCCTCTGTTATTTCATGCGTGCAAGTCTTGGCACAGTGCCTGACAATTTCACAAATAATCTGAGTGTTTCAGCCTGCTCCCACCCCTTTTTATTTTTATCAGGGCTTGGTTTCCCTTCCAGAAAGAGATCTTCCTTTCTCTCTGCTGTTTCCCATAAACCTGCCCTCATGCTGTGTAGTGTTAGTACTCAAGTGTTGGTCTGTGGACCATTTCACTGGCAGCAAGACGAGAAAATTAAGAACAAAAGGAAAGTTTATCACTAAGCTGAATATATCTACTTTTAAGGATTATCCTTTGCCAGAGTCCAGCTCCAGCAGCCAGGGATTCAACCTGAAGGGGTGAGCGGTGTTGGTGAGAAACTGAGGCAGCCTCTCAGTTTTCTTGGACTGCCTGTTTATTTCAAGCTTATGATTCTCTTTTATACTTTTACAAAAGCATTAGGGCAGAGGTTTGACATTTTTAGTTCCCATTGACCCAGATTTATTTTTCTCCAGAAATCATTGTTGCTCCTCAAAAGGAGTTCCTTCCTCAACGATTCTCTTATCTACTTTTTCTCATGTGTCCTTGTGAATACACTGTAACTCATGCTAATGTCTGGGCTGCATACCACATTCCTCAGTTTAATTCTTATCTTTCTAAGTCCTGTTTGCCCCTAGTATCCTAAGCTCACTATTTCTTAGAAAGGGCTTCTAGCTAATAATATCTCTAAAGTCCCTAATTTCTATAAGCTACAGTAGAATATGCTAACATTACAGCAATCCTTAAATCTTTAGCTTCTAACTATTTTAATTATTCCTAAGCCCTAAATTCAGCAAACTCCTTTGCCATAAACACTTTTCTCACAAATGGGCTTCAGATAGCAATCCCTCCCATGGCCTCAAGCTGCAGCCTGCGTGCTCACCCTGGAACAGTCTTTTGCAAAAGTCCTTGAACAAATGTCAGTGATTAACTTTATGAATTATTCTCTGAGCACAGCTGCAGAAGGCTTTGTGCCTTCTCATGCTCCTCTCAAAAACAACAAGCACCTTAATATTCTTTTCAGTCAACTCAGCCGAGGAAAAAACAAGTCAGAATCACAAAGCCTAACTCCTTCATTCTGGAACAAAGGGAGGGGGTTTAGGGCCGTGCCTCCATTTTGTCAGTAATGCCTAACGCGGCTCCCGACAATCCTTTACTGTGATGTGGTGATTATGAATTTTATTTCATCACACACTGATGTTAAGAAACACCCCATTATTTTTCTAACCTGAATAAAATCTTTCCCTGAACCCCTGCTCATCAGAGTGGAAAGAAATGAGATCTCAACCCTATTTTGGAGAGTTTCTTCACTTTCCTAGAGTTGCACAAAAATTAAAGGACCTTACGTGGTGCCCAGAAAATGAGAGTCAGGGTTTTAGTTCAGGTGGAGTGAACAAGGTACCTAGGGCTTTTATTTATTTATTTAATTTTTTAAATTTTAGAATGCTCTTTATTTTGACACTTACAGGACATGGCTAAGGCATGTTCACAAGCATCTGTTAGAAGTTATGTGCAAAACAAATTCCCCTGGGACTTCCCTGGTGGTCCAGTGGTCCAGAATCCCCCCTTCTAATGCACTGGACATGGGTTCAATCCCCGGTACGGGAACTAAGAACTAAGATCCCACATGCCTAGGGGCAACTAAGCCCACATGCTACAGTGAAGACCCAGCACAGCCAACAAAAAACAACCTTCTCTCACTCTCCAGCTGCTCTTCTTTCCCTTTGTACTTGCTGCTACAGACCGGTCCCTATGTATCTTCACAGGCTTTCCCAGTGGCTCAGTGGTCAAGACCATGCCGGCAATGCAGAAGAGGCAGGTTTGACTTCTGGGTTGGGAAGATCCCCTGGAGGAGGAAATGGCAACTCATTCCAGTATTCTTGCCTGGGAAATCCCATTGACAGAAGAGCCTGGCAGGCTACAGTCCAAGGGGTCACAAAGAGTCAGACACGACTGATCATGTACACTCATGCATGTATCTTCATATCTACAAATCCTCAGTTGTTTTGAAAATGCAGACAAGGTTTTAGGGATCTGATTCAAAATATGAATTAAGCTTCTATGCACTAAATCACTGTGACATCAAAACTCAGGGGAACCTTGTGCTTTTAAACAATGAGATCCAATATGAAACAATTTTTATTGCATTGCTGGGATTTGTGGGAAGGGAAATCTCAAAGAGGCCACAAAACAACACAGTCCTCTTAGGCATGGCAAATGGACAGGAAAGGTGGAGTTGTGCTAAAGGCAAATGCCAATATTAGCATCACATTTGGTAAGCTAGATATTAACCCAGGGTCAAGGTAAGGCAACCTAAGATTCTGGTATATTAGGGACCTGGTCCCAAGTTGCTATCCTATTCTGGACCCCTCTGGACAGAAGCAAATGCAAATTGTTTCTGGAAGAAAGTATCCTCAATTTCAGCCTCCAGATTTTCCATAGATTCATCCAAACACAAGCTCACAACGTGAGATCACAAAACACAGAGAAACAGACCACCATGAGCAACAGTCAACATAAACAATATATTTATAGGTCCAAGGACTTCTGATATTAGCCACAAAATGTAAACTAACCACATGTGTGTAAATGTTTAATGAAATAAAAGATGGCATTATAAAAATTAACAAGCAACAAGACCCTAGAATGGTCAGTTTTGAAGGAGAACCATCCAGAACTTATAGAAATAAAAGAAAATACAATGATTAAAACAAAAGCTAATTGGAGGGAGCTAACAGCAAATCAAACACAACTGAAAAGAGATGAATGAGTAAAAAAGCTGCTGTCTTAAGTATGGTCCTTGGATTAGCAGCAGCATCACCCTGGGAACTTGTTAGAAATGCAGACTCTCAGGCCCTATCCAAAACTACCGAATCGAATTTGAATTTTAGGGACTTCCCTAGTGGTCCAGTAGCTAAGACTCTACACTCTCAATGCAGGGGTCCCGGATTCGATCCCTGGTCAGGGAACCAGATTCCACGTGCCACAGGTAAGAGTTCACATGCTGCAACTTAAAATTCTGTGTGCCCCAATGAAGGTCGAAGGTCCTGAGTGCTGCAGCTGAGACCCGGTGTAGCCAAACAAATATATATTTTTTAAGGATTTTGTAGTTTAACAAGATTCCTTGGTAATTAATAGGCATTTTCAAGTTTAAGAAGTACTAAACTAGAAGATAGAGCTGAAAAAATAAGACAGAATGAATAACAGAGAGGTAAGAAGGGAAATATGAGAAGGTAAAAGCAGGTATAAAGGTAAGGTCTAAAAATTTTTTATCCTGATCAATGGAGACATTTTTAAAAAGAATGAAGTACAAAAAAATTTGAAGATAAATATTTTTCCAGAACAGATGAAATATATGAGCCCACAGATATAAGGATTTGTACCAAACAAGAAAAATTGGGGGACTTCCCTGGTGGTCCCTGGCTAAGGCTCTGAGCTCCCAATGCAGGGGGCCTGGGTTCAATCCCTGGTCAGGGAACTAGATCCCACATGCCACAACTAAAAAGATCCCGAATACCACAAGAAAGATCCCAGGTGCTGCAACTAAGACCCAGCTCAGCCAAATAAATACGTAAATATACATATTTTTAAAATTTGAAGTTTGCGGCCAGGAGTAAAACATCAGGACACCAAAAGAAATAGAAAAGCAATCTGAGAAAAAAAACATCACATTACTCAGTCAGACACCAGCAACACTTACAGCTAGAAAACAATAGTATTTCCAGAATGCCGAGAGAAAATGGATGTAAACCTAGGATTGTACACCCAACAAAATCCTTCCAAGAATTTTGATGGAGTTTTTCAGATAAAAACTGACAGACTTTACCATTTACATGATGTTTTAAAAAGAAAAGCTAATATGTAAGAATCCAAGTTAATGTTGTCTATGTAAAATAGCAACGAGCAGTAATGTCTAGTTTGTACCTTCCCACAAAGAAAATTCTAGGCCCAGATGTCTTCACTGATGATTTCTACCAAACATATAAAACATTTACCAATTATACATAAACTCTTCCAGAAAATTGAAGATGAGGGACCACTTCTCAGCATCAGTTCAGTTCAGTCACTCAGTCACGTCTGACTCTTTGCGACCCCATGAACCACACCATGCCAGGCCTCCCTGTCCATCACCAACTCAAACCCATGGCCACCCAAACCCATGTCCATCGAGTCAGTGATGCCATCCAACCGTCTCATCCTCTGTCTGTCCCCTTCTCCTCCTGCCCTCAATCTTTCCCAGCATCAGGGTCTTTTCAAATGAGTCAGCTCTTCGCATCAGGTAGCCAAAGTACTGGGGTTTCAGCTTCAACATCAGCCCTACCAATGAACATCCAGGACTGATTTCCTTTAGGATGGACTGGTTGGATCTCCTTGCAGTCAATGGGATCTCAAGAGTCTTCTCCAACACCACAGTTCAAAAGCATCAATTCTTCGGCGCTCAGCCTTCTTTATAGTCCAACTCTGCCATCCATACATGACCACTGGAAAAACCATAGCCTTGACTAGACGAACCTTTGTTGGCAAAGTAATGTCTCTGCTTTTTAATACGCTATCTAGGTTGGTCATAACTTTCCTTCCAAGGAGTAAGCGTCTTTTAATTTCATGGCTGCAGTCACCATCTGTAGTGATTTTGGAGCCCAGAAAAATCAAGTCAGCCACTGTTTCCACTGTTTCCCCATCTATTTGCCATGAAGTGATGGGACCGGATGCCATGATCTTAGTTTTCCGAATATTGAGCTTTAAGCCAACTTTTTTACTCTCTTCTTTCATTTTCATTAAGAGGCTCTTTAGTTCTTCATTTTCTGCCATAAGGGTGGTGTCATCTGCATATCTGAGGTTATTGATATTTCTCCCGGAAATCTTGATTCCAGCTTGTGCTTCTTCCAGCCCAGCATTTCTCATTATGTACTCTGCATATAAGTTAAATAAGCAGGGTGACAATATACAGCCTTGACGTACACCTTTTCCTATTTGGAACCAGTCTGTTGTTCCATGTCCAGTTCTAACTGTTGCTTCCTGACCTGCATACAGGTTTCTCGAGAGGCAGGTCAGGTGGTCTGGTATTCCCATCTCTTTCAGAATTTTCCACAGTTTATTGTGATCCACACAGTCAAAGGCTTTGGCATAGTCAATAAAGCAGAAATAGATGTTTTTCTGGAACTCTCTTGCTTTTTCGATGACCCAGCGGATATTGGCAATTTGATCTCTGGTTCCTCTGCCTTTTCTAAAACCAGTTTGAACATCTGGAAGTTCATGGGTCACGTATTGCTGAAGCCTGGCTTGGAGAATTTTAAGCATTACTTTACTAGCATGTGAGATGAGTGCAATTGTGTGGTAGTTTGAGCATTCTTTGGCATTGCCTTTCTTTGGGATTGGAATGAAAACTGACCTTTTCCAGTCCTGTGGCCACTGCTGAGTTTTCCAAATTTGCTGGCATATTGAGTGCAGCACTTTCACAGCATCATCTTTCAGGATTTGAAATAGCTCAACTGAAATTCCATCACCTCCACTAGCTTTGTTCATAGTGAAGCTTTCTAAGGCCCACTTGACTTCACATGCCAGGATGTCTGGCTCTAGGTGAGTGATCACACCATCATGATTATCTTGGTCTTGAAGATCTTTTTTGTACAGTTCTTCTATGTATTCTTGCCACCTCTTCTTAATATCTTCTGTTTCTGTTAGGTCCATACCATTTCTGTCCTTTATCGAGCCCATCTTTGCATGAAATGTTCCCTTGGTATCTCTAATTTTCTTGAAGAGATCTCTAGTCTTTCCCATTCTGTTGTTTTCCTCTATTTCTTTGCATTGATTGCTGAGGAAGGCTTTATCTCTTCTTGCTGTTCTTTGGAACTCTGCACTCAAATGGGTATATCTTTCCTTTTCTCCTTTGCTTTTCACGTCTCTTCTTTTCACAGCTATTTGTAAGGCCTCCCCAGACAGCCATTTTGCTTTTTTGCATTTGTTTTTCTTGGGGATGGTCTTGATTCCTGTCTCCTGTACAATGTCACGAACCTCCAATCATAATTCATCAGGCACTCTGTCTACCAGATCTAGTCCCTTAAATCTATTTCTCACTTCCACTGTGTAGTCATAAGGGATTTGATTTAGGTCATACCTGAATGGTCTAGTGGTTTTCTCCACTTTCTTCAGTTTCAGTCTGAATTTGGCAATAAGGAGGTCATGATCCAAGCCACAGTCAGCTCCTGGCCTTGTTTTTTCTGACTGTATTAAAGAATATAATCAATCTGATTTCAGTGTCAACCATCTGGTGATGTCTGTGTGTAGAGTCTTCTCTTGTGTTGTTGGAAGAAAGTGTTTGGATTTCCTGCATAACATCAATTTCTGATTAAAAAAAAAAACACCTCAGTAAGCTAGGGCTAGAAGGGAATTTTCTCAATCCAATAAAGGGCCTCTATGAAAAGCATATATATTATATGTGTTCTTTTCAGATTCTTTTCCATTCTAGATTATTACAAGATATTGAACGCTGCATAGTTCCCTGTTATCTCTTTTCTATATAGTAGTGTGTATCTGTTAATCCCAAATTCCTAATTTATCTCTCCTCACCCTTCCCCTTTTGTAACAGAAAGATTATAGAAAATCTCTTCAGTATGCTTCAATGGATTAGGATCACAGCATCTAAATCTTTGTAGAGGGTAGTTTAGGGAAGGACCTAAATCTTAAATCATTTATTTTCACCATCAATACTCTTTTTGGTGTTAAAATATTTCTCTGAAAGAATCAAATGAGATGATAAGGGATAGTTTATTATTATAGTTCATGTCCCGATTTGACAAAACAGAACATGAGCCATGTTGATGTTCCCCTAATTTTTACCTCTCAGCATGTTCCCAGGCTGGAAACTCTTCCTCTCAGGATGGGTGAACAGTGGCTGGTTGCAATTCTTTTGTTCAAGGGCCTCTTGTAGCTCACAGAGCTGAAGATTTGAGTGTACAAATATAAAACCAAGGTATATCAAGATGAGGGACTGCAGAGTGACAGCTGGTGAGGAGCTGGACTTCCTCCCCTGCCCAGGCTGGCTCTGTGACAGTGCTGGGAGCTAGGTCAGTGTGGCAGGGTTTCTAATAAATCCATAGAAACTTGGCATCTTGAGGATGTCAATCCTAGGCTACCTTGGAGAGAGTTTTACCTCTGAAAGACATAAACTCTGGGACTTCCCTGGCAGTCCAGTGGCTAAGACTCTGAGCTCCCAATGCAGGAAGCCCAGGTTTGATCCTTGGTCGGGGAACTAGATCCCACATGCCTCAACTGAGAGTTTGCTGCCACAACTAAAACCCAGTGCAGCCAAATAAATAAATAAATATATTTTTTAAAAGACATAATGGGCAAGGGGTGGGCCTGGGATGACTTGGCTGAGTCTCCACCAAAGCTCTGGCTGCTGTAGGTGACAGGTTGAGAGGACAGGAAGGTTCTTTCCCTCCTGAGAAGCCCCCATTCTCACCAGCCTCTAGCTGATTGATCATGGGGGCAGCCTGCTTTGGAGGAAATTTTGAGGTCTCTCTGAGACCATCTGTAACTTACTGCTTCCTATCTCCCCCAATATTTGGGCACACACTGTGCCAGGATCCTGGACAGAGTCCCCAGAGCTCAGACCTGGGGGTCCCTTTCCACTTGGAAAAGGTAAGATGTGCTCCCCAGGTGACACCCACCACTCCCACCCTGCACTAGCTGCCACTTACTGGTGAGTTTCCTTAGCATCATAAGATCGGCTCCACCTTGCCCAGCCCCCTAGGCCCTCACTTCTGGGGCATTATAAGTGGTTTCTCCTCCTATAGCCACAGGGGCAGGGGTGGAGGCTGTTGAGGACTTTGAGAAATGCTGACTGACAGACCCTGGTGGGATTGAAACGGGTTCTACTATTTCTGAAAGCTGTTCAGCGATGAGTATCAGTAATTTAAAAAATATTTATGCGCTCTGACCTGGCACGTCCATATAAGCAAATCCTTCTGAAAGAAATCTCCAAATGCAGACAAAGCAGTGTGCAAAGATTCACCACGATGTTATGTATAATAGCAAAAATAGAAACAAGTATCTAGTGAGAGAGAATTAAAATAAATTGACATGAAATATTATGCAGCCAATAAACTTTAATTTAGAAAATGTTTGTAAAAACCTTATGCAAAACATGAATGCTTAATGATATAATAATTAAGTGTGAAAAACAGGATATAAAATTGTATGACAAAATAATTTGTAAAAACACATCGGCAAGTGATGTGGAGAAAAAAAACTGGAAAGAAACAACAAAATGCAGTAACGATGGTCTCTGGGTAGCCATGAGACAATGAGTGATATGTTTTTTCCTTTTTATCCCTCCATATTTCTAGGTTTTGTATACTGAGCAGCTCCTGGTTCATTTTTCAGAGAAAATAGAAAAAGGAAAAAAAAATAGTAGTTCTGTTACTTTACCTCCCCTTCCCTCATTCCAGGGGACCAAATTCAGGGTCACTTTCATGTTCCCCTTAGGGTCCTGTCCTATCCCCTCCCTTGCTTTTATTTACTTATTTATTTTAGATATTTTAATTAATTAATTAGGCTGCGCTGGATCTTAGTTGGGACATTTGGTATCTAGTTCCCTGACTGGGGATCGAACCCGGGCCCCGAGCATTGGGAGCACAGACCCTTAGTCACTGGGCCACCAGGGAAGTCCCCCTCCTCCCTGTTAGATATCCACCTCCATCTGCTCTCTGTGTCTTCCTACCCACCTCCCAGCTGCCAGAACCCACAGGCAATCAATCCTTTCTTGACAAGGAAGGAGTCAAGATTTTTTCCATCCTCCTTCCAAAGCCTGGAATGCACGCTGAGTAGGAAGACTGATTCTGGACTCATGCAACAGTGAACAGTAACTTGCAGTAAGCAGCAGCCAGCAGCAGCTGGCTTAGTTCCCTGACCAGGAGTCCTAACTGCTAGACTACTGGCCCTAAATCCCCAGTCCTTGCCTGCCTTGACAAGAAAGAAATCTGAAGAGGAGGCAGAAGGTAAAGAGAAAAGTAAACGTTTATTGGAAAAGCAGAGTACATGCAGAAGGAAGCATGGGCGAACTCCGAGAGTCTTGAGAGCTGTGCCTTTGGGAAGTTTAAATTCTTTATAAAGAGGCAGTTATCCAGGTCTTTTTCTTCCCTCTGGCCAACTGTCTTGTTTGTCCCCCTGGCTAATTTGTCTCAGGACCCTCCCCTAGGTGAGCACGCACCCCTCAGCCAAGATGGATTCCAGCCCAGAGGCCTATGGAGTGACCTCCCTTCCTTTTGCCTCCCTTGCCCCATTCAGATTCAGATTCAGTTCAGTCGCTCAGTTGTGAGCGACTCTTCGAGACCCCATGGACCATAGCACGCCAGGCTTCCCTGTCCGTCACCAACTCCCAGAGCTTGCTCAAACTCATGTCCATCAAGTCAGTGACGCCATCCAACCATCTCATCCTCTGTCCCCTTCTCCTCCTGCCTTCAATCTTGCCCAGAATCAGGGTCTTTTCCAATGAGTTAGTTCTTTGCATCAGGTGGCCAAAGTATTCAGCATCAGTCCTTCCAATGAATATTCAGGACTGATTTCCTTTAGGATGGACTGGTTGGATTTCCTTGCAGTCCAAGGGACTCTCAAGAGTCTTCTCCAACACCACAGTTCAAAAACATCAATTCTTCTGTGCTCAGCTTTCTTTATAGTCCAACTCTCACATCCATACGTGACTGTTGGAAAAATGATAGCTTTGACTAGACAGACCTTTGTTGGCAAAGTAATGTCTCTGCTTTTTAATATGCTGTCTAGGTTGGTCATAGCTTTTATTCCAAGGAGTAAGCGTCTTTTAATTTCATGGCTGCAGATACCATCTGCAGTGATTTTGGAGCCCCCCAAAATAAAGTCTGTCACTGTTTCCATTGTTTCCCATCTCTTTTCCATGAAGTGATGGGGCCAGATGCCATGATCTTCATTTTCTGAATGTTGAGTTTTAAGCCAACTTTTTCACTCTCCTCTTTCACTTTCATCAAGAGGCTCTTTAGTTCTTAGCTTTCTGTCATAAGGGTGGTGTTATCTGCGTATCTGAGGTTAAAGGAGGGGGAATATGGGATCGCTTGATCTTTTGCTCCAAGGTTTAGTCCCTCTTTGTTCTTGCCAAGACTGCTATCTTAAAGTGTCCACATGAGACAAATCCTGGCTATTTACCCTGTTTCTGTTGTTACTTCCATTTCAGAGCACAAACAGGAGTCTGACTATAAATGCCTAACCTGGAGCTCACCTCTCGCCTGTCTCAGGAAATGCAAACTGGAAGCTAGTTGAAAGTATTCAGCCTGAAGCCCATCTTTTTCTCGTCCCCAAGAAATCCAGATAGGAAGAAGCCAGTTGTAAATGCCTAGCCTGGAGCCCATCTTTCTCCTACCTCAAGATCGGATAGACAACCACTCCTAGCCAGTCTTGGGCTTGGCCTTTCCGATGTGCACTGGACCTGAGCCTGGACTCAGGCAGGTCCAGGAAAGCCTCCAGCTGGGCCATGGTGTGGTGGGCAGAGCAGGCCCTATAGGGGGAAGGGGGAGACTCCACACACCAAATGTCGACTCTCTAAGCTGGAGGGACCTGAGAGCTCAACCAGCCCACTGGTGCTCAAACACCAGCGTTAGAGCCACTGGTGCACTTGGAAGAAATGCATAGTCCCAGGCCCAGCCTCAGAGATGGTTTTGGTAGTTTATTTTCTTCTTTTTTTCAGCAGTACCATGCCAGTGCCCCTTGCAGTAGAAGCATGGAGTCCTAATTACTTGACCACCAGTGAAATCCTGGTTTGGGCAGCTCTTGATGGGGCCCCATAATCATCTTTTTAACCAGCTTCCTGAAGGACTGGGATGCAGGTGGTTCACAATTGGCTTTGAGAAATTAGGATCCAGGCTAACCCCACAGGCTCCCTCCTCCTCACCAGCTTATGTGGGAGAACTTAGCCCTGAGTCTGAGGATGGAAGGAAGGGAGGAGAAAGTGGCGTCTGGAAGGGAAATTAGGAGGGACCTGTGACTGGGCACCCAGGCCTAGGGGACCCCCCCATAGCAGATACAAATTTCGACCAGACCCTCTGAGCCCTGCCTGACCCCTCGAAGGTCCAGCGGCTGTATGCTTTGCCCAAGGATGTGACCATCTTGTAGAGGTCCCAGTTTCCAGCTGGAACTGTGAGGCCACCGCATCAGGCTCCAGGGCTGACGAAGCCTTCAGGGTCAGCTGAGATGGGCAGGAGGAAAGCTTGGGAAGGGTCGGGGAGAGACCTGGACTCTGGCAGGAGGATTCCGAAGTCATAGCAGAAAGCTTGTCCAAGTTAGTGCAAGTTCAGCCCTTCCAGAGATTCAAGGAGGGCGTGTGGTGGCTAGACTGAGCTGAACTTTGAAAAGCCCGGCTCGTCCCCCGACATGGGGAGGGTAGAGGCTGGGGTCATGTCTCCCTTAGGGTCCCGCCAAGAGGCTTCGTCATCCTCTGAAGTCTGTAAAGACAGCAGTATGGGGTAAAAATCGGAGCCCAGCTGGGGAATCTCCAGGCAGCTACCGGGTCCACTCTGGCCTTTCTCACAAGCTCTGGGCCTCTGCCCATCTAAGAGACGTAGGACTAACCACTCCTTCTCCCCAGGACCCCCGAGGCTTTGTTTCACAACCCCCATTTCCCCATTCCCTGGGGGAGCATCCTTATGGGCTCAGGCCCAGTTCTGACTGCAGACATGGGAATCCTGCCAGCCCAGAACTTTTTAAGTTGTCACTCCCACCATGCTACTCAAGAATTTTTCTGGGTCAGGAAAAAAAGAGGATGTGAAGTCAGGAGCCCTGGCTTCCCAGGTGAAATGGCCAAGACTCTGGTTATGGTGGGGGCGGTTGGTGGACGCTGAGAGCAGGGCCCTCCCCCACTTCCCTGCATTGTCAGAGTGGAGCCAAGTTAGGCAGCTCCAGGCCCCCAGAGCCCTCTGTCCACACCTGGCTCAGGCACCAGATCTCCGTGTTGGAGCTGGCGGAGGGCTAGGGGCTGGCAGGAGGCCCAGTGGGCTCTGCAAGCTTGATCACAGTGGACTCCGGGACCCAGCTGTTCCCCAGCGCCTGAAACACAGATTCAGTCAGAACAGCCTGTTCTCGGCGGCCACAGGGATGGGCTGCAAGCCGGAGAAGCAGGAGGGACAGGCAGCGGGTGAGCTGTGGAGTCAGAGTCCTTACGGTCAATTTACTACGTCTCAGTATGACCTTGGGTGAGCCACCTAACTTCTCTGGGGCCCAATTTCCCAAGCTGTAAAACGGGGAGTGAAATATTCCCCTTAGGAAAATAATAAACATTTCTGATAATGTTTTATCACACTCAGCAACTGGGAACTCCTGGAGTGATTAATTTGTTTCCATGATTGTTATTTATCTCCTTGAAGCAGGAAGACTGTGCAGGCTGCAGGCTTTTTGTCATAGGCCAGAGACAACAAAGTTGGACACGTCAAAGACTCACCGAATAACAAACAGCACAGGAAAGATTCCTTAGGAATCGTCCATCTGAGCAACCCCTCCTTGATCAGATGAGAAAACCGAGGCCCAGGGAGGAAAGATAGGTAGTCTAGAACAAGTGAGGCAGCCCATCTCCTGACACTCAGCTGCTCCCATGGGTCCTCAGGTCTGAGTGCTGGGCCCCTCTACCTCTCACTCTCTTGCCCAGCAGCTGGGCAGAGCAGAGGCTGGAGCTGGCAGAGGCCCCCAGCCACTTCTCCTAAGGGTACAGCTGCCCAGCAGATCCCACAGTCTGATGGGCACTGAAGCCAAGGAAAGAAGCTCCCACTTCCTGGATAACTACGAGATGGCTCATCTCACTTGTTCTAACCGCAGTCCCGAGAGATGGGAAAACCGAGGCTCAGAGAGGTGATGTCACTCACCAGACGTCACACAGCAGGCGAGTGGCTGAGCCGGGCCTTGAATCTGTGACTATCTGACCTCAGATCCAAGCTCTTGCCTATGCTATGCTGCCGTCCTGGCAGGGCCTCATGCACACTTCTCTTAGTGACAGTGTCTCTTGTCTACTAACTGGCCCTGGCTTTGAGCAATACCCTAGCTGTGGGGGGTGGGGAGGGGTGGACGTGTGAGCCACCTCTAGTGACACCTGCAGGCTGATGGGGACAAGGTAAGAGTCAGAACAGAGTTTCTCAGGTGAGATGTGACTGGGGGATGAGGGCCTGAAGGCGTGGGGGAGGGGAGAGATGTCACAAATGCTGCCACTCGTGGCCCTTGTCCACCCCAGCCCTGCCTGCGGCAAGGACATGGCAGGGCTGGGCTGGACCAGAGAGCTCCCGAGCTCACTTCCATTTCCCATGAATCCCATACCAACAGCTTTGGGATTTGGTCAAAACCCAGCCACTGCTGACCACTGGCCATCAACAGCTGCAGAAATGTCACCTACTCAGGGGTGACTGAATTTGAGGAAACAGCTTCAGGGGGTCAGAGACCAAACCACATATTTGGGCTGTGGCCAGGACCACTGCCCTCTGCCCCAGGAGCATCTGCATCTCTCAGTCGTCCCTCTGCCCACGCGGTGGACCCTGGGCTGCTCCAGCAAGCGTGGAGGCATTTTCTGGATTGTATTATACAAGATCTATATGAGCCTCTATTTCTGCATGTGTGCTAAGTCGCTTCAGTTGTGTCCAACTCTATGCAACCCTATGGATTATAGCCTGTCAGTCTCCTCTGTCCATGGAATTCTCCAGGCAAGAATACTGGAGTGGGTTGCTGTGTCCTCCTCCAGGGGATCTTCCTGATCCAGGGATTGGACTCACATCTCTTATGTCTCCTATATTGGCAGGCAGATTCTTTCCCACTAGCGCCACTTGGGAAGCTTCTAGAAAAACAGGTAGTGAGGCAGCATGGAGATTCTCCCTCCAGCCCAGCCTCTCTTTCTGAGTTGCGGAGGGCGAGCCCCAGGATGTAGAGCCAGGAGGAGGGTCCTGGCGGTGGCCATGTCAGCCCCTGCATCTGTCTCCATGACCTCTCCCTCACTCCCATCCACCCCCGTTGGTCTCGTTGAGCTTCCTGAGACAACAACAGCTGCTTCCTAAGCGAAGGACGGCCCAGTGCCCCATCCCACCGCAGGCTCTCCCTGGGGGGATCCGGCCTGAGTCCTTTGTCCTTGCTGGCGCCAGGAAAGAAGGCAATGGCAGTCCCCCTTTCCTGCTCTAGTGTTTAAGGGAATCAGAGTGGAGGCATCTCAGTAAACAGCTGAGGAAGGAAAGATCAGGTGGGGTGGGTGGGGGGAGGCACGTGGGGCTGCTGTCTTCTAAGGGGTGGCCTTCTCTGTAGGGTGCTGATATGGAAACCGGGGGTCTCTCCTTGCAGGGATAAGAGAGGGGCCTGGCAGCAGGTAGCCTCTCTCCAGGAAAATGGGCACAGGGACCACCACCCCCCATTCTTCCTGCCCCCTGCCCCCTCAGTCTGAACGTCAGGGTAGCATACTGCCTTGGTCTCAGAACCAAGGAAAGCTCAGAGAAGGGTGCTCTGGAAAGAGGAGAAATGGAGGTCAAGACCTCTAGAGCCACCCACTGCCTGCAAGACGTTTTCCCTCTCTGGGCCTCAGTGCTCTCTTCTGCAAAAGCAGATTAGCATCTATTGGTAGTCATATTCCAGCGTGCTGTCGGAATCCCCCAAGGCTTTGTTTAAAATTCAGGTTCCTAGCCCCACCCCTCGGAGAAGGCAATGGCACCCCACTCCAGTACTCTTGCCTGGAAAATCCCATGAACGGAGGACCCTGGTAGGCTGCAGTCCATGGGGTCTCGAAGAGTTGGACATGACTGAGTGACTTCACTTTCACTTTTCACTTTCATGCATTGGAGAAGGAAGTGGCAACCCACTCCAGTGTTCTTGCCTGGAGAAGCCCAGGGACGGGGGAGCCTGGTGGGCTGCCGTCTATGGGGTCGCACAGAGTCGGACACGACTGAAGCAACTTAGCAGCAGCAGCCCCACCCCTAGAGGGTTTGGTTGGGACTGGTGTAGGAGAGAATGTTTCTAATAGGCCCCCACCCCCACCCCCACCCCCAGGTGTTTTGAAAGGGAGTTTGTACCAAACTTAGAGAAAGGCTGGGTTAGATGATCGCAAAGACCCGCTGTGGATCCAGCTCCAATGTTCTCTGATGCTACAAGGACAGGAATGAGAATGGAGCCCTAGGCCAGAAGCAGAGACCTGCTGGCACCTGATGGGAAGTCAGGGTGAGTCTTGACTTCTGGCCTCAGGGGCATCTGAGCTTGGGCCTGCCTCCTTCCTTACCAAGTGGGAGAGATGGACCTTGTCCTTCTTCTGTGTCTCCGAGGCCAGTTGAGCTGAAAGAGACAGGAAGGAACACCTTGAAGCCGGGAGCTGCTCCCACAGAGATGGACAGCCCCTTGCACCTGGGGCTTCCCAGGCAAGAAGATTTGGCAGAGAAGCCCAACCCCTTGGCAGTGACCCTGACTTTTGAGATCATTACATGGAAATCCCAGTGTGTGCGCCAGAAACTGGCTAGGGAAGTGATTCTGTGTGCTCAGGTCATTGTTTCTTAAACCTCAATGTGTGTATAGGAAACTTTTTTAAAATGCAGATTCTAATTCAGTAGGTTGAGGTTGGGGCCCTAGAGTCTGAATTTCTAACAGGCTACCCGGGGGTGTCACTGCTGCCAGGTGGGGACTGCAATTTGAGAGGCAAGGGGCTACGAGGCTCTCAGGTTGTGATTGGAATGTTTTCACCCCGTGGGATCCTCCCAACTCCTCTGAGGGGATCTAGGGACATGGGCAGAGTTGACATTTCTTCCTGGGGGCCACACAAAGAGGAGGTGGGTGGCAGGCCCATCGTTTCCCACCACGGCCACTTGCACTGGCACAACATTGCCAGTTGGCAAATTTGGCTTCCTGGCTGTACTGCTTCCCAGCTATACCAAGGGCAAACTGCTTAACCACTCTGTGCCTCAGTTTCTTGCCCTATAAAATGGGATATTTGTAGGTATTGTAATGCATGCGTTCATGCTAAGTTGCTTCAGTCATATCTTGACTCTTTGCTACCCTAGGGACTGTAGCCTACCGGGCTCCTCTGTCCATGGGATTCTACAGGCAAGAATATTAGAGTGGGTTGCCAAGCCCTCCTCCAGGCGATATTCTCGACCCAGGGATCAAACTCTTGTCTTCTGCAGTCCTGCCTTGCAGGTGGATTCTTTACCGCTGAGCCACCAGGGAAGCCCAGGTTTTGCAATAAGTAGTTCCGAACTCCACAGTATTGAAATTAAAGCAGATTAAAAACAACATAAGCCACACCACAGTGCCTGGCACAAGGCGTCTCCCAGTACTGTTATTTTAGTTAAACCTTCTTTATCTGTCCCATCCACCTCAGGAGCTACACATGGCCACTGAGCACTGGAAATGTGATTACTTTGAATTATACTGGGTTTCAAAGACTCTACATGAAAAACTGAATGTAGAATATATATAATTAGTATTTTATATTGATTCCATGTTGAAATGATAAAGTTTTAGATGTATCATGTTAAATAAAGTTTATTATTAGAATTAACATCACTAGTTTCTTCTTTATTGTGTGTGACTATTAGGGAAATCTTTAAACAATTTATTTATTTCTAATTGTAGGATAATTGCTATATAATATTGTGTTGGTTTCTGCCATACATTATCATGAATCAGGTACACATATGTCCCCTCCCTCTTGAACCTTGCTCCCACCTCCCACTCCATCCCACTCCTCTAGGTTGTCACAGAGCCCTGGTTTGAATTCCCGGAGTCATACAGTGAATTCCCACTGCCTATCTATTTTACATATGGTAGTGTATATGTTTCCATGCTACTCAGTCAGGGAATTTTAAACCATACACGTGGCTTGTATTCTATTTCTATAGGCCATATATCTGGGGAAGCTGAGGCTCAAGGAAGTTAGGTGACTTGCCCAAGACCACACAGCTAAAAAATGGCAGAGCTGGGAATTTGAAACCAAGCCTTGAAAGAGGCTGAGCATCTCTAGAAATGCAGCAGCAGGTATAGGGCCTCAAGGTACATCCTGTTCAAGTGCTCCAGCCCGAACTCCACCCTGTAGTCAGTCCTCACACAAGGTCAGAACCTGCAGAGACTGGATACGGATGGGTTCATGGGATCAACAGGGAGCGACGTGGCTGATGAGCTTGACCGGACAGATCAAAGCAAGATGAGAGCCCCCCAGTGTCTTGCTTCCCCATTTGAATTGCTTGTGGACTGCCCCGTGGGTCCCTCAGAAAAGAGGAGCAGGACTCCTGACACCCATGTCTGAGATGCACACACTGAGCCCCACAAGGTCTCTCTGGGGTCATGGGGGGATTGTGGGTCTCAGGGAGACCCCTGGCTGAGAGCCCTTCACCCCTCCCATCCACATGGCTCACCTTTTTCTCTCCGCTGAAACATGTAGTTGCCAAGGGCGGCCAGGCCTGTGGCCAGCAGAAGGGCTAGCAGCACCAGGACTGGGGCCAAGATCCGGATCAGTGGGATGGACACCCTGTGGGCGAGATGGAAGGAGCCTGGTGGCTGTCACCAGGTGTCAGTGAAACACTGGGCATTCTTATTCTGAGTCCTGGTCACATCCCTCATCTCTCCCAAGGAGATCAGAGAGCACCAAGGACCAGAACATCCAGTTAGTCCCAATGGAAGGGGCCTCAGACCCCATCGCCAACCCCAGGAGACACTTTCAGCAGGGTCTGAACCCGTGAGCAGTTGCCTGGCTACCAGTAATGGAGTATGCGTGCATGATCAGTCACTCAGTTGTGTCCAACTCTCTGTGACCCCATGGACTGTAGCCTGTGAGGATCCTCTGTCCATGGGATTCTCCAGGCAAGAATACTGGAGTGGGTTGCCATGCCCTCCTCCAAGGGGAACTTCCCGACCCAGGGATTGAACTCACATCTCTTATGTCTCCTGCATTGGCAGGCAGGTTCTTTACCACTAACGCCACTTGAGAAGTGTAGTTTGTATACAACCCCCCAAGAGCCAGTCCTTCCACCTGGGAATCCAGCTGGGTAAGAAAAAGTCATTTTGTTTGTTTCCATGTTTTCATGCTTGGCATAGGGCCCAGTGCAAAGTGTTCAGGCAAAAGCTGCTGGACTAGGGTGGCTTTCCCTAAAACTGGGCAGGGAGTGAGGTGGGGACTGGTGGCTATGGGGGCCTGCATGTCCAAGGCAACAGGGCTGCTGGCCCCTGTAGTGCCGGGTAGGGGGTGGGATGGTGCAGAATCTGCCCTTCGTGAGCAGCTGCAACCCAGAGGAAGGAGTACTGGGTTCTTATTGGATCAGAGGCACCTTATAGTTTAGTGCTGACCTGAAAGCTGGCTTTGGTCACCTAGGGCTCACCTGGACTTGGAGCTGCTGCTGGGGACAAAACTGGTGTCCTCTGTTGAGGTGGAGTCCAATTGTGTGGCTGGCTGGGAGATCCCTGCAGGAGGAGAGGTTGCTGGGTGAAGAGAGGTCCCTGCGTACGGAGAGGTTGCTGGGTGAGGAGAGATCCTTGCAAATGGAGAAACTGCTGGGTGGAGAGAGGTCCCTGCATACGGAGAGGTTGCTGGGTGAGGAGAGATCCTTGCAAATGGAGAGGTTGCTGAGTGGAGAGAGGTCCCTGCATACGGAGAGGTTGCTGGGTGAGGAGAGATCCTTGCAAATGGAGAGGTTGCTGGGTGAAGAGAGGTCCCTGCGTACGGAGAGGCTGCTGTGTGCTTGGACAGGGAGGTCCCTGTGAACGGAGAGGCCTCAGCCTCTGTCTTCCCCAGCTTGGCTGTGGTGACTGTCAGGAGGAGACCAGGAGAAGGTACAAGTCCAAAAGCAGTGCCTCGGCACCTTCCCTGATCCTTGAGTCCCAGCATCCTCAGACCTCTGACCCTTGACCCCTGAGCCCTAGTCTCCCTAGGACTAATTTCTCAGAACCTCCCCAGCTACAGGGCACCCCAAACAGAGGTCTCAATGAAATTGTTTTGAGGACTTCCCTGGTGGTCCAGTGGTTAAGAATCTGCCTGTCAGTGCAGGGAACATGGGTTCGATCCCTGGTCTGGAAAGATCTCACATGCCTCGGAGCAGCTAAGCCCTCGAGCCACAACTACTGGGCCCACACGCCTGTGCTCCACAGCAAGGGAAACCACCGCAATAAGTGTAGTCAGAAGCCCGTGCACTGCAACAAAATGTAGCCCTTGCTCACTGCAACTAGAGAAAGCCTGGGCATGTCACTGAAAACCCAGCACAGCCAAAAAAAAAAGGAAGGAAAGAAACTGTATTGAACAAGCAGGTCACACCTCAGGAACACCCCACTTTTGTGTTGCAGTCTGTCCTCTATCGTGGGGAGGTGCAATTCCCCTGCCCCCACCTCCATGACCTTGAATCCCTCCCAGGGAAGGAGGGATGTCTGTTACCTGGAAAGACAAGCAGAGAGACTGACATAGTCTTATCGAAGCCCAGTCTTTTGACCCCACACCAGTACTTCCCCATGTCCTTCAGGGTGAGGTTCCTCAGGATGACCGTGAACCTGTTCTCCCGCGGGTTGTCGTGGACCGACACCCTTCCTTCCTGGCCGTATTCTCCAGAGAAGACAGTCCCGGTGCAGCGGGAGATGAAGAGCCCGGCCTCTCGGCACCAGTACTTCTGGTGCTTCTTTAGCTCCTCCTCGTAGGTGCATTGCAGGGACACGGTGTCACCTTCGAAGCCACTGATCTCCTTCGGGTTCACCACCGATCCGTAACCTGAAACCACAGCACATGTGAAGGCTGGAATTCCCTGATTTAAGTCCCAAGGTCAAGACCAGAAGGTTTTCCACGGTTACTCCCTTCTTGGGGCAACCCTGGTAAGAACTGGTACTCCACTCTGCCACTGAGGGACCTTGGGGCAGGGCCGTTACTGTTTCCCTAAACCTGATGTATTGAAGGCTGGTGATGGGGAAACTCTAGATTCAGACAGCCGAGAGTTTGAATCCCAGCACAGCTGCTTAGTAGCTGTGTGATCCCAGGAAAACTGCTTGACCTCTCTAAGTTTTCTCACCTATAGAAAATATGTCCTATGTCACTGAATTAAGATGTTTTCATATGTAAGAGCTACCATGATTTCATATAACATTAAAAAAAAGTCAATGGAACTGACATCAGTTATAAGATACATCCTAAATTTTATGTTAAAAAATTTAAAAAAAGAAAAAGAAAAGCAGGCTTGTGAATTGATGAAATGGAATAATTCTTCATCTCTCAGGGTTGTTGTGAGAGCTACAGCAGAAGTTCAAGAAATATTTACTGAGTTTAGTATAACGGGTGTCTTCTCAGCTCCCTGGTTGGCACCGAGTCGGGAAATCAAGACAAAAGAAGCAAAGCTACGCTCACAGCCACTCAGCCATGAGGGGTCCAGGACCCTCAGGTCTGGGCGAAGACCGGGCTCTGGGTTCCAGGAACAGCAAGTGGCCCCTCTGAGGGTGGAGGACGAGGAGTAGGGTGGGGCGAAGCCTGGAAGGATCAGGCGGCGGGGCTGCGTCACAGCCACAGCGAAGGAGGTCCCTCTAGCAGACCCAGGGGGCGAGCTTGGGGATGAGCCCCGCATCCCTCCACCCTCGCCCCCATCTCACCTGGGAGCACAAGGCAGCCCCATAGCATGAGGAGGGGCCGCATGGTGAGCGCCGGGCCGCTCGGGAGCGCACGGCTGGGCAACTGGGAGCTCCTCTCTTGGCTACACGGGGCTTTAACTTCCTCTAGAGGCAGATGGAGACCAGGAAGGGAGGGGAGGAGCCGTGCGGGTCCTGGGGACGCAGGAGGCGCCTCCGCTGTTCCCTCTACTGCCCCTCAGCACGCGCCGACCCCACCCCTGAAAGCCCACGGAGCGCTTCTCCCAAACTCCCGCAGGAGATCTTAACTCCAGAGGACCTGTGTGTAGAATTCAGGGAGACCGTGAATCCGGGTGGGAAAATGGTGCATCTTTACTTTCACTAAACTTGAAGTAACATTTATCTTTTCCTTAGGAGTCGTGTTTGCCGTGCTGTGCTGTGCTTAGTCACTCAATCGTGTCCAACTCTTTGTGACCCCATGGACTCTAGCCCGCCAGGCTCCTCTGTCCACGGGGATTCTGTGACTGTCACCAATTAAAAATCATGACACGAGCACTTCAACTTGTCACCGATAGCGTGAAATACTGTGTGTGCACCCCCCACTTAGTTATTAGATCTGCCACGACAGTAAGTTATTTAAAGTGCTAATGAAAAAGCACATTTATTATAGCGTTACATAATTATAAATATTTTAATAACCTCTTCAATATTATTGGTTTTCTTCTAAACGTATATTTTGTTTTATACGTTTAAAAGACCATTATTCTCAGACGTGGTGCATAAGCTTCAACAATGGTCCATGGTACAGAGGGTAGGGGGCTCAGAGGCAGTGCCAACTGCCCCTTGTCCCCATCGCTTCCCGAAGGGCGCAGTATCGCCCTTGGCCACTAGGCGGCGGTGCAGACGGAGGTGAGGGAAGCTGTCCGGCTGGGCTGAGCCGGGTACTTGGAGCCACCTGCAGGCCACGCAGAAAGGCTGGACTCCCCAGGCGCTCTGAGTTCTCTTGGCCTTTTAAAAAGTGAGCTAGAGGTTTCCCACGGTGGAACCAAATCCTTGAAAGGGAACAAAACAAACATGCACGCTGGAGGGAGTCCTGGCATATCGTTTTCCCAAAATAGCTCTGTCGGTTGTTTTTTCTGACTCCAAAGTCATACATGTTGTAAGCAAAATTTTACATAATGCAGAAATGTTTAAAAAGAAAAAGAGAGAGAGAAGAATGGGAGTGTTTGTTATTCCCCTCTTTTCTTAGAAAACCACTGTTAATGTTTTGGCATATGTATTTCCATATGTACAGGTGGAACTTTTACCCACTTGCTGGGCTAATATTTGAAGCATCAATTAACTCAGTGGTTCTGGGAAGGGAGATTGTGTGTGTGTGTGATTCTGGTGATGTGGGAGTTACGTTTTATTTTCTTTTATTTTTCATTGAAGTATAGTTGATTTGGGGTCTTCCCTGGTGGCTCAGTGGTAAAGAATCTGCCTGCCAATGGGTTCTTGGGTTTGGGAAGATCCCCTGAATAAGGAAATGGCAACTCATTCCAGTACCCTTGCCTGGGAAATCCTATGGACAGAGGAACCTGGTGGGCTATAGTCAATGGGCTCTCAAAAGAGTTGGACCACAACTTATCGACTAAGCAACAACAAAATAGTTGAATAACAGCATTGTGTCAAATAGGAGATATGTTTTAATTTCACAACATTGTAGGGGGAACTGCTGGCATTTAATGGGCAGGGACAGGAGTTCAAAAGGGTAAGAATTCTGTTATGGTCTCAGACTACGAAAGGTAATCACAGTTTTAAAAACACAGATCAAAATAATTTTAATTCTAGTGGTTAATAGTGTATCAGCTCTTTTTTGGGGGTGGTCCTTATACAGAATAATTTCTGATCTTGTTTACCTTAAATCCTAACTTATTTGTTATAAGCAGGGGCAAGCATCTGACACTTGATTGTGTTATTCCAGTGTCATGGGGCCTCAGCATCAACACTTTGAAAAAGGTGAAGTGAAATCACTCATTCATGTCCATCTCTTTGCAACCCCGTGGACTGTAGCCTACCAAAGTCCTCTGTCCAAGGGATTTTCCAGGCAAGAATACTGGAGTGGGTTGCCATTTCCTTCTCCAGGAGATCTTCCTGACCCAGGGATTGAACCCAGGTCTCCTGCATTATAGACAGATGCTTTACCATCGGAGCCACCAGGGAACTCAGCACTTTGAAATATGTGTTACTTGGTTACAAATTGTTTTCCTTTGATTTTTTTCCCCGCTTCTACTACAGCCCAGGCATTATACTGTCATTTTTTAAAATTAGGTGTGTGAGAAAGCATGTTATTTATGATATTTTGGGAGAGTAAAGGCAGTGTGGCAAAATTTTTATTTTATGGAAAGGGAATGGCGTCTACTGTGCGCCCCCCTATTCCCTTCGTGTGTATTATGATGTCCTTCCCCTCCACCCCACCATCTCCACACTTAGCCAGGAGAGAGGGAGGTCTGACAACTCCGTTAGAAATAGATCCTGCAGGACTTCCCTGGTGGCCCAGTGGTTAAGAATCTGCCTGCCAATGCAGGGCATGTGGGTTCGATCCATGGTCTGGGGAGATTCCACATGCCATGGAGCAACTAAGCCCGTGTACCACAACTACTGAGCCCGGGGTCTAGAGCCTGCAGGGTGCAAGAACTGAGCCTGCCTGCTGCAACCACTGAATCCCGTACACCCTAGAGCCCGTGCTCTTCAACAAGAGAAGCCACCACCATGAGAAGCCTGAGCACGGCAACTAGAGAGTAGCCCCCACTTGCTGTAACTAGAGAAAGCCTGCACGAAGCAACGAAGACCCAGTGCAGCCAAAAATAAAGAAATAAATTACTTTCAAAAAAGAAAAAGATCCTAGGGAGAAGACGCTGGAGTGAGGCACTGGTCTGGGTCTTACACCTGATCCTGCCCCATGGAGTATGGGGGCGGACAACAGATACGAACCCCCCATACACAATAGGTTTGGAGATCTGAGAGGAGAGGATACTTGTGTCCTGCTTTCCTTCCTGGAGCACTTGGAGGTGCCCTCCCGTCCCAGGATAGGAGAGCAGGGGGCAAAAGGGTTCCTGGACCAATGGGCTTGTGGCAGCCTCAGTACATCCTCACGACATCCATAAGCCCAAAGATGGTTTGGCCATGCCTGCTGGTGCCATGGCTGGGGTGAGGGGATGGGGCAGCTGCCATGGGGAGGAGGAAACAGCCACAGTGCAGCCCATCAGAAACTGGGGAGCCCAGTGGATGCTAGCACTGGGCAGACAGTGAGGAAGGCTGTCCTCTAGTGCTCTAGGCCCTGATGGTAAGTAAAGACCTCCAGGTTTAGAGTCCCTTCCCAGGTGGTGCTAGTGGTAAAGAATCCACTGGCCAATGTGGTAGAGAGTAACAGACCCAGGTTTGATCCCTGGGTTGGGAAGATCCCCTGGAGGAGGGCATGGCAACACACTCCAGTATTCTTGTCTGAAGAATCCCATGGACAGAGGAGCCTGGCGGGCTGTAGTCCTTAGCGTTGCAAAGAGTCTGACGTGACTGAATCAACTCAGCACACACACACACAAGGGGAAGGAAGGAGCAGAGAAAACTAGAAAGAGACCGAATTTACCCTGAGTCATCTGAGAAAACCCAGACTGAAATGGAAGTCCCAGTTGCCGGGCAGGATTTAGAAAAAGCCTGTTGGCAGGGCAGGCAAAATCTGGCCCCAGAAGGGCCTGGCTTGACACGTGCCACTTTGTCACCTCCATCCATTCCCTCTGGTTTGGACTCTCTTTGGACTAAGTCACTCTGTTGGTCATTTGTTCCTCTTGGATCAGGGCTTTCAAGATCAGCGCGATTGGCACTTGGGGGCAGATAATTCTTTGTTGTGGGGGGTCGGTAACCTGCGTGTAGCAGCATCTCTGGCCACTACTCACTAGATGCTGTCAGTCTCCTCCCTGTCCCCCAAGTATAGGCAATCAAAAACTCTCTAGACATTCTCAAATGTCTCTCTGGGAGGCAAAATTACTCTGGGTTGAGAACCACTGTCTTAGATGATGCATGAATCTTTGAGAAAAAAAAAAAGAGCTGAAGTGTGTTTACACAGGTGCAGTAACCAGGTTTTAGATGTAGGAGAGTGAGCTTTCTAATCCTGAACCTCAGAGTTAGAAGACTGTAGTCACAGGCAGAAGAAAGAGACGGAAATGGCAACCCACTCCAGTATTCTTGCTTGGGAAGTCCCATGGACAGAGGCTGTCAGGCCTACAGTCTATGGGGTCGCAAGAGTTGGACACGACTAAGGGACTAAACAAGAGTCACAGGCAGCCCAGAACACACTCTCTGCGGGCAAGCCAGCTCTAAGGAAAAAGTAAAGGAAAGAGGGCTGGCTGACACATGCCTTGTTCCTCCTTCCAATTCACCAGTCAAATAAGTGAAGGTGCGGAGAGAGATCGAAGGTGTTATAGCCAACAAAGATGACTAAGCCAGAGGCTAGAGAGAGCCTGGATCCCTGAGTCACCACTTGGAAGAGAGCTGATGCTCTTCCAAGCCAGCAGCAGACTTGGTGTGAGCAAAAGATAGACTTTAATGTGTTTAGCCACACATTACATGGTTAAAGAAGTTGTAGTTTGTTTGTTTCTAGAGTGTGTGAAGTGTCAAAGTGTTAGTGGTTCAGTCGTGTCCAACTCTTTGTGACCCCATGGACTGTAGCCCGAAAGACTCCCATGTCCGCTGAATTCTCCAGGCAAGAATACTGGAGTGAGTAGCCATTCCCTTGTCTAGGGGTTCTTCCCAAACCCAGGGATTGAATCCTAGTCTCCTGGATTGCAGGCAGATTCTTCACCATCTGAGCCACCAGGGAAGCCTTTGGGGTGTAGCTTAAGCCAACACAAAGTTTTTTGTTTTCTCACATACGTTTCATCCTCTATTCCACTTACTGCTCCCTTGTCCCCAGCCAGTGGCAAACTCAATTGTTCAACTTCCTCCACTGTACAAATCTGAAAACTGCTTATGTTGACTGTTTAAAGGATTTTCTTTTTCATTTCTAGGAATGCCAGTGAAGTGATGGGGGAGAGCAGCAATGTAAGATGGAAGTAATTAGGACCATCCTCTCTCAGAAGCTGGATGTAACAGACATATTTTTAAATATTCTCAAAAACACTGAAGGCTAACTGCAATGTGGTATCTTGGATTGGATCCCAGAACAGAGAAAGAATATTAGAAAAGCTTGTTGTTTAGTTGCTGAGTTGTGTCCAACTCTTTTAAGACCCCATCGTTGGTAGCCTGCCAGGCTCCTCTGTCCATGGGATTTCGCAAGCAAGAGTACTGGAGTGGGTTGCCATTTCCTTCTCCAGGGGATCTTCCCAACCCAGGGATTGAACCCGTGTCTCTTGGATTGGCAGGTGGATTCTTTACCACTGAGCCACCAGGGAAACATTAGAAAAGCTAGTGAAATACTATTAAAGTCTGGAGTTTAATTAATAGAAATATATCAATGTTAATTTCTTAGATGTGACCAATGTACATGGTTATGTAAGATAGGGAAACACACATTAAGGGAAACAGAGTGACTGGTATTCAGGGATTATCTGTACTAACTTTGCAAAGTTTTTGAAATCTAAAATCATTCCCCAGTGTGAAGTTTATTTGTTAAAAAAAAAAAAAAAAGGCAGGCAGTGAAGACCTAACAAGAGCATGAGGGATTACCAAGCTGAGGTCTGCAAGTAGAAAACCCAGAAAGATGAGCTATGCAGGCAAGGTGCCTTTGTCTCTGGGAGCATTTACTGATCTAGAAGTGAGCTAAGAGTGTAGGGCCCTCTAAAGGTGAGGAATTTGTTATGTGTGTATTTTTATCACTCAAAGAGTTGCACTTTGGGAGAAGGATGAATTGCAAATAAACCAAGCCACCATGGACTTCACTCAGCTTCCTGTCTTTTGGGTGTCCTAGGAAACTTCAGGCTTTGAACTTGAATTTTAAATGGTCCTGGTCTAACAAGGGCTTAATCTCCAAAATATGCGAACAGCTCCTACAACTCAACGATGAAAAAAACAAATAACCTAATCAAAAAGTGGGCAGAAGACCTTAACAGACATGTCTCCATAGAAGACATACATGGCCAGTAGGCACATGAAAAGGTGCTCAACATCACTAATTATTGTTCTTGTTGTAGTTTTAGGCACTAAGTCCTATCCAACTCTTTTGTGATCTCATAGACTGTAGCTCACTAGGCTCCTTTGTTCATGGGAATTCCTAGGCAAGAATACTGGAGTGGGTTGCCATTTCCTTCTCCAGGGAATCTTCCCAACCCAGGGATCTAACTCACATCTCTTGCATTGGCAGGCGGATTCTCTACTGCTGAGTCACCAGGGAAATCCCCACTAGTTATCAGAGAAATGCAAATCAAAATAATGAGCTACCACCTCTCACTAGTCAGAATTTGTTATTGTTCAGTCTCTAAGTTGTGTTCAACTCTTTGCAACCCCATGGACTGCAGCATGCCAGGCTTATCTGTCCTTCACTATCTCCTGGAATTTGCTTAATTCGTGTCCATTGAGTCGGTGATGCTATCTAACCATCTCATCCTCTGCTGCTCCCTTCTCTTGCCTTCAATCTTTCCCAGCATCAGGGTCTTTTCCAATGAGTTGGCTCTTCCCAATCAGGTGGCCAAAGTATTGAAGCTTCAGCTTCAGTCCTTCCAATGAATATTCAAGGTTGATTTCCTTTAGGATTAATTGGTTTAATCTCCTTGCTGTCCAAAGGACTCTCAAGAGTCTTCTTCAGCACCACAATTTGAAAGCATCAATTTTTCAGCACTCAGCCTTCTTTATGGTCCAACTCTCACATTCACACATGACTCCTGGAAAAATCATAGCTTTGACTATATGGACCTTTGTCGGCAAAGTGATGTCGCTGCTTTTTAATACGCTGTCTAGGTTTGTCATAGCTTTCCTTCCAAGAAGCAAGCGTTTTTTAGTTTCATAGCTGTAGTCACCATCTGCAGTGACTTTGAAGCCCAAGAAAAGAAAATCTGTCACTGTTTTCACTTTTTCCCCTTCTGCTTGCCATGAAGTGATGAGACCACATGATCTTTGTTTTTTGAATGTTGAGTTTTAAGCCAGTTTTTTCACTCTCCTCTTTCACTTGCATCAAGATGCTCTTTAGTTCCTCTTCACTTCCTGCCCTTAGAGTGGTATATGCATATCTAAGGTTGTTGATATTTCTGCTGGTAATTTTGATTCCAGTTTGTGATTCATCCAGCCCAGCATTTCAAATGATGTACTCTACATATAAGTTAAATAAGCAAGGTGACTGTATACAGCCTTGATGTATTTCTTTCCCAATTTTGAACCAGTCTGTTGTTCCATGTCCTGTTCTAACTGTTGCTTCTTGACCTGCATACAGGTTTCTCAGGAGACAGGTAAGGTGGTCTGGTATTCCCATTTCTTTAAAAATTTTCCATAGTTTGTGGTGATCCACGCAGTCAAAAGCTTTAGTGTAGTCAATGAAGGAGAAGTAGATGTTTTTCTGGAATTCCCTTGCTTTTTCTATGATCCAACGAATGTTGGCTATTTTATCTCTGCTTTCTCTGCCTTTTCTAAACTGAACTTGTATATATAGAAGGTCCCGGTTCAGGTTCTGCAGAAGACTAGCTTGAAGGATTTTGAGCATAATCTTGCTAGCATGCGAAATGAGCTCAACTGTATGGTAGTTAGAACATTCTTTGACATTTCCCTTCTTTGGGATTGAAATGAAAACAGATCTTTTCCAGTCCTGTGGCCACTGCTGAGTTTTCCAAATTTGCTGACATATTGAGTGCAGCACTTTAACAGCATCATCTTTTAGGATTTTAAATAATTCAGCTAGAATTACATCACCTACAATAGCCTTGTTCGTAGTAGTGTTTACTAAGGCCCACTTGACTTCACACTCCAGGATGTCTGGTTCTAGGTGAGTGACCACACCATCATGGTTGTCTGGATCATTAAGACCTTTTCGTATAGTTCTTCTGTATATTCTAGCCACCTCTTTTTAATCTCTTCTGCTTCTGTTAGATCCTCACTGTTTCTGTCCTTCATTGTGCCCATCCTTGCAAGAAATGTTCCCATGATGACTCCAGTTTTTTTTGGAAGAGATTTCTAGTCTTTTCTATTCTAGTGTTTTCCTTTATTTCTTTGCATTGTTCATTTAAGAAGGCTTTCTTATCTCTCCTTTGACCCATCTGTCTTGGGTGGCTCTGCATCCCATAGCTCATATCTTCATTGAGTTATTCAAGCCCCTTTGCCATGACAAGGCTGTGATCCCTGAAGGGGACAGTCAGAATGGCCGTCATTAAAAACTCTACAAATAACAAATGCTGGAGAGGATGTGGAGTAAAGGGAAGCCTCCCACACTGTTGGTGGGAATGTAAGTTTGTGCAGCCACTATGGGAAACAGTATGGTGGTTCCTCAGAAAGCTAAAAATAGAACTACCATATGATCCATCAATCTGACTCCTGGGAGTATATCTGAACAAAACTATAATTCAAAACGATACACGCACTCCTCTGTTCACAGCAGCACTATTCACAATAGCCAAAACATAGACAAGCTAAATGCTCATCAACAGATGAATGGATAATGAAGATGTGGTGCATATATACAATGAAATACTACTCAGCCATTAAAAATGAATGAAATAATGTCATTTGCAGCAACACGGATGCAACTAGAGACTATCACACTCAGTGAAGTAAGTCAGAAAGAGAAAGACGAATACCACATGATATCACTTATATGTGGACACTAAAATATGGCATAAATGAACCTATCTGCAAAACAGAAACAGACTCACAGATGTAGAGATCAGACTTGCGGCCGCCAAGGGGGAGTAGGGAAGGGAGAGGGATGGACTGAGAGGTTGAGGTTGATAGAGGCAAACTATTACAGTTATAGGGCAGAGAACTGCTATATCCAACCTTCCGGGATAAAGCACAATGGAAAAAATATTTTTAAAAAGAATATATGTGTGTGTGTGTATATATATATATATATATGTATCTGAGCCACTTTGCTGTACAGCAGAAACTGATACAACGCTGTATTTCAACTATACTCAAATAAATACAATAAAATGGTCCTGGTCTGTTAACACCCTCCTGGGCCCCTGCCTCTAAGTATCATAAAGATACCAATGAAGCATTCTTTCTGGAAGAAAATAGCATCAATATAAGCCTCCAATTATTAAAAACAAAATTTTTTCAAATAAAACCCAATATATGATCAAGGATAACCAGATGTATGAGGAGACAGGACTCCATAAATGAGAGTGTGTGGAGACAGCTGACAACAGAAAAAGACCCCTGGAGAGTCCAGATATTAAAAACAGGAGGAACAGCCTTGACACAACCATCCTCACTATGTTCAAGGAGGTAAAAGTCAGGCTAGAGATTTTTGGCAGGGAACTGGAAAGTATAAAAAATGACAGCAGATTTGAAACAGAGCAGCATAAAATTCTAGAACTGAAAAAATACAATCATTTAAGAATTCAACTGAAGAGCTTCAAATTAGACACAGCTGAAATGATTATAGTGTAGAAAGATTATAGACAGAAAAACGTATCAGAAGAAACGATCCAGGATGAAGCAGAGAGAAACAAAAGGATGGGAAATAGAGAAATGAGAATATGGGAAATGGGGGATCAATATGTTTTATTGGAGACATGGGAAGAAAGAAAACAGAGGATGTCACACAGGGAGTAATGTTCCAAATGTGAAGAAACACACTCGGTGTTTTGTTTTGTTTTAGATTTATTTATTTATTTTTTGGCTGTGGTGGGTCTTCGTTGCTCCACACAGGTTTTCTCTAATTGTGATGATCGGGCTACTCTTCATTTCTGCGTGCAGGTTTCTCATTGAGGTGGCTTCTCTTGTTGCAGAGCTCGAGCTCTAGGCATATGAGCTTCAGTAGTTGCGGCTCATGGGCACTAGAGTCCTGGCTCAGTAGTTGTGGCACATGGGCTTAGTTGTTGTGGCGTGTGGTATCTTCCCAGATCAGGGATCGAACTTGTATCCCCTGCAGTGCAAGGCGGACTCTTAACCACTGGACCTCCAGTATTTTTCTAATAGGTGTTTGTTGCTTATAGTACGTGAGGTGCTAAAGCCTGTGTCCTGGGGCATGACCTGTTTCCCTAGGTCCAAAGGAGGTGCAATACGGACATTAGAGGGGTGACGAAGGTGGCACAATAGAGCACTGGGGGCAGGGTATTCTTTTCAGTAAGTAGCATTGGGACATGTAGGGAAAATAGGAGACTTGATTCCTGCCTCCCATCATACACAGGAGTCAGTCTAGGCAGATTACAAGGCTAAATGTAAAAGGAAAAATGATGAAGCTTTTCAAAGCTTACAGAACATATCTTCATGGCCTCAGGGTAGAGAAAGAGTTCAACCAGACACAGAAAGCGCAGACCACAGAGGAAAAGATTGATAAATCAGACCATGTTAAAATGAAAAAATGTTCATCAAAAGATGCCATGAAGAGCAGAGACACACCCACAGAGTGCCATGCACGTTACATGCATGTGTCATGCATGTTACAGACAACATAGATAACGTATTAAAAAAAGATAATGTTGAGTAAAAGAAGCCAGGCATATAAGACTGATTTCATTTAGATGAAATGTAAAAACAGATATATATACTTGGGTTTCCCAGGTGGTGCTAGTGGTAAAGAACCTGCCTGCCAGTGCCGGAGACATAAGAGATGCGAGTTCGAACACTGGGTCGGGAAGATCCCCTGGAGGAGGAAATGGCCTCCCACTCCAGTATTCTTGCCTGGAGAATCCCATGGACAGAGGAAATTCGAGGGCTACAGTCCGTAGGGTCGCAAAGAGTCAGACGTGACTGAAGGGACTTAGCACACATGCATGCACGCATATATACTTACATGGAAAAACTGGAAAGCAGAAGTGATTCCTATAAAAGTCAAGGTAGGAAAAAAAAAGTCAAGGTAGGGCAGTGGCTGTCTTTGTGGGAAGATGTTGTGATCTCTGGAGGTCACTTGGGGACTTCTGCGGGGTGTGGCTACATAGATGTTTACTTTTTATTAATTTGTGAAATTGTCTTGTCTAAACTTTGTGTTTTATTGGAGATGGAGTAAAGAAACCAACAAAGAGGAAAAGTTGTCAGAAATCTCCAAAAATATAAAGGGGGGCTTCCCTGATGGTCTAGTGTTTAAGAATTCACCTGCCAATGCAGGGAACATGGGTTCGATCCCTGGTCTGGGGATCCCACATGCTGTGGGGCAACTAAGCCTGTGTGCCACAACTACTGACTGAGCTAGTGCTTAGAGCCGGTGCTCCACAACAATAGAAGCCACTGCAGTGAGAAGCCCACGCACCACAACGAAGAGTAGCCCCCGTTTGTCACAACTAGAGAAGCCCACGCATGGCAACTGAGACCCAGTGCGGCCAAAAATAAATAAATAACTCCTTTAAAAAAAAATCTCACCCCCACCCCCGCAAACTTACAGTACTTTCCCTAATTCTCACTGAGATGTAAATTGACTGAGCCCACCCTTTATTCAGACCTTCTGACTCACTCTGTTGGTAAGCCCATGTCTGGGCATCAGCCCATTTCTCCTCTTGGAATTATTTCCTGTTCCCTTCAGTGTCTGGGATGAATGCCAAACCAAAGGATGCAGATCTGTAGCCTGAAGCAGATTTTTTGTCACCTCTTTGAGGACCAGGGACCACTGAACAGTGTACTTCCTGTACTTTTCTCTTTTTCCAAAGATACACCCCCCAAGTCATTCATTCCTCTGGCATCAAGCTCATCTTCCTGTTTCATCTGTAGCTGCCCTGGCTGGAGCATCCGGACCAAGTCCTAGGTGGGTGACCCTGCTGGGCTTCGGATCATCTTGGCCAACACTGACCTGAGTCACCTTTTCTGTCCTGGAGCTCAGCCCTCTCCTCAGCTCTCCAGCTCTAAACTCTCATTCATCCAAACATCTAACACTATGTTAATTTCAGGTGCACAACATAGGCATTTGATATTTTCATACATTACAAAATGATCACCATGATAAGTCTAGTTACCATCTGTCACCATAGAAAGTTATTACAATTTTATTGACTATATTCCCCATACTGTACATTTCATCTCCCTGACATTTATTTTTTACCTGGAAGTTTTTACCTCTTAATCTCTCTCTCGCATATTTCATTCATTTTTCCACCTTCTCCCTTCTGAAAGTGAAAGTATTAGTTGCTCAGTCATGTCTGACTTTGTGACCGCATGAATTGGAGCCTGCCAAGCTCCTCTGTCTGTGGAATTCTCCAGGCAAGAATACTGGAGTGGGTAGGCATTCCCTTCTCCAGGGGATCTTCCCAACGTGAGGATCGAACCCAGGTCTCCCACAGGCAGATTCTTCACCATCTGAGCCACCAAGGAACCCCAACTCTGGTATCTACCTATTTGTTCTCTGTATCTATGAGTCTTTCTCTGTTTTAGGTTTGTTCATTTGTTTTGCTTTTTAGATTTCACATTCAAGTGAAATCATATAGTACTTGTCATTGTCTGGCTTCAACTTAGTGTAATACCTCTAGGTCCATCCATGTTGTTGCAAATAGCAAGATTTTATTCTCTTTATGGCTGAGTAATATTTCATTATATATTATATATATATACATATATACCACATCTTTGTCCATTCACCTATCAATGGACACTTAGATCGCTTCCATATCTTGGCTGTTGTAAATAATGTTGCATTCAATATAGGGGTGTGTATATCTTTTTGAATTAGTGTTTTTTTCTTCTTCAGAAAAATACCCAGAAGTACAGTTGCTGGATTGTATGGTAGTTCTGTTTTTAACTTTTTGAGGAACCCCCTTACTGTCTTCCATACTGGCTGTACTAATTTTCATTCTCACTCACAGTGCATGAAGCTTCCCTTTTCTTTTCATCCTTGCCAACGTTTATTTGTTGTTTTTTTTATAGTAGCCATTCTCACAGATGTGAGGTTATATCTCATTGTGGTTTTGACTTTCATTTTGCTGATGATTAGTGATGTAGCGTCTGTTCTCCTGTGCCTGTGGTCATCTACATCTTGTTTTTGGAAACATGTTTATTCTAGTTCTCTGCCCATTTTTTAATTGAGGTTTTTTTTTGATGTTGAGTTGTATGAATTTTTGATATATTTTAGATATTAACTGCTTATCAGATGTATCATTTGCAAAAGTTGTCTCCCATTCAGTAGGTAGCTTTTTGTTGATAGTTTCCTCTGCTGTGAAAAAGCTTTTTATTGTGATGTAGCCCCATTTGTTTATTTTTGCTTTTGCTTCCCTTGCTTGAGGAGACAAATCCAAAAAAATATTGTGAAGACATTTGACCAATGTCAAAGAGTATGCTGCCTTGGTTTTCTCCTGGGAGTTTGATGGATTCATTTGTCTTTAATCCATTTTGAGCTAATTTTTGTATCTAGTGTGAGAAAGTAGTCCAGTTTGATTCTTTTGCATGTAGTTACATTATTTTTTTTTTAGTAATTTCTCTCCCCCAACTTATTTATAATGTCATCTTTCTTAAAAGTTAAATTACCATATACATGAGGACTATTTCTGTACTTTCTATTCTGTTCTATTTGTCTAGCCGTTGATCGTTTCTTCCGCACAAAGTTTTAAAAAATAGTTTTCATCTCAGAAATGTTTCGTATCTGAAAGGGTTAGTGCCACTCCCACCCCCAAGTCCAGTCCCATAACTTCTCCTTTTCAGAATTTTCCTGCTGTTCACCAATGCTTATTTTTCCTGATGAATTTTTGTACCATTTAATGAGTTCCTTCTGCAAACTCTCTTTATATTCTAATTGAGATTGCACTGGGTTTAGAGACTATCTGGGAATGAGTTGATGTATTTATGGTATCGAACTGTGCTTTTCCCTGAGTTGCAGTTTGTAGTGTCTCTCCTTTACCATATATCAATAGGTCTTTTATTAATACTTTTCCTGTGCAGTTTAGAACTTGGTATTTAATCTAATCTTGGTTGATTACATATTTTAGTTTGGAATTTTTCTTTCATTATGAATTATAATTCTTTTTGTTCATAGAAAAGTCATTGAATTTTAATATCTACTTTTAGTCAATTCCCTTGGTTTTCTACACATAACATGTATCATCTGTGCTGCCTCCTTCTTTATAGAATTTATGCCTGTTATTTCTTTTTCTCATTTACCCATATTGGCCAACATACCAAGAATGATGTTAAATTATTCTGGTGATGGTTAGGCACCTTGAGATTTGATTATTACAGTCACACACATTTGGGGTTGATATATTTTCTTGATTAACTGATCCCTCATCAGTTTATCCCTTTATCCCTGGCAGTAGTCCTTGTTTTGAGGTCCACTTTACTTTATATTGGGGCTTCCCAGGTGAAGCAGTGGTAAAGAATCCACCTGCAAATGCAGGAGATATGGGTTTGATACCTGAGTGGGGAAGAGCCCCTAGAGAAGGAAATGGCAACCCACTCCAATATTCTTGCCTAGAAAATCCCATGGAGGAGGCTGGTGGGCTACAGTCCATGGGGTTGAAAAGAGTCGGACACAAATGAGCGCCTAACACTCTGCCTTATATTAATGTAGTCACTTCAGCTTTCTTACTCCTTATTCAATTTTCAGCACTTCCCAGCTAAGTCTTTTTTTATTCATTTTCTTTTAACATGTGTGTCTTTGTGTTTAAAGTGAGTTTCTGCTAGCTAACATTTGGTTAAGTCTTTCTAAATCTATCTTGACAGTCTCTGTCTTTTATTTGGAGGATATAGACTATTTACTTTTTACAAAAACAACTTTGAGATGTAATTTACATACCATAAATTTCATGCGTTTAAAGCGTACAATTCAATGGTTTTTTATATTCACAGTTGTAAAACAATCACTATAAATCTAATTAAACCATTGTCATTATCTTAGGACGAAACTTCACGCCCATTATCAATCCCTCCCAACCTCTCTCCTCCCAACTTTCTGCCTCTATAGATTTGCCCGTTTTGGAATTTTCATATTATTGAAATCATACAATATGTGGTCTTTTGGGACAGGCCTCTTTCACTTTGCATTATGTTTTGAGGTTCTTCCATGTTGTGGCACATATACTTCACTTCCTTTTTTAAAAAGTAATTAATGAATTTTATTTTGGGGTGTGCTGGGTCTTTGTTGCACGCAGGCTTCCTCTAGTTGTTGCCAGCAGGGCCTACTCATTGTTGTGGTGTGTGAGCTTCTCATTGCCGTGGTTCTCTTGTTGTGGAGCGGCTCAGGAGCACAGGTGCACGGATTTAGCTGCTCCACAGCATATGGAATCTTGCTGGACCAGGGATCAAACCAGTGTCCCCTGCATTGCAAGGTGGATTCTAGTGGTCCCCACTGGACCACCAGGGAAGTCCCTTGCTGCTGCTGCTGCTGCTGCTAAGTCGCTTCAGTCATGTCCAACTCTGTGCGACCCCATAGACGGCAGCCCACCAGGCTCCCCTGTCCCTGGGATTCCCCAGGCAAGAACACTGGAGTGGGTTGCCTTTTCCTTCTCCAATGCATGAAAGTGAAAAGTTAAAGTGAAGTCTCTCAGTCGTGTCCGACTCTTAGCGACCCCATGGACTACAGCCTACCAGGCTCCTCCATCCATGGGATTCTCCAGGCAAGAGTACTGGAGTGGGGTGCCATTGCCTTCTCCTTAATTTCCTTTTATTGGTAAATAATATTCCATTGTATGGTTATACCACATTTTCTTTATCCCTTTATCAATTGATGGACCTTTGGCTATGATGAATAATACTGCTTCAGCATTCTTGTATAAGTTTTTGTGTTTTCATTTCTCTTGGGTATATATGTAGGAGAGGATATATATTTTTGAAAGTTTTTGTTTGTTTGCTTACCTTACCACACACCTTGTGGGATCTAAGTTCCCCGGCCAAAGATCAAACCCAGGCCCTTGGCAGCGAGAGAGCAGACTCTCAACCACTGGACCGTGAGGGAATTCCCTGAAAGATATATTTGAAAATCATATATGATTGCCCTTGTAGAATCTATGGACATAATAATATGAAAATTTCACTTTTTATTCTATTAATGGACTACCTTATATGGAGTTAACAGATTTTCCAGATATTAAGCCATTTAATTTCCAAGTATTAAAACATTTTTAGAATACACTCAACTTGAGCTTTTGTATTATTCTTCTGGTGTTTTGGTGACATTATCAGCTAATACAGTTTTTAAGTTAGTTGCTCAGTCATGTCCAACTCTTTGTGACCCCATGGACTGCAGCCCACCAGGCTCCTCTGTCCATGGAGTTCTCTAGGCAAGAACATTGGAGTGGGTAGCCATTCCCTTCTCCAGGAGATCTTCCCAACCCAGGGGTTGAACCTGCATAGCAGGCAGATTCTTTACCGTCTGAGCCCCTAGGGAAGCCCAATATAGTTTTTAGGATTTTTTTTTTTAATAAATAAGACTGGTGTCTAGGGTTGATGTATTTGATGTATGTGTGTATTGCTTTCTTTGGCAGGTTTTGGTATCAATGCTATGCCCACTTCATAAAAAGAATTTTGAAGATTTCCTTCTATTTCTATGTTCTAGAAGAGTTCAGGATAACTGTTCCTTAAATGTTTGGTAGAGTTCTTCTGCAGAACTATCTGGTGCTTCTTGAGGGAACAATTCTTTGACACCTCCTCTTAAAGTCAGTCTGTTAGTATTTCTGGGGGTAATTTGTATAATAACAATAATAATAATAATAGTAAACTGGGTTTCTGGGCCAGCCAAGTCAAAGCCTCTGAGTGCAGTGACAACATCAAGATCACAACCCCACAAGAATCAAACAGTATATATTTTTCATGTCTTCCTTCTTTCACCCAGTATAATTTGCTTGGCAGTCACCCATGTTGTTGCACTGTGGGGATAATCTTTGAATAATGTTGATAGTCTCTTTTCACTGATGAGTCAATAAACCACTGTAGGATGTACCACTATTTATCCAGGCACTTGTTGATGGACATCCTTAATTGTTTCCCTTTTTTGGCTATTCTGAATAAAGATGTACTGAATAAAGATGTACTGTACAGGTGTTGTAGACAGAGATTTTATTTCTCTCAGACAAATATCTCAAAGTGGAATTGCTGGATCATGGGAGAGATGTATGCTTAACTTTTTGAAGAAGTTGCCAAACAGCTTTTGGAAGTGACGGTACTGTGAAATACTTGTAACATAGCAGTTTGGGTTTTAAATTCTCCCCGTCCTCACATGTTCCTCATTCTAACCCTCCAGTGTATGCAAAGTGGTACCTGCATGTGGATTACTCTGCATTTCCCTGAAGACAAATAATGTTGGTTGAGCACTTTCTCATATGTTTGCTTATTGGCTGTTTATACATCATCTTTCGTGAAGCGTGTGTTTATATCTTTTGCCTGATTTTTCGTTGGGTTTTTTGTCCTTTTTTTCATGGAGTTGCAGGAGTTCTTTGTTCAGCGTACAAATCCTTTGTCATATATAAATTATGAGTAGTCTGCTGCTTGCCTATTTATTTTCTTGACAGTGTTTTTTTGATAAACAGAAATTCAAAATTTTGCTTGTCAGATTTGAGTCCGTGCTTTTTATGTCCTTTCTAGGAAATCATCGGCTTCCAAAAGATTGAGAAGATATACTTCTATGTGTTCTTCTAGAAGTTTTCTCAATTTAGTTTATGTTTATGCCTATGGTCCCTCTCAAATTGAACTTTGTACGTGGTATGAGGTTGGGCTTGACTCCTCCATCCCAGAATATCTAGATTTTTCTGGCACATTTTTTGGTGCTCATGTCAAAAGTCAGCTGACCCTATATCAGACTGATCCTGATATCTGTCTGACTAAGCATCCCTGGTAAAAACGTGTCTCAAGTAGTCTTTCCATACTCAAAGTGAGGTCCTAAGACAAGAAGCATCACATCACCTGGTAGCTTGTTAGAAATGCAGCATCTGGTGCCACGCCAGCCCTACACAACCCCCAGAGGATTTGTAATCACATTACATTTTGAGAAGCACTGGTGTAGATAATTTTTGAGGAAGGAGGGGAAATGTGATCATGACATCTTCTGCCACTGACAGCCTCCCCAGGCACCGCGGGCTGTGGGGGCCTTTGGATCCATTTCCTTTCCATGATGAAGCCCTAGACGGAGTCCTATGCTTAACCCCTGGGTCCACGCTCGGGGTACGTGCTGCGTGCTGGGGGCGCAGGGAGGGGGCTCAATGGCCCACTCCTCACTCTCGAATACGCACAACCACCTGCTCACTCATCCCGCAGCTCCTACCCTTTCCTCCAGACACGTCCTTTTCCCTGAGCCTCAGTTTTCCTCAATCACATAGCAGAAATAATAATGGTCTGTAGCTCAGGAGTTAATGCGATTCGAAGTGGTTTGAGGAGTATCTCGGGCACAGACACAGCGCAATAAAAGTCAGCGATCGTCAGGACTATTTCAGAGCAGGTCCCCCAGGAGAAGCCCCTGCACACGAGCCGCCGTTTCCCGGCAGATCCACCCCCGCCTACTACAGCCGGGCAGAATCGAGCCTTGCAGTCTTCCCGACTCGACTTCTCTCTCCTTTCTCCGCTCCCCCAGGGCCCCGCGCACCGATAAATCTTTCCCAGCATCGTTGTATTGTTACAGCGAGTTGCCCTGGCGTCTGACCGGTCCTCCTTTCCGGGCCTGGGAGTCTCTCAAATCCAGTATCCCTGCCTGGGTGCTCGCGGAACCCCCAGCCCCTGGCACAGCGCCTGGCACTTGGAAGGCGCGCAATAAATGTTTGCAAAATCGAAATCTGTGTTAAGCAAGCGTCCACCTTTCAGCACTCGGTTTGTGTGTGTGTGTCGGGGGTGGGGGGAGCGGGGGTGGGTAATGTGCGGGCGACGGGGGCGGAGGGAAGGTTGGCTGTGTGCCCTGGTTGGGGACACAAGGCAGGGAGCTCCTCGAGGCTCGGGTGGGAGGATACGGAGGAGGGGGTACAACGCAGGAGAGCGAAGCCCAGGCCGGCAGGGGACTGGCGGTGCCAGACGCGGCGGGCGCCCTCCGCCCCTCCCCCTCCCCCCGCGCGCCCCCTTCCTCCTCCTCCCCTCCACGCCTCGCCTCCTCCGGCTCCGCCACCCCCGCCCGCGCGGCCGCGGCAGGGAGGGGCCGGGAAGGCGGAGCCAGCGGCCGCCGAGGCTCCAGGCACCCGCGCGGCTCCGGGTCTGGAGCTGAGATCCCGGCTCGCCCAGGTAGGAACCGGCGCGGGCGATGGACCACGGACTCAGGCCCGTAAGGAGGGGAGGATGGGCTAAGACCCGCCTCTCCTGCACAGGCAGCCTCGCGGCCCAGGGAACCCCCCCGCCCCAGCTTGGTGAGAGCGGGGGTGGGGGGGACTCAGTCCCCGCCCCTCCGTCCCTGGCCTCCTCTCCGCGCCCACCCCCTCCTCCATGCGCACCGCTCCTTTCCTGCCGGCCCGCATCCTCCGAGACAGCCCCCAGCGTCCCCCAGGTCCTGCCTCGCCTTCTCCCAGCCGCGCTCCTTGTTGGTCCCACAGGTTCCTTCCCAAAGCGAGCCGGAGTCTGTGCTTGGCTGCCTGGGGGAGTTGGGGGCACAGCTCGAAGGAGCCAGAGGGTGAGTCTGGCGTAGGGGGGCGGGGCGGTGGCTGGAGGGCCGGGGACCATTCTTCTGCGTCTTGGTGTCCGCGGGACTCGGGCGGGCGCTGTGGGGCTGGCTCCATGTTTGCGGAATGAATGAATCATTACTCTTCCTTATCCCCTTCTGAAGGAGGACTTTTTGAGATCCACGTGCTGCAAAACACGTAGGGGGGCCTGCCGAGATAGGGCTCCCCCCGCCGGCATAGTAGACACGACTCTCCTCTCTCCACCTCCTCTTTACGCTCTATTTTGGGGGCAGGATCGCTTCTGGTTGGGGCTTGGGAATGGTGGGAAAGGAGGGGCTTGTAGGCCCAGCTAGGTACTTGTTGACAGTCAGGAGACTTGAGAGAAGCCCCTTAGAAGGCCACAGAGGAGGGGCGAGCTGTGAAGGACAGCACCCGCTGTCAGGCAGGGACCACTTCTCACCTGATACCCGCCTGGAAGGGCCAACGGAGTATAGATTCTGATCTACAATTTACTGAACGGCCCTCCCCACAGCCTCTGTTTCTTCATCAGGTGAATGGAAATATTAATGTCCGTTCCTCAGGGCTTTGAAGAGATTAAGAAAAATGTCATATGAAATCGCCAGGACAGTGCTTGACACATTGGGAGCACAAAGCAAGCTTGGTTTTCTTTCCTTCCTCTCTGAAAAAACTGAGTGGAGAATTTGTTCCCATCCCTTCTGTCCCCGAATTGGTCATGGACAGTCACAGTACATGTGTAATCACTGTTTGTTGATTGAATAAGCTTGCCAGAGTTTCACATCCCACCCCATCCCCTCTTTTTCTCCCAGAATCCACAGACAGAGATCTAAGCGGCACAGACATGCCGGTGCTGTCTGAGGACTCCGGTGAGTGTCTCCCGGGGCCGGGCCTGCCACAGTCCTGAAGACAAGAGCCTGCCCCAGCAACCTGGGGCAGCAAAGAAAGCAGCTGCTACCGGTGTTGGCTCGGAGCCCTGGGAATGAGAGCCGGGGGGGGAGAAAATGTGCCCCCGGCAGGGCTGACATACTGTTGGAAGGTCTGCTCGGGGTCCCGTGGGGCAGGAAGTAGCCACTGCATTGGCTCTACTGTGTTTTTCTCACTCCGTCCTCAGGTTTGCATGAAACTCTGGCACTACTGACGTCTCAGCTGAGACCTGACTCCAACCACAAGGAAGAGATGGGCTTTCTGAGGGATGTTTTCAGTGAAAAAAGCCTCAGTTATTTAATGAAGGTAAAGTCCTTTCTGCCCCAGGAAGGTCTTTGCCTTATGCTGCCCTCTGAATGACCTGGTCTGCAGCCCCAGGCATCCTCACAGCTGTGGGTGGGTTGTGTGACATCCAGGGTACATCTGGACAGTTGTCTTGGGAGACCCCAGCCTGAGTTCGGCTGTGTTTGCAGATTCACGAGAAGCTTCGCTATTACGAGAGGCAAAGTCCAACCCCCGTCCTGCACAGCGCTGTGGCCCTCGCCGAGGATGTAAGCCCCCAGTTTCTCCTTCTGGCCTCAGCCCCTCTCCCACCCCTAGCTGCTTGCCATTGCTTAGCAAGGGACCATCAGGGCTCAGGAGCCCCAAGGTGAAGAACGTCTCCTCCCCTTCACCTCTTCCCTGGGCCTCCTGATAGGCAGGGAGAAACTGGTGAGCCTTGGACAGGGCCAGGGGCCATGGCGACATGGTGACACCCACTTACTGTGTGTTCCCGAGAAAGTCAGTTTTCCCAGCTGTGATAAGAGCAGTTCCCAAACAGTTGAGGGCTGGCGACAAGAATAGGTCAAACATGCACACTGCATATCTGTGCTTTGTGAGGCCCGATGTGAAGTCCTGGGTCCAGGGACTTGCATCTTCTTGTTTTTTGTTGTTTTGGCTGCTCCTTAGTAGTTTGTGGGGTCCACCAGGGATTGAACCCTGGGCTTTGATCGCTGGGCCCCAGGCAGTGAAAATGCCGAGTCCTAGCCACTGAACTGCCAAGGAATTCCTAGGCTTCTTGTTTTTTAAAGGAATCCTTCCTTATTTCTTGTGGACCTGTCCTAGTTGATTACTGAAGCCAGTTTCTGAATAAAATCATGTCACCCCAGCAGATAGCCTAGCGAGGGATGGGGGCAGATTCCCTGCCTTTCTTGCCTGTGAGATGCCATTAGGAGCAGGTTAGGTTGTCAGGCTCCTAGGCGCAGCACTGCCTCTAATATTAGCTCTGTGACCCTAAACAAGTCATTCAACCTCTCTGAGCCCCAATTTCCTCATCTGGAAAATATGGTGAGGGTAGAGACAACAGAGCTAGATAAGCCCAGGTTCAAGTCCTGGTGGTGCCATTCACTACCTTGGGGACCTTGGGCAGAATATTTAATCTCTCTCATTTACTTCTCACCAGTGAAATGGCCAAATAATAGTACCTGCTCCATCTAGTTTGTTGTGAGAGTTAATCCATGTGAGGCAAACAGCACCCAGGAAAGCCTTCATAAATTAGCTCCCATTAGGATTAGCCTGTAGAGGCTTCTCATGCTCTCTGATCCCTGGAATGACTTCCCTGGGAGCCACAGATCTGGAGTGACTGAGGGTCCAACGCCCCCTGGTGCTGTAGTCGTGGCTGGGGGGCCCAGGGAGCAGGGTTTCCCCTTGGGTGACTCCCAGGAGGCTCGCAGCAACTGCAGCCATCTGTGGCCTTCTCTCTCCTTCCCCTGCAGGTGATGGAGGAGCTGCAGGCCGCCTCCGTGCACAGTGATGAGAGGGAGCTGCTCCAGCTGCTGTCCACCCCCCACCTCAGGGTAGTCACGCCACAGTCCCTGCCTACCCACGCATCTGTGTCTCCCGGGATGGGGATAGGAGGAGTGCTTGGCCATGAAACTGAGGAAAGGAGATTTCTGAGTTAGGGTTCCTCAGCCTAAGTGTCTGGGGAGGTCATCTCTCTGGCATGAGATCTGGGACCCTGAACCACTGCCCCCTGGCTAGGTCCCCTGGACCCCCATGTGCTTTGGAGGCTAGCCCTTCTGTTGTCTTGCTTTCATGATAGGCCATGCTCATGGTACACGACACAGTCGCTCAGAAGAATTTTGACCCCGTTCTTCCCCCTCTGCCCGATAATATCGATGAGGATTTTGATGAAGAATCGGTGAAGATTGTCCGCCTGGTGAAAAACAAAGAACCCTTGGTATGTGGTCCTCACCTCTCTTCCCCACGCTCTCCCTGTTTCCCACCCACCCACTGAGAAACCCAAGAAGGGACCCCCCCCACTGCAGTCTTTGGAGTAAATGATGGCAGCTTTGTCAAGGCCGCCACTAGTCCCTGTGACACCACTGTGTGCAGAGTACTCCTTTCTCTGGGTAGATTCAGCCTCCCTTTGCTGTGGCCAAGCTCCTTTGTGCAGTTGAGAACCTGTACAACTGTTCAGGGCAGCCCTGATCATCATGCTCTGAACAAGAGGTTGGCAAACTATGATGCAACAGCCAAACCCAAGCCAGTCAGTGTTTGTAAATGAAGTTTTTTTGGTGCCTGGCCATCCAGTTCATTTACATGTCTAGGGGCCCCGCCTTTACATGGCAATGGCAGACTCAGTGGAATCCGTGTTGCCTGCAAAGTGTAAAACATTTATACTTGATCCTTTCCAGAAAAAGTTGGCCAACCTCTATTTTGAATTCTGAGGAAACCCAGGGTAGCAGCCATTCTTCTTTGCAGCTGACAGATTGTTATCATTGGTCCCGGTTCAGCATTGATTTACCGAGCTAAGGGACAGATTTGTTTATTAGATGGAGGGAAGTAGCAGCAGTCCAGAGAATTGAGGGCGTGCCCTAGAGAATACCACAGCTGGCCTTCTTCACTGTCAACTTTCACCAAGTGACCTCAGATGAACCGCTTCTGCACACTGGCCAGAGTTCTCCTCTGCTTTTGATTCTTTACTTTCAAAATGGGGGCAGTCATCCATCTACTCGGGAAACACACCGTGAACCCTTCTGTGTGCCAGGCACCATGTTAGGTGCGGGCAGTTCAGAGAGGGTTAAGACTTCCATGGGGTTCCCCGGTGGCCCAGTGATTAAGACTCTGTCCTTCCAATGCAGGGGCTGTGGGTTCAATCCCTGGTTGGGGAACTAAGAGCCCACATGCTCCATGGCAAAGCCAAAAAAATTAACAGACTTAGTCATCACCCTCTGAAAGTTTATAGAAGGTAGTAACTGGGGTGTCCTGGAAGAGGTGATGCCCATGCTAAATTTTTTTTTAAAAAGAACAGAATTTTTCCAGAGGGAAGGGGGAGAAGAAGGGCATTCTACCAGTAGAACTGCATGAACAGAGCCATGGGAAGGTGAACGGCATGGTAGATTCAGGGAACTGGCCAAGTTGGAGGTCAAGTGTGACAGAGGTGAGGCCAGATCATTAGGAGAGCGTAAAGACTGGATTGTCACCCACAGTTGCTTGCCTGGACTCTGAAGGTAGTGGGGAGCCACTGAAGGGTTTTAAGTAAGAAATAAAATGGTCAGATTTTCAGTTTGAAAGATCATCTTGGCTATGAAGTAGAAAGTCACCTGGAGGGGGAAACAGAGGACTTATTTGAGAGTGGGGGCCAAATACATATGGTTCAGAGACAGAGCTTGACCTTGGTTTGTGGGAAGAGGGAAGAGGAATCCAAGAAATACATCAGAAATAAAATTAATGTCACTTTGTGACTGCCCCAGCTTGGGCAGGAATCTGAGGAGGCATCTTGGATATAAAGTGAAGGTGTCCAGCTGGGATGACAGGTGGGCAGTGGGACCATGATTCAAAAGGGGGAATAAAGAGAAACTTAGGATCCATTGAATTCAAGAGGCATGGGTGCCCGCAAGTGGAGATGTCCAGGAGATAAAGGCTTAGGTGTGTAGAGATGCGGACTTGGTAGCTGCCAGCATCCAGAAGGGGTTACAATCCCATCTGAGAGGCTGAGACCGCCTGGGTGAAGCGTGTATGGAAAGAGACAAGGAGAGGACACGGGCCAAGTGCTGGCCCTTTAATCAACATTTAAAAGACAGATATAGGAAGACTCAGCCAAGGAGACCAGTTGGTCACTGAGAAGTACCGTGAAAGAGGTGTCACCAGGGCCCAGGCTAAGAGAGCATTCCAGGGAAAGGGCAAATCAGAAGATCAGAGAGAGGAGACTGAGCGTGGCGATTGAGATGGCAGCTCGCGGGTCGCTGGTCCTTTTGCTTGTGCACTTGAGGCGGGCAGGGAGTGAGTCAGAGCAGATGCCTCTTTGAGAAGCTTGTTCCGAAGGAATGGAGACTGGCATCCACTGGATGGGGCTGCCACATTTTTAATGATGGGACAGGCTTGATAATATTTTTAGAACCAGGAGAAGGTGCCACTGGGGAGGGGGCATTGAGAATGCAGGAGAGGGAGGGAGGGAGATGGAGGGACCAGCCTATCCAGGAGGGTCCCCTCCTCTGACTTGGGGAAAAGGAGGAGAGGGTGGACAGAGATGCTGGCAAGTTTGATGGTCTGAGGGGCAAGAAGCCACAGGGTTCTTAGCTGCTGGTCTCTCTTTCCAGCAACATTCATTTTATGGACTTCAAATGAAGTCAGTGATAAAGCGTGCCAGTGTGTTTGCACTTACAGCCAATAATTAGTGGTTAGCATGTCTTGCCTGGAGAATCCCATGGACGGAGGAGCCTGGTGGGCTGTAGTCCGTGGGGTCACTAGGAGTCAGACACGACTGAGCGACTTCACTTTAACTTTTCACTTTCATGCATTGGAGAAGGAAATGGCAACCCACTCCAGTGTTCTTGTCTGGAGAATCCCAGGGATGGGGGAGCCTGGTGGGCTGCCGTCTATGGGGTCGCACAGAGTCGAACACGACTGAAGTGACTTAGCAGCAGCAGCAGCATGTATTGAACACTTGTGCTTAGTCACTCAGTTGTGCCTGACTCTGCAACCCCATGGACTGTAGCCTGCCAAGCATCTCTGTCCATTGGGATTCTCCAGGCAAGAATACTGGAGTGGGTCTCATTCAGGGCATCTTCTTGACCCAGGATCGAACCCAGGTCTCCCGCCTTGCAGGCAGATTCTTTACCGTCTGAGCCACGAGGGAAGCCCATGTATACTGGAGTGGGTACCCTGTCCCTTCTCCAGGGGATTTTCTCAATCCAGGAATTGAACCAAGGTCTCCTGCATTGCAGGCAGGTTTTTTACCAGCTGAGCTACCAGGGAAGCCCATATTGAGCACTTACTTTGTACTAAGTGCCTGGCCTGTGATATCTAATGTTAACCTTGCAACAACCCCAAGAGTCAAATGCTTTCCCACACCCCAGAGGAAACAGTCGCAGAGAAGATGAGGGGCTTCCTTGCTAACGGAAGGCCATTGTTCTTAGTAAATGACAGACTGGATTCAAACCCAGGGCCATTCAACTCCTGACTGCTGCCCTGCCCTGCCACAGCCCAGCCTGCCTGGTGCACGAGAGCTTGTTAGTGCCCTTCTCATCCTAGACATCATGTCTGCCGTGTTTTGGGGGCCAAGTCCTGGTCCAAAGCTCCGCCTGGGGCATAGTTGGTTCCCCTTGGCAACAACAGAAGGCCTGGTAACCCTGTGATTGGCTCAAGGCAGGTTGAGAATTTGCTGGCACGTATTCTCCTCATGATTAAATGTCTTTGCAAGAGGCAAGGGCTGTGATGTGATAGAGAAAACACTGCATTTGGCATCCCAGAAAGCTGGGTGACCTTGAAGGTGCTTACCTTCTCTGTGCCCCTGTCGCTTACCTGTCACATGAGGCTGTGACAGCATTACAGTCGTGCTTTGTTTAAAGTGCTGTGCTATACTAATTTGAGATGTTGGTTTTATTTTGTCCTCAGCATGGCAAGGTGCCTGCTGGGCTGTCCCCCCTGGGGTGGCAGAGGGAGAAACAGGGGTGGGAGGGGGAGGCTCTCTCTGGTCCAGAGAGTCAGAGTCTGAGATTTGGGGCTGCTTCTTAGGGGCCTGCCTGCTCTGTCTCTGATGCAGGGGGCCACCATCCGGCGGGATGAGCACTCAGGGGCTGTCGTGGTGGCCAGGATCATGCGAGGGGGCGCAGCAGACCGGAGCGGTGAGTGGCATCAATGCTGGCCTGGCCACGGTCATGGCCATGGTCCCCCCCAGCCTTCCTCCTTTGGTCATGGGTCTCCTTTCCTTCTCCCATTGGCTCACCTGTTCGGGATGTGCTTTACTTTCTGGGAGTCGGACTGGAATTCTCTTCTCCTTCCTAAGCCCAGTAGAAAATTTATTTGTTTGAAAATAGGTCAGGCATGGAGTCCTTTGAGGGTGATCAGGAGGGTTTGTGCATTGGCTTAGCCTGGGGATTGCGGTAGTTGAGCTTGGTAGGTAAATCCTAACTAGGGAGCAAGACACCCTTTCCTGACACCCCAGCTGCCTTAGCCAGCCTCAGTTACCATGGGAAGGGTGTTCATGTCCCTGATTTGTTTGAGTAGAAAACAAGTTAAGAATCACTGTTGTGAAACAGACTCACGGATTTAGAGAACAAACTTATGGTTACCTGAGAGGATGGGCAGGAGAGGGGATAGGAAGTCTGGGATTGACATGTAAACACTGCTGTATTTAAAATGGATAACCAACAAGGACCTACTGAATATAGATAGCACAGGAAACTCTGCTCAGTACTCTGTAATATCCTACGTGGGAAAAGAATTTGAAAAAGAATAGATACATGTATGTATGTAACTGAATCACTTTACTGTACACCTGAAACTGACAACATTGTTAATCAACTATACGCCAATATAAAATAAAAAATTAAAAGAAAAAGAATCTTTGGTGTGTGGAGGAACTAAGTTGGGAGGCAGATCTCCTGGTGTAGGGGAGTGTTGCCCCCAAAAGTCTGGGGACCATTGTGGTGGGAGCCCTAAGACCAGTGCCTCCCATTAACAAGCACGGAAATGGCCCGAGTGTCTTGTTAAAATGCAGATTCTGACTCAGCAGGTCTTGGGTGGGCCCAAGACTTCTGCAGCCCTTCCTGCGTCCTGGGTGATGCTTCTGCTTCTGGACTGGTGTCCATGTTGAGTGGCAAATAGGGCCCCATATGCAGAGTTGCTTATCATTAAAGCAGAAGCCAACAGACAGGTGTGTCTAACACTCCTGACTCCATCTTCTCTGGCGCCCTTCAGTTTTCATGTAAAATTGGAGAAGGATGTCCTTGGAGTTATGTCTGTACACCCAGGAAGGGGAAGAGTTAATGATATTTTTAAAGAAGCAGAGGTGACAGCAGAAAGAACATGGGCTTTCTATAGCCAAGTAACTGCATCTGTGCACTGGCTCCATTATTTCTTAGCAGTGTGGCCTTGGGCAAGCTGCATCACTTTTCTGAATCTCAGCTGACTGTTTGTAAACTGGAGGGTTTTGCCAGGCTGCTGTGAGGCTGTGATTTGAGGTGAGCCACCCAGCACACCTGGGGATAAGTTCATCCCAGTCCCATCCACTACCTTTAAGCCTTGAATCTCCCCTGCTTGGGTTCTGTAGGCAGGTGCCAGAGGTGCCTAAAACTTCGCGCTCTGGGAACCTTGGACCCCTTGCTGTGCTGACGGTCAGCCCCTGTGTCTCCTAGGCCTGGTCCACGTTGGAGACGAGCTCCGGGAAGTGAACGGGATCACAGTCCTGCACAAGCGGCCCGATGAGATTAGCCAGATTCTGGTCTGTGCCCTGCGTGAGCCGGGGGTGCCGTGGTTCTTCAGAGACCCAGAGCAGGGCACTTCCTGGAGCCGGGACTGATCTAGCCCAGTCTCCCTGTTTTCATGGGGAGACTGCAAGCCTGGTGACCTTACAGTGTGCCCTGCACTGGGGCGGGGGTGGAGGGTGTCGGGGACAGGAGGAAGGGAGTGCCCAGACCATCTGCCTCTCTCAGACCCTGTCTTCAGCACAGCCATCCTCCCTACCCCCAGCCTTGTTTCCTGAGGATCCTTCTAGAAGACCCTCTTGAAAGGGTCCCCTCTTCCAAAGAGCTGAGGAATATGGAGTAAAAGGCTGTAGTGCAGGAGAGCAAGGGCTTTGGGGTCAGCTGGTCCTGGGTTAGAATCTTGTCTCCATCACGTTACAATTGTGCAACCTTGGTGGTGGTGGTGGTTTAGTCACTAAGTTGTGTCTGATTCTTTCGTGACCCCATGGACTGTAGCCCACCAGGCTCCTCTGTCCATGGGATTTCCCAGGCAAGAATACTAGAGTGAGTTGCCATTTCCTTCTCCAGAGGATCTTCCCGACCCAGGGATTAAACCCAGGTCTCCTGCATTGGCAGGCAGATTCTTTACTAACTGAGCCACCAGGGGTGTCTTGTGTAACCTTGATGGACAAGTCATCAAATCATCAAGTTTTGATTTCCTTCCCTGTACAATAGGGGTAGGGATGGTTTCTCAACCAAGGCATAGTTATCATTAGGATGTAAACATCTGGAAGAGGGCATTGCACTTCACAACTGCGAGGGGATTCTAGGGTAGCCAGTGCTGGGATGGAAACAACCTTCTCAGTCCATTCTGGGAATGGAAGTCAAAACTGAAATTATAGAAAGCCCCTGTCATAGTTCTGACCTCTATAATCTTCAGGCATCCTCTTCCAGCATGACACTGTTTGCTAACTTTTAATGGTTTGGGGGGAGCGGAAATGGGATGAGATCTCAAGTTCGGAGGCTCACTCTTTAAGGCCCCCGCTATAGGGGACCCTGGTTGCAGGCAGACCCTTCAGTCTTTCTGCCCCCTCTCCTTTTCCCCTGGTTCTGGGCACCAGCCTCCATTTTCCAGAGTGAGGCGGGATCAGGGACAGCATTGGGTGAGATGTGCTTTAATGGGCCGACACGTGCTTCCCCATGGGCCCCCACGTGGGGTGCAGCATCTGTCTCTGGTAGAAGGGAGGGGGACCCGAGATTGGGGAAGATGGAGTGGCCTGAGACTGGGGAAGATGCAGGTCAACAGGGAAGTGCTGGTTGGGAACCAGCCCCAAATCAGGCAGGAAAGAGGAAAATGAAATTGAACGATGATATGAAAATAACCCAAGAGAAAAGAAGGGCAGTGCTTGGGGGCACTAGAGGTCAGAAGGGAGAGAGAGAGCTGTATCTGTTGTATGCATTGTTCTCAAGTTCTCATTTAAAATCTTCTGGGGACTTTCCTAGTGCTCCAGTGGTTAGGACTCCACGCCTTCAATTCTCCAGGGCCAAGGTTCAATCCCTGGTCAGGGAACTAAGATATTGCAAGCTGCGTGGTGTGGCCGAAAAAAAAAGAGAAAAGTGTTCTATCCCTTTGTCCCATAAAAATGCTTCAGTTAATTCATCTGGGTGCCACCACAGAAGGGCAGGTCATAGGGGAGGCTGCACGTCCAACTTTCCTTCTGCATGTGAGTTTCCAGATCTGGGAGGTAACATGTGATGTCCTGGAGGGTTAGACCTGGGAGATGATATGGTCATGTGCTGTCTCCTTTCAGGCACAATCCCAGGGATCCATCACCCTGAAAATCATCCCAGCCACCCAGGAGGAAGACCGCCTAAAGGACAGCAAGGTATGGCGGAGCTGAAGGCAAGGGAGTGGGCAAGGCGGGTGGTGGGGGTGGTGGGACTCCAGCCCTGTCTTTGAAACAGTCACTTGGGAAGAGATCATCCATCTGGTCCTCGGAGCAAGTGCTCGGTAGAGACCTGCAATTCAGTCACCAAGTGATTCATTTGTTTGTACCCCATCTCTTCTAAACAGGATTTGACGTAGCTTACTAATAAAAGACAAGAGTCTTCTAATTGAAGTAGAAAAGCCAGGCCATGAAGAGGAGGAGAAGATACCAAATGTTCCGGCTTCAGGCCCAATTAAGTAACTGCCATTTGTTTAATTCCTAGTGGAGCCTACCTTTGGTGGGCACCTGCTCTGTGCCAAGCGCCCTGCCAGATGCTGGAGACCAGGATGATTAGTAGCTTAGAGGTTGCCTGGTTCAGTAGGGGAGGCCGGGGACCCAGTGTCTCCTTGTTACGTGATAAGTGCTTCAGGAAAATTCTGTGCAGAGTTCTCAGTTCAGTCGCTCAGTTGTGTTTGACTCTTTGTGACCTATGGACTGCAGCAGAGTTCTAGGCACTTTCTTTTTCCCTTCACTGGGTCCTTGTTGCTGCATGTGGGCTTTCTCTGGTTGCAGTGAGCAGGGGCTGCTCCCTAGTTGTGTTCACGAACTTCCCATTACAATGGTTTCTCTTGTTGAAGAGCATGGGGCTCTAGGGCTCAGTAGTTGTGGCACATGGGCTTCCCAGACCGGGGATCGAACCCGTGTCCCTGCATTGGCAGGTGGATTCTTAACCACTGGACCACCAGGGAAGTCCCTAGGCACTTTGGAAGGTGGTACATAATAGGAGGGTTGGCAGTGAGCCTAGAAGAAGAGGGAGAAGAGAAGGGCAGGCAGAAAGGTCTGCATAAGCGGCGGCTCACAGACATGGCAGAGGAGTATGAGGTCCATGAGAAAGTGCATTGTGTGGGGCTCCAGGAGGAGGAAGGGGGTGTGCTGGTGAGGTGGGTTAAGGCTCTGTCTGAATGGCCTTGAATGCTTTGTTCAGAGTTTTGGCATTTGCCAGTGACCCCAGGAAACAGCAGAACAGGGTTGGGGAAGGGAAGGTAGCCAGTGCAACAAAGGGTGTCTTCTCAGCAAGTTACCACCGCAGACAACCAGAACTTAATCCTGCTTCAGAATTCGGCGTCCCCTGTAGACCATGCCTCCTCCATTCCTCCTAACAGCTGGGAGAGCTGGGGAGGATGGGAATCTAGATACCAGCTCTCACCAGGCTGTACCCCAGGGGTTAATTCCCAGCAGTTCCTCTCTGCTGGATTAGGGGAGAGCAGATCCCAGTGGCTGGAGGAAGTCATTAGGCAGTCAGGGTGGGGTGCACTGAAAAGGTGAGGCCCCCGGGGAATATGGGAAGGCACCCCACAGGCCAAGTAACAGCCTCAGAGGCAGTGAGAAGCTCCTAAAGGTATTTAGTTTTTTGGTGTTCTTTGCTTGTTTGGTTCTGAGAGGGAAGCGATGGATATCACATTTGTGTTTTACAAAGCTCCCTAGGGCAGTGAGTGGAGGAGGGTGGAGATGGGGTTCCAGGCACCTGGTAGGAGTCTGTTGTAAAAGCCCAGGTGAGAGATTGTTAAGCCCTGAGCTGACGTGGTGGTAGGGAGGATGGAAGAGGCATTACTCTGACTTCCCAGTAAACTTGGATCTGAACTTTCTGGCAGCCAAGGCAAAAAGGAGAACATAATGAATTACATACTTCTCTTGGAAGATGGAAGGAAGCATGCTGATTTTTTCAAGAAAACTAATTTTCCACCCCTACCTCCCAGAACCAGGAGCAGAAAAGATAGGGCATGAAAACACTTGGCATAGAGTAGATTTCAGTAAATATTTTGATGAATGGCAATTAACAGCAGACAATGTCTTTTATGGTTTTTTTTACGCAAATGAAGAAATCATCTTCATATGACGATTTCTTATTTGCACCTTCAGTTGAATCCCAGGGCACACATAATACCTGATGGAAGGTTGTTCTTCCTGGGACAAGCTGGTATGATCTCCATATGCAGCTTCTGCAGGTTCTAACTTGATACAGGAAGAGGATTTGGTTTTCCTGGAGGACAAAATGGGTAGCCTATCTCTTAGTCCATCCTTTCTGAATATTTTTCTTTTAGCTAGACGCTTGGTCAGGGCTGGCCGCCTTTTGAGTGCCTGGGAGCCTGGTGACATGTATGGCTAAATGAGGGTCCCTGTCCTCATAATATTAATATACGGCCAGAAAATTCATACTGTCGTCTAACTGAATCTCTTTTGCTTGGCACCTAAAGGATTTGGATTTGTCTAAGGAAAACCTCTGGCCTTTTTTCCCCCCTATTTGTTGTTGAAGCAATGGGCCATAATGATTTGGAAGTAGGAATAAATAAATCCATGCCACTGAATTATAGAAGAGAATGAAGAAATGGGACCAAATGCTGTTCCCATCCTGTTCTCTAGAGGGATGGCTTCTGGGTACAGAAGAGAGCTGGGGGTTGGCCAAGTATGTGACTGATGAGACAGGGCTGAGCTGTCAAAGACATGACTGTCAATTACCCACTGAAAAGTGATGATGAAGAATTGGTAACAGTAGTTTCATTGATATTTATGTTCTTATCAAAACATCTAGACTACTTATTTAACAGATGGCTGCTGACATCATTAGCGGCAGTTAGCATATCAGAAATAACATTTGAGTTAGAAATTGTGCTTGCCTTTGCTTTTTTGCTCCCAAGACTAATGGTTGCTTTGTGTAGGCTGAGAGGCTATTGTAAGGTTAATAAGAAGATGTTTAGGTTGGAAAGGGAAATCCGTGAATCGTTTTCTGATTCTTTCTTTTTTAAATAGCTTAGCAAGTTGATGTTTTTTAAAGCATTTATTTATTTATTTGACTGCACCGGGTCCCAACTGCAGCGATCGGGATCCTCCTTCCTCTCTGCAGCCTCATGCAGGAACTTTAGTTGTGGCAGGTGAACTCCTAGCTGCAGCGTGGAGAATCTAGTTCCCTGACCAGGGATCGAACCCGGGCCCCTTGCATTTGGGAGAGTGGAGTCTTAACCACTTTACCACCAAGGAAGTCCCCATTTTTTTGATTCTTGATGGATTTCCCTTAAAAATGATTGAAGAACAGTAAGAAAATAGGTGTGGTGGGTTTCTGATTAGTCTTCTATTCTTGACACTGCTTGTTCTTCCTAATTGTGAACAGCCTTCTTCAGCTTTCCATGTGGCATAGACACGTCAGTGCTTTCAGGCCGTCTCACCTAGCTCCTCCCCTGCAGGTGTTCATGAGGGCCCTCTTCCACTACAACCCTCGGGAAGACCGGGCCATTCCCTGCCAGGAGGCAGGACTGCCCTTCCAGCGCAGGCAGGTCCTGGAGGTGGTGAGTCAGGATGATCCCACGTGGTGGCAGGCCAAGCGAGTGGGGGACACCAACCTTCGAGCTGGCCTCATCCCTTCCAAGCAGTTCCAGGAAAGGTGGGTCTGGGGCGTGTTGTAAGGGGGTGTGGTTCTAAAGTGGCTGGAGGCGTAAGTACATGGCAGAGCCCCAAATCTCTGCTAGCAAACCCCGGGGTGGGGGTGCCCATGGAGTGGCCTTCTGTAAGCAAAGTACCAATTGTGCCTATGTTGGTTCTTCTCTCGTCATCAGTAGTGATGGCTATTTGAGATTTTAGTCAGTGTATATAAATCTGTACTATATTAAATTAATGTATATTTTATAATGCCTACTTGGGCAAGTTGAAAAATAAAATGTAAAAATACAGGAGAGGAGGATAAGGAAAAGAAAATTACCCAGTCTCACCACTATCTAAACAGCATAATTTCTTTCTTTCTTGTGCCTGTTATGTGAGTGGTGTATATAGAATTTGAGGTCTCGCCTTTTCTTTTTTTTGGTAACTTAACATTTTGACATGAGCATTTCTAACATTACTATAGAATAATAGTATTTATTCCATACTATTAATTAATAGTGAAGAGTGTCAAAGTGAAAGTCACTCAGTCGTATCCGACTCTTTGAGACCCCGTGGACTATGTAGCCTGCCAGGCTCCTCTGTCCATGGAATTCTCTAGGCAAGAATACTGGAATTGCCATTCCCTTCTCTAGGGGATCTTCCCAACCCAGGGATCAAACCCAGGTCTCCCACATTGCAGGTGGATTCTTTACCATCTGAGCCACCAGGGAAGCCCAATTAATTGCAATATAATATTAATTAATGGTAATATAATATTTCATCAGGAGATGTACTATTTATTCACAGGCAGCAACTATGGTTTCTGCCCTGCAGGAGCTGACAGTTTAGCTGAAAAGTCACAAGTGGTTCAGACGAACACTTCATATAAATGTGATGGGTGTGAGGGTGGAGGATACCAGGTCTTAGCAGGAGCACTGGCCCTAGTCAGGGCTAGCATGAAAGGCTTCAGGGAAGAAAGGTCATACCTCAAGTGATTTCTCTTCTTCCCTGTGGCTGTACTTTGAAGCTCTCTTCAATGTTTCACTGCTACAAGGCTGTAATAATTATCTTGCATATAGTCTGGTCCTCACATTTCAAATTGATTCCTTAGGCTAGATTTCCAAAAGTGTAAACCCTGAGGGTGTGGCATTTATGCCTGCAATGCCTCTCCTGAGATTTGTAGCCCTCTTCCATTTTAGGGGTGTGGAATGACGCTGTATCTACAAACCTCAGGATTCATCCATTTCAGTGGCTCTCCTGGTGTGGTTCCCAGGTGTATTAGCATTCCCTAGGAATTTGTTAGAAAAGCCAGTCCCTGCCTGGGCCCTGCCCCAGATCTGCTAAATCAGAGACCCCAGGGCCAGAGTCTGAGCTCTATGTTCTAACAGATATTCCAGGTGATTCTGAGGGGCTGGGGTTTGAAGACTGCTGGTCTGTTTCCTCAGGGCAGCCTCAGACCCAACTGCATCTTTGGCTTCACAGGTTGTGGGGGAAGGTGCTCTAGCTGCATTTAATTGTGGAAATCTAGATACCTCCAGGAGCCCTGGGTATCAGCTCAGAGATGAGGCCTTGGAAGCTGCTTCTAAAGTGCCAGGCTGTGTCTGAGGCTATGGGGCTCTTCTGTTTGATGGTCGCCTTCCTCATCCTGTTTGCCATGTGAGGCTCCGTGGAAGTCACCTACCCACCCCTGCTGCTTCGACTCCAGGCCATGCCCGGTGCTGGAGTGTGCTAACCTTTACCATTAAACACAATGTTTCTCTAAAAATAAATAAATAAATAAAGTGCCAGGCTGAGCTCTCCACTGGGCTGGGGAGAGGGTGGTTAGGGCATTAAATTAGAGTCACTTTCACCCTCGACTTCTCCTAAGAGTCATTCTGCTCTTTTCCGGCTTCCTCAGAGATGGAGAGGCCGGGTGACTATGGAGAAGGGGCTTCCTTTCCTTGAGAATCAGCTTTGGGAAAGTAACAACCAACCACTGACCATGGATACTGGGCTCTGCCCCCTCTGTGTGTGAATGACCATCTTAGGCTGGGCAAGCATCTCTCAGAGCAAGAAACTTAGTTTTTTCCTCACGAACCGGTGAGCACCTGTGCAAATGTCCCTCTGCACTGGAACTCAGTGTGAAGCCAGGAGGCCCTTGGAGTGCCAGGCTGTACCCCACTGTGGGATCTAGGCCTTGGTTTCCTTGAGTTTTCCAGAAGGTTCCCTCTGACTGGTTCTCTCGTCCAGCTCATTGGCCTGCCCATCTCCTTTTGTCCCCATAGGCGACTGAACTACCGGAGAGCCACAGGCACCCTGCCGAGTCCCCAGAGCCTCAAGAAGCCCCCCTGTGAGTAGTCTGGCAGGATGGCGCTTCAGGGAAGCAGTTCAGGGAGGAGCTGGGGTTAGGACCCTAGGACCCTGGGACGTCATGTGGGGAAGAAGCAAGCGCTAGGCTGGAGCGGGTACTCCTGTCTGAGCTCTGAGGCTTCCTGAGGGAGGAGGGGCTGGGGAGAGGGGTCAGGAGGAGAAATGGGGGTAGGTGGTGGGGAGCTATTCCCTGGAGAGGAGCTACTATATTGGGGGCCCATAGATAACACTGCAGGGCATGATGATGTCGCTTCCAGAATCGTGTGCAGATCGTGGGTGTTGTGTTGTGTCTGTGAGAGGCTCCACGGCTTTCCTTAGATCCCCAAGGGGTCCCCTGACCTTGACAACATAAGAACCACTGATGCTGGAAGGGGTTAGAGATGGCTGTGAGTGATCTCACGCCTCTGTGTTAGCAGCCAGATTTGGTAAATAAAAGAAAAGGACTCCCAATTAAATTCAAATTTCAGATAAACAATGAATCAGTTTTTAATATAAGTATATCCCATGCAATATTTGGGACATTCTCATGTAAACACGGCTACATTTAAAATGGTTAACCAACAAGGACCTGTTATATAGCACATGGAACTCTGCTTAACGTTGTGTGGCAGCCTGGATGCGGTGGTGGGGGAGTTTGGGGGAGAATGGCTACGTGTATATGTATGGCTGAGTCCCTTCGCTGTTTACCTGAAACTACCACAACATTGTTAATCAGCTAGACCCCAAAACAAAATAAAAACTTTAAAGCTTGGAAAAAGAAAGAAAGTAATTTGGGACATACTTATACTAAGGAATTATTTATTGTTTATCTGAAATTCACATTTAACTTAGTGTCTTGAATTTTACCTGGGAATTTTACTCTGTGCAGCCCTTACCTTTTACAAAACACTTTCACTTACCTTCTTGCCTTGTAATTGTCACAACAGCTCTGGTTCATAGTGGAGTCAGGGTCATCCTTTTTTCCAAGATAGTTAAACAGAGGCTCATGAGGTCAAGGAAGTGGGGTTGGGAACAGGGTTCCAGAGCCCCCTGGTTAGAGCCCTTGGTGGTGAAGAAACGTCAGGGGATGGCCTCTCTAGCCTGGGGTCAAGAGTGGGGCTCGGAACCAAGTTGGGGGGTTAGAACCACACCAGGTGACTGGAGCGCAGCTGGCCGGCTGCCCTGCTCCGTGCTCTGCCATCACCTGCATCTGTGCTCACCCAGGCGAGTCTCAAACCCCAGAAAAGCGGGAGCAGGTCCCGGTCTGCCGCAGACACCCTTTAGCGAGCTGCTCCCTGGGCTGTGTGGCTGCCTTTCCAGACTTGCTCTCAAGTCGGAGGGGCTGCTGAGTACGTTGGCCCTGAGGCTGCTTACTTATGCCAGTAATGAGCAGGCTTTCTTTGGGCCGCTAATGAGAAACACACAGGAAGACTAATTAGAGCAAGTCTTGGTTAATAATGCACTGCAGCTCAGATCACAGGCTTGCTGGAGGAGAGAAAGAGGGGACAGATGGAGGGCTCCTGAGGACCCAAGGCTGTGGCTGCCTCTTGGTGGCAGGGCCTCCTGGTTCCCCTCTGCTAACTCTGCTCCATCTGTCTTTTGTGCAAACCGCAGACGATGAGCCCTGTGACAAAGGTAGGCCTGGTATTTGTCCCCTGTGCGCATGGACAAGGTCCCTTTTCTGTAGACTGTCTGAACAAGCCCCTTCACCCCCTCCTCCTGGGGGGGCGGTGCCCCTCAGGCACCCCTCCTGGCACCTCTCTCCCGGCTCTGCCAGCTGGACCAATCTGCTCCTTCAGGCATGCAGAGCTAGTGGGGACATGGGCCCAGCCCTCCCCGGACTCCGACTGGGCTGGTCACGTGACCTGCCTGGGCAGCGGGCAGGAGATAGGACGGCAGGGCTTGGCGAGTGTATCTCCTCTCCTTATCCTCACGGGCCCTAACTCAGAGAGGCTGGAATGGGGCCTGCTGACCCCGAACCCTACCAGGTCTAGAAGGGCTGTTTGTGGTCTAAGCATGGAGCACTGGGTGAAACAGAGGAATTTGTAAACCTAGGGCTGACTGGAACATGGCATTTGTCCCAAGCCCCTCTGAGACTCCATCCCAGAGGATCCTGCCTGGCCACCCACGGCTGGGTGCCTCTGGGCTGGGGCATGTGTCCAGCCTGGCTCACTGGCCTCCCTCTCTCTGTTTGGTTCCCAGAGTCCTGTGACTGTGAAGGGTATTTCAAAGGATACTATGTGGGTAAGTAATGGGGGCTCTCCTCCGCCCCTGCCTTAACACCCTTCCCCCACCCATGCATAACTTAGCCCATCGTGGGCTCTTGGGTCAGGGAGAGGTGACTGAGACCCAGGAGCCCCTCAAGAGCAGCTGAGTCTGTGGGACCCACATTTCCCTTCAGTCTCTGTTAGCCAGAGGCCAAGCTGAGCCTGCCCTGGTCTTGGGGTCCCCAGCCTGCCCCCAGCTTTCACCCAGCCACTGGGAGCAGCGCCCTGGACAAGGACCCCTACCTTAATACCAATTTTATTATTACCATAACTCCAATTGTAGTTTATTCAGTGTTTCTTCCACCCCCATACGGCAGTGGCACCTTTTACCAGTCTCCGAAGTAACTTTGCTTCTTTTATTTTGGTAAATCTTTTCAAAGGCCTTTAGAGACAGGCGAAGGGTTTTTAACCTTTCATTCAGGAGTAACTTCAAGCTTACTGAAAAGCGGTGAGAATTGTGCAGAGAACTCCCATATACTCTACATCTCGGTTCACCAGACGTCAACACTTTGCCGTGTTATCTCTGTCATTCTCTTTTTCTGCATATACACATTTTAAGACTTTTTTTTTTAAAGGGTATTTATTTTTGGCTGCCCTGGGTCTTCATTGCTACACACAGGCTTTCTCTAGTTGCGGCAAGCAGAGGCTACTCTCGAGTTGTGGTGCGAGGGCTTTTCATGCAGTGGCTTATGCTGTTGTGGAGCATAGGCTCTAGGTGCACGGGCTTCAGTAGTTGTGGTGCGTGGGCTTAGTTGCCCCGAGGCATATAGGATCTTCCCGGACCAGGGACTGAACCCATGTCCCCGACCTTGGCAGGCGGATTCTTAACCACTGTACCACCAAGGAAGTCCCGCATATACACGTTTAATCCTCCACCCTGAGTCATGTGAGAGCTAGTTGTGGCCATCATGTCCCTTCACCCCTAAATAGCTCAGTATGTGTTCTCTAAGGACAAGGACATTTTCTTATAATCCAGGGCTATTATCAATTCTGGGAATTTCTTTTATATATATATATTTTTTTAATTTATGCTGTTCATATCAACATTTTCGCCATTGTCCCAGTAATGTCCTTTAGAGCATTTCCCCTGACCCAGGATCCAATCTAGGAGCACCCATTGCTTTTGTAGATTTGTGTCTCCTTTCATGGATAGGGGAACTGAGGCTCAGAGGGGTGATGACTTGCCTGAGGTCAGTCACATGCCAAGTAAGATAGTAGCCTTGAACCCTAATTTTGGGTGCCTAGTGGTCCCCTTTTCATCATATTACTTGTGCATCCTGCAGCAGGATGTGGTTGGGAGAGGCCAGTGGGTCTCAGTCGCACCTCCAGGTCTTACCAGGTGGAGAAAGTCTATAGGGAGATGCTGGGACAAATACCACAGTGTCCCCCTGCCCTTCTCTCCAAGCTGGTCTTCGGAGGAGCTTCCGGCTGGGCCGTAGAGAGAGACTGGGAAGCCCACAGGAAGGAAAGACGTCTGCAGTGGCCGAGTCTCAGGAGCTGCCGACTTACGAGGAGGTGACCAGGTACCAGCACCAGCCTGGCGAGCGGCCCCGCCTGGTGGTTCTGATCGGTAGGTGACATCTCCAGAGAATGGGCTGGTTTCCTCCCTGGCGGGGAAGGGAGGGAGCCCAGCTGGAACCTGGCAGCCTTCCTCTTGTTTCTCAGGGTCTCTGGGAGCCCGACTACACGAGCTGAAGCAGAAGGTGGTGGCAGAGAACCCTCAGCACTTTGGTGTTGCCATTCCACGTAAGAGGGTCCGAGTGTGTGTGTTTGTGTGTATGTTCATGCATGCACATATGTGTGCACACGAAGATTTCTTGGGGCCTTGACTCCAGCAGCAGTAACTTTAATGCTGGGTTTTGAAGAGTAAATAGGAGTTTTCCAGGCAGAGAAGGATGAGTTCTCTATATCAAGAGAACAAATGCAAAGGTTTGAAGGTGTGACCCAGAGTAGCAGTGTGAGGGAGTGAGGAGCTTAGTGTGGGTGGCTGGTGGTGTATGAAGCTGAATGGGAGGCTGGGTTGATCAAGAGGGTCTCATATACTCATCTAAGGTGTTTGGAATGTAATCAGTGAGTGAATAAAAGTATTAACGCAAGGACATGATCACAAGTGACCCTAGCAGCTTTGCCAGAGGTTGGACAAAGAGGTCACACATTAAAGTGCAGAGCATCCCCTGGGTGGCTGCCCTCTGAGACCCCTTCTTTTCTTTCAGAATGCTCTAGAAAAAGCTGTGTACTGCTTTGAGTGTGTTCCTTGTTCTATGGGGAATCTGATTTTCCCCAGAGGTGTGCACCTTGATTCTATTATGGAAATCAGAGGAAAACACTATGCTTTAAAACTGTGTAAGAGCCAGCTGTGCAGAAACATCCAGTCCATAAGGGGACTGTCTGTCTTCATGTCTCTTTTCCTCTCAAAATGAGAAATAATTGAATAAAGAATTAAAAGCATACAGCAGGGTCATCTGAGTTTTTGCCTCTTTGGCTCTCAAAAAGAAAAACAATTAGGAGGGACTTCTCTGATGCTCCAATGGCTAAGACTTTGAGCTCCTGATGCATGGGGCTGGGTTCGATCCCTGGTCAGGGAACTAGATCCCACATGCTGCAACTGAGAATTCGCACGCTGAAGTGAAGATAGAAGATCCTGTGTGCCACAACTAAGACCTGGTGCAGCCAAATAAATAAATTAAAATATTTTTAAGAAGAGGAACAATCGGGAAATTAAAACTTAGAGGACTAGAAATTCCTTTAGCAATTCTTTAAAACCTGCAGCATCAGTGAGGCAGTTTTGCTGAGTGGTTAGCGGCATACACTTGGCCTGAGACAGAGTGTGTTCCGCCTGGCTTTGCTCCCTGCCAGCCTTTGGACCTCAGAACAGGGCTTAACCTCTGCACCTCTTAGTTTCCTCACCTGCAAAACTGGGGCCTCCTTTTGCCTGCATCACAGAGCTGTGCAGATCAATGGCATACCTGCACACAGGGACCCTTGATGAAGGGAAGTGGGTGTTTGTGCACAAATCAGCGATGAACCTCTGAAAGGAACGAGAGCACAGCCTCGCTGTGACATGACATCTCTGCCAGTGGTCCTTCTGTCTTCCACAGATACCACCAGGCCCCGGAAGAGCCATGAGAAGGAAGGAGTAGAGTATCACTTTGTCTCTAAGCAAACATTTGAGGCTGACTTGCATCACAACAAGTATGTCATCTTGATGGGCCAGTGGGACCTCCGTGTAGCTGTGTGTCTCTTCCTCTGGCCAATCTTCTACTTGACCTCCTGGGAAGGCTTCCTGGAAAAGGCAGAGGAAGTGGGGCGGGGACAAGTGGGGGTGGTAATCCTGGCGGGCCATTGATAGCTCAGTTGATAAAGAATCCACCTGCAGTGCAGGAGACCCTGGTTTGATTCCTGGGTTGGGAAGATCCACTGGAGAAGGGAAAGGCTACCCACTCCAGTATTCTGGCCTGGAGAATTCCATGGACCGTATAGTCCATAGGATTGCAAAGAGTCAGACATGACTGGGCGACTTTCACTTCACATTTACCTTCGGTGCGAACTTAGGTGAGCTCGGGAGCTGAAAGTTTCTTTTTCCCCTGTGGTGGTTGGTGTTCTAGGTTCCTGGAGCATGGTGAATATAAGGAAAACCTCTACGGAACCAGCCTGGAAGCCATTCGGGTTGTGATGGCCAAAAACAAAGTTTGTTTGGTGGACGTGGAGCCAGATGTGAGTTCCTGGGGCCAGTTAGGAATTTCCCATTAATGGAACTTGTAAACTGGGGGGCTATACATTTTACAGAACATTCAGCCTCAGTGCAGGGGCTTTTTATTCCAGAGCAGTGAATGCTAACATCTCTTTGGGTCTCCTTGGAACTTCCCTTGGATCCAGTGGTTAAGACTCTGTGCTTCCACTGCAGGGGGTGCAGGTTTGATCCCTAATTGGGGAGCTAAGATCCTGCATACTGCGTGGTGCAACTAAAGCAAACAAAACCCCAAACATCTCCTTGGGTATCCCTTTGACTAATGAAAGCTTTTGTACCCCGAAATGTGCACCTCTATGCAGAAACTCCCTTAATTGGAAGGAACCTCTTGGTGGCCCACAGACCTGGGATAGACTGCATGCAGTAAATCATTCAGCAGATGATGACACCAACTGGTCCATTAGATGTGACAAGTCAGGGTTGTTGTTTAGTTGTGAAGTCATGTCCGGCTCTTTGTGACCCCGTGGATTGTAGCCTGCCAGGCTCTTCTGGACAGTCAGATATAAATGCACCAATGAAAGCTGGGCCACCCCCTTCCCAACTAGGACAATTGAAGTCAGTGGCTTAGAAGACCACTGAGGGAGGCAGTCAGGAGAGCAATTTGAAAGGGGAAAAGGGCAGATTTGACCTTGTGAAGTGTTTCAGAAACATTTCCAGTCTCCCACATCCTGCAGGGGCTTAACCATCTTTTTCACCTTGTCTTTGAGAAAAACTTCTAAGCTTTGAACTCAGTCTGGGCATTTCCCCCCGCTGTGTGGAAACAGAGTTCTGATTTTATCACATAAACTGTAGGTTTTATTTTACAGAGCTAGACTTGAAACAGATTCCCCAAAGCACCTTATGTCCAGAAAGGAAAATCCTCACTAATTTGGACTTCCTGGGAGTTGGTAGTTGAAATTAAAATAGTCTGAATTTCAAAAATTTTTTGAGAAGTGATTTTATGATTTGGGTGGGGGGATGCAAACTGTATATATAGCAGTTTAATACCAGTGTGTCCAAATAGAGGCCCTCACATCATAAATAAAGTGAGCTAATTAACAGGACAATTTGCATACGGAAAACCTTTTAAAGTCTTTACAGTTTACTTCAAGGGATCTCTTAGTCTCTTCATTTGCTTAACAAACTTTTTCTTCTTTGAATATCATGAGGAGGCCTGTGTGATAGCACAGATTTTGCATTAGTCCAAATTGATGACATCTGACTAAATAGATACACACATTGAATCCTGCTGGTTCTTCCTTCAGGAGTAGGCAGGCAAAGAAGGGTGTATGAAGGCTAATTAGAGCTTGGGGGAGGGTGGGCAGAGCTAAGAGAGATGGCAGCTCTTGGAACTGAGGCTTTGGACCCTCTGTTCTCAGCGAGTGAGCCTCCAGGGCCCAGCTGAGCCCAGTGTCATAGTGAAGAGTGGGAAAAAGAGCAGGTGGTCTGCGTGGTTGAAGTCAACTGTCATATGACCATATAGTCAGGACCTTTGCCATTGGGGTGATGTGATGAAGCACATCGTTATTGAGCATTCGAGAAATACATTTCACAACAAAATATTCTCGAAGTATATAACATTCCTGAACTTTCTTTTTCAGGCTCTGCAACAACTGAGGACCTCAGAGTTTAAACCCTATGTTATATTTGTAAAGCCTGCAGTTCAGGAAAAAAGGAAGACGCCACCCATGTCTCCAGCTTGTGAGGACGCAGCAGCCCCACTTGTAAGTTTTCAAGTTGATCATTTCATCTCCTAAGGCCTAAAAGGGCCTGTTACAGCTGCATGTGGGCAGACGTACCTTCTGCATGAGACCATCTTTCCATTTTTGCCTGTTGCCCGGACTCAGATGTCATGTGATAATTGGAAGGTTTAAGTTGGGCAGCTGGAAGCGCCACCTGATTCACACAGGGGCGGTTTAACCAGGGTTTCCCACCCTCCACCCCCTCACATGAGCATCTTCTCAGGAAATAAGGGACTGACCTCTTTCAGGGACCTGATCTGAGTGTGACAAACCACAATAATTTGTTGAACTCCTAAGTCAAACCCGAATAATTTTTAATTGAAACACCAACTTCAGGTCCAGAAAGCTAATCCAAGATGGAGGCAAGGGGCAGCAGGGGGAGTCTTCCCTACATGCTGCTCAGGGCTGAGGCTCTCTTGCTGAAGCCACAGGTGGTTGAGTTCCACCTTTACAGGTCAGGAAAAGGGTTCAAGGGATTGACGGCTGCAAAAAAAATGTCACACGTTTTACTCCATTACAGATTTACTTGAGTTCTTTCAAGAGACAGATATTTATTAGGAAGATAGAGGGATTTAGGGCCCCCCCCCAAAAAAAAGTCCCTTCTATAATTTCTCGAATAGATACTTGCTTCCAGGATGAACCGTGAGGGTGCCCGGGGGAGAGGAAACTCCAGAAGTGGTGGACAGGTCTATAGGATGTGTATGTGTAAGACGGTGGGAAAAGCAGGATGTTAGATCCAAGGGCAGCAGTGGGATGCTGCAGGGTGCTTTTGAGTAGGAGAAGAGCCCTGCAAGATACCATGAAGAATTGGGAAGCTTGGCCCAATTTAATCTATTGGGTTGGCAAAAAAGTTCGTTTGGGTTTTTCCACAAGATGTTATGGAAAAATCTGAACGAACTTTTGGGCCAACTCAATAGTTTTTTTTTTCCCCCTCCTAGGGGGTTAGAAGTAAGGAGAAGAAATCATCTCAGCCTTCCTGTAGATGTCTACTGTCTTTGCGGTAGCAGGCAAAAACTGTTTCCTAGTGCTTTAGAACATATTTTCTGGAAGTATGGACACTGTCACTAAAGAAGGAATCTGGTTTTGATTGGTGACAGAAGAGGAGGAGGGAATATTCTGGAATATCCTTTTAGGGGGAGACAGCTCACCCCCCTTCCATGACAGAATAAAAACACTGAGCCCTAGAAGCAGAGGAGAGAAGGCAACAGAGGATTGGAAGGAGATAGAAAGGGAGGTGGGTGAATGCCAGTGATAAATTTCACTTTGCAGTTTTACTTAAGAGTGGATCCTGCCACTTTCCTGTCTTCCAAAACCCAAGTTCATTGTCAGTGAACTACTGGCTTGGAATTTTACTTACTAGAGGTATTTCTGAATGAAGATGCAGACACTTGCATAGGTTGGGGGAAGGAGGGTTCATTGGCTGTCTATGCCTTAGTGTTAGGTGTCAGGAAAGCAATCTGATAGAAGTCAGGTATCCTAAGGAAATGGGGCATTGGGTCAGGGTTGTCCCAGACTTTCTTAAATAACTCTCCTTTGTCTACTATGCAAGTGGTTGGTTCTGGTTTGAGGAAATGAAAAGAAGAACTGAGTTCTACAGGGTGAATTAAGGTATCCTCTGAGGGCATTCAAATTACTTCTTTTCCTTTTTACCCTTATTGATTCCAGAAATGCTTGCTTGGCTTTTGTATAGTGAATACTATTTGTGGTTCTTCCCTGTAATTATTTTAACCAAATTGCCATGCACCATAATTGTACTATTTTGGAAATACCTTCAGACAGGAAGTGTGATAGTGACATACATATACACGCAGATATAGACTCAGCATCTACCCAAAGCTAACACGTCCTCAGTAGATATCTTGAATGACTGAACAGTGATTATGGCTATAATTCATGAACTTTTCTTGGACGTTGGATAGGCTAGCATCACTACGCCCTGTTCTTGTGTACCCAGTTGGTTATTCAAGGGCCATATTCATCCACTTATCACCTAAAAATTAGAGGTTGCAACACTGCCCAAGACAAAGGTTGTAGGTCCATTATTGTCAGGAGGATAACAACCCACTTGTTCCGTAACTACTCCTTTTCCTTGCAGGATGAGCAGCAGCAAGAGATGGCCGCCTCTGCCTCCTTCATAGACCAGCATTACGGGCACCTGGTGGATGCTGTACTGGTAAAGGAGGACCTCCAGAGTGCATACAGCCAGCTCAGAGCGCTCTTAGAGAGGTTGAGCAAGGACATTCACTGGGTACCTATTAGTTGGGTCAGGTAACTGTATCCTAGAACATCCAGGTTGGAGGGGACCTGGAAGACCACCTGGCCTGGCCTACCCCATGCTACCATCAAGGAATCTCAAGTGAGAGGGGCAGAATTTTCCATAAACTCCATTCTCAAGAAGAGTCTCTCTGGGAAGTCTTGTTTGTGATTGTTTTTTGTCCATTGCTTTTCACTGCACTCCTTTGGAGCAGAAAACATGAGTCAAAAGGGGGTATATATCACCATATAACACATGTCATTCATTAAAGTATCACAGGCAAGTTGACCCTGATTCTCTGTACCAAAGTTGAGTAGCCACTGTCTTTTGGCGGGGGAGGTGGTGGTGAATGTATGCAGTACCAATTTGCAGAGGTAATTTAAGCTTTATAAACAGACTGACACTTCATTTATCGGGCTTTGTCCAGAGTTGAGTTGTTTTACCCAAGAGGACTTAACGTGCAATTGAAGTTTGCCTGTCTTCAGGCACTAAAATGTTGATCTTTTTAAAGGTTTTGAAAGTTTGTGTTTGCCTGGCAATGGAAAATGTGGTTCTCTGCCGTCTTGAATAGTGAGCATTCACAAACTTTTTTGACAGACTAAGGTATGCTTCCCTGTCACCATGAGTTATTGTACTATCTATGATACGGTGGTGTTTTCAGGGACTCGTGGAATGTAAGGCTGCTTGTGCCTTTTCTATATATCCCCAGACTCCAAAACTTTACCCTTGCTTGCTTTGATTTATTCTGTTCTGTCACTTGTCTCTCTTGTTACTGACAGTTGCCCTGGTTCTCACCTGTCCCTTCCTTCAGATTATAGGAGCTCCTGACATGCCAGGTCATGGAAAAACAGATGATCCCCACACCTGCACCCCACACCCCCATCAAATCTATGTCTAAACCACAATAAATCAGTCCTGACCGTCAAAATCTAAGTATGTAGACTCTGAGTGTGGGCCTGATGGGTTGTCTCTGAGCAAAAGTGTTTAATATCACAACAGATTTGTGATACAGCTTAGCTTCAGAGAATTGTATTTCTTTTTAATAGCCAATGTATATAAACCTTTATTCTGTGCCAGGAATCTATGCTAAAGCCTTTACCTACATGACTTTGACAAATGCACCAAGCCTGTGATGTAGTGTTCTTTTTCTTTTTGGCCACACACCATGGCTTGTGAGATCTTAGTTCCCCAACCAGGGATTGAACCAGTACTGTTGTCAGTGAGAGTCCTAACCACTGGACTGCCAGGGAATTCCTTGATGTAGGATTCTTATCATCCCTATTATACAAATGAGAAAAACAAGGCTAAGAAAGTTTAAATAATGTGTTCAAGTTCACACAGCTTTAAAAAAATGGCAGAGTCATAATATTAGAGTCCAACTCTAATACCAGTGATTGTCATTAGCCACTATACTGCCTCTCTTTTGTGGCCCCATAACTGAGGCTGCCTATTAAGCCATTGACTTAGAAGTGAGGAATGTGCTCTCAGCTAGAATTTACAATAATATGCAGTATGGCTGCAACTTCTAAGACTTGAAAGAGGCTGCTTACAGCTCTTGAAAGAGCTCTTCCTCATGAGAAAAAAAGGAGGCGAGGTAAAGTGCAAAGCACCAGGGAGAAGATCTGCTGCCTGTTTAGAAATTTCCATTTTGCCTTCTTACACAAGGATACCTTGTCCACTTTCTATTGGGTTGGCCAAAATGTTGGTTCAGGTTTTTCCATTACAATGTTGCAGAAAATCCCAAACGAACTTTTTGGTCAGCCCACATAGCTCATGAACCTGGTAGGTCCACAGAACAGGATCACATTCTTCAGACCTTTCTAGCAAAAGGATGAGGACCTCTTTGTATTTACAAAGCACTGGATTCTTACCAAGTTAAATTAGTCTTAGCTATTCCACATAGAACCCTTGGGGAAGGCAGCTGCTCTTTGAAGCTGAGTGGCACATACCAAGTTGTGTGTATTGTACAGGAGAAAGAAAAAGGTGAACATGTTAGTCGCTTAGTCATGTCCGACTCTTTGTGACCCCATGGACTGTAGCCCGCCAGGCTCCTCTGTCCATGGAATTCTCCAGGCAAGAATACTGAAGTGGGTAGCCATTCCCTTCTCCAGGGAATCTTCTGACCCAAGGATCAAACTCGAGTCTCCCACATTGCAGGCAGATTCTTTACCCCATTATACAGGAGAGAAGGATTAAAATCAGCCCTCAGGCAAAAAACATGTAAGTCAAAATTACTCTTGAAAAGTCCTCTAGGGTGGCCCCTTGGTGGAGATCCTAACCAACTCTTAGCAAGGCCCAACTGGGTGGTTTTTCCCCCATTGTAGGAGCACAGTGGTTGAATAACAGATTTTTTTTTTTTTTAATTTCAAACAACTCAGCATTTTCTTATTTTTAATATTTTCTTAATGATTTTCAGATGACTATTTCATCTCTTCATCTTTCTCTTCATGTGTATTGTGAAGCAAGGCATTAAAATGTGATGCCTGCTTTATTTCCTGTCTAAGCAACCTCCTCACCCCAAAGGCAAACTGTGTTGACAACTGCTTGGCTGCTCTAAAATCTGTGAGAGTAGAATGGATAGGGCCCCAGAGACAGGTCATTTGTAAAGTGTTTTTGCTGTTTGTAAAAATAAAACTGTTGTTTTTTTAAAAAAACCACAAACCTGTTTACAAATATATATTGGTGGAATATATATAAATTCATTTCCTAGTCCCATTCTAGCCAATAGCACATACGTTCTGAGCCTCTGGGCAAAATTTCTGCGTGTTTGTCTTTCTGGGCCTGTCCCTATTTTATACCTTCCAATATGTCCCTTTTCTCCCACTTGGGCCCTCAATGGCTGGTAAGGTTTCTGCTTGTGTCTCCAACCAGAGAGAATATGGTGAGCTCTGGAGGGCTTTTTTCTAGGTCAAGGATGTTAGACGGGCAGGGCCAATAAGCTGCCACCACCCACTCTTACACCCACGGCAGACATCACTAATTGATCATAGCACTCTCTTGCTGAATGTAGATATTGCTTTTGGATATTTCAGGATATAGTATCTGGTCTCAATTGAGCAGAACTGGCAAGTGAATTAATCTTGTTTGCCATCCTTTGATGCAGCAATTTTTACCTTCTCTGTCATCTACTCCACTCCCTGCAGGAAGTGGATTTTTAAAAATTACAACCATCTGTTCTTCACAGACAATGCTTAGCTATGTTAAACACTGGCCGATTGTGCTTTTACCATTGAATACATACATGCTTTAAGGCATGTGACTCATCACAGTTTTACATCCACTTATGCAGAGTTACACCATTTATACCACCAGTCACAGGATCACGTGTGAAAAAAAAAGAAAGCATTTGTTGACTTTTTTATTAACTACTGACCAGCATATGCACAAAGCCCTCTTGAATCATATAGTTTAGAAACAATAAGCAGCATTTTTCTATCTGGTGGAGTCAATATGAATCTATTTTTTTTCCCTGTCCTCTGAATACAGTCTCCAACCATTGCTTCCTTTAAAAGTCAGGCTTATGGTTTCAGAGCAAGATGATGTAGAATCATTTTTTCCCTCCTTCTCAATTCTAAATCTGGCTTCCCTGGTAGCTCAGTTGGTAAAGAATCCATCTGCAATGCAGGAGACCCTGGTTCGATTCCTGGGTTGGGAAGATCTGCTGAAGAAGGGATAGGCTACCCACTCCAGTATTCTTAGGCTTCCCTGTGACTCAGCTGGTAAAGAATCTGCCTGCAATGCAGGAGACCTGGTTTCAGTTTCTGGGTTGGGAAGATCCCCTGGAGAAGGGAATGTCTACCCACTCCAGTATTTAAGCCTGGAGAATTCCATGGACTGTATGGTCCATGGGGTCGCAAAGAGTTGGACATGACTGAGTGACTTTCACTTTCAGTTTCAACTCTAAATGGCTTCCCAGGTGGCACAGTGGTAAAGAACCCACTTGCCAATGCAGGAGACACAAGAGACTTGGGTCTGATCCCTGGGTTGGGAAGATCCCTTGAAGGAGGAAATGGCAACCCACTCCAGCATTCTTGACTGGAAAATTCCATGGACAGAGGAGTCTGGCATGCTACATTCCATGGGGTTGCAAAGAGTTGGATACTACAGAGCGCACACGTGTGTACATACCACCACCACAACTCCAAATACAACTTAAAATCTTAGGAATTTATTGATAAAAGGACTCTGAAAGATGGAAAGAAAATGGGTTAAGTAGGGAAACTCAAGATTTGGGGAACAAACAATGTAGTGACTTTCCTGGGCTTTCTTTTCATTTCCCACACCCAACTGAGATATGGAAAGGCCTACAACCCAGAACCACCAATAGCAGAGACAGGGAAGGAAAAATTATGGAAAAAATGGAGGAAGGAAGGAAGAGAAAGAAGGGGGGAGTGAGGCAGGAAGAAAGGAAAAAAAGTTTGCTTTTTCTGCCAAAGGACAGGAAAGGGGAAAGAAGCCTGGAAGAGACCTACCAGGGAGCCCCAGCTCTACATCCACACCAGGATACCAGCAGGTGGCCCAGTTCATTCATAGCAGGAGTGAAGCCTTATGTCTCCCTGCCTTCCACCCAGTGACAAAAGGAGACCCAGGCCCAGCAATGCCCGCCCACCCCTCTGCAGAAGGTAACCCAGCAACACTGTGCAGCCCAGGGAAGCACATTCCCACACTGCAGAAGACACCAGAAGGGACTGAGTGGGAGTCCTGGCAGTACCCAAAGAACAAGCAGACGAGAATAGTATTGCAAAGGCTCAGAAAACCATACTTCATTGAAAATAAGACACATAAAAGAAGCAGAAATTTATACCAACACCTAAACTGGACTACTATCTGCTATAATAGAAGATTTAAATAGGATTAAGAGACCCCTAAGATAATCACCCAAATATCCAGGATATGAGAGAGAAATGTGGTGAGATATTACTCATCATAATACAGAACAAGAAAACTCCAATCAACCAATACCAGTATGATATGATTCAGATGTTAGAATTTATCTAATAAGAATTTTTAAAAATTATAATAAAAATGCTTTAACAATCAATAACAAATTCTAGAAAAAAATTTAAAAAGATAATCTTACAAAGAAATAGAAGTTATAAAAAATAACTCTATGGAAATGATATAAACATAAAGTTATTGAAAAATTGAAAACTCAGATGGACTCAGTAGTAGAGTAGAAGTGACAGAAGATCAAATCAGGGTATTGAGGACAGATCAATAAAATTTATGCCATGTGAACAAATAACTGGAAAAAAGCATTACAGACAAAAGAGTTAACACTTGTATCATCAGAATCCCATAAGGAGAAACTGTGGTGCCAGAAAGTACTCAAAGAAATAATAGCCAAAAATTCCCCCAGTTTAGTGAAAGATATAAATCTACAGATTCAAGAAGCTGATAAGCTCAAAATAGGATAAGCCCAAAGAAATCCATACCAAGATACATCATAATTAATCTCCTGAAAACTAAAGACTAAAGAAAAACCCCAAAACCAAAAACTTAAGAACCGGGAGAAACAACGGGAAGGAACACCAACGCAAATTCTATTTTAATATTACTTTAAAGGAAACTGTGCAGGCTTGAAAAAGTGACATGACATTTATCAAGTGCTGACAGCAGACTCTCAGTCTTTAATCCTAAATGTGATGAAACTATCCCTCAGGAATGAAGAGGAAATAAAGACATTCTCCAGTAAAGGGAAACTAACATAATTTCTTGAGACTAACTCTTAAAAAATGATTAACAAAATGGCAGAAGGCTGGGACATTCAGAGAGGAAAAAAACAACTGAATATGTAAGCTAGAAGTAAATAGGTTATTCTTCACCTCTTGACTTTCTTTACGCATATTCTCTGGATAACAAAAGTTATGTCACCATCTGATGCAGTGTTCAGTGTATATAGAGGAAATATATAAGATAATTACATTCTAAAAGTGAGGAAGATATTGGCAGAGTGGATTAAAAGAAAACATGACCTGAACTTCCCTGGTGGTGCAATGGATAAGAATCCACCTGCCAATGCAGGCGACACAGGTTCAATCCCTGGTCCAGGAAGATTCCATATGCTGTGGAGCAACTAAACCCATGCACCACAACTACTGAGCCAGAAATCCAGAGTCCAGGAGCCTCAACTACTGAAGCTCCACGTCTAGAGCCTGGGACCCACAACAAGATAAGACACCACAATGAGAAGCCCTTGCACCACAACAAAGAGTAGCCCCTGTTCTAGAGAAAACAACTAGAGAAAGTCTGCACAAAGCAATGAAGACCCAGAGCAGTCAAAAATAAATAAATAAATGATCCAACAATATAAAAGACGCTTACTCCTTGGAAGGAAACTTATGACCAACCTAGATAGCATATTCAAAAGCAGAGACATTACTTTGCCAACAAAGGTCCTTCTAGTCAAGGCTATGGTTTTCCCTGTGGTCATGTATGGATGTGAGAGTTGGACTGTGAAGAAGGCTGAGCACCGAAGAATTGATGCTTTTGAACTGTGGTGTTGGAGAAGACTCTTGAGAGTCCCTTGGACTGCAAGGAGATCCAACCAGTCCATTCTGAAGGAGATCAGCCCTGGGATTTCTTTGGAAGGAATGATGCTAAAGCTGAAACTCCCGTACTTTGGCCACCTCATGCAAAGAGTTGACTCATTGGAAAAGACTCTGATGCTGGGAGGGATTGGGGGCAGGAGGAGAAGGGGACGCCAGAGGATGAGATGGCTGGATGGCATCACTGACTCGATGGACGTGAGTTTGAGTGAACTCCAGGAGTTGGTGATGGACAGGGAGGCCTGGCGTGCTGCGATTCATGGGGTCGCAAAGAGTCGGACACGACTGAGCGACTGAACTGAACTGAACTGAACTGAAGATGTGTGGCACGGCCAAAAAAAAGTAATGCCTAACTTCATGACTGAGCGACTGATCTGATCTGATATGTCATCTACAAGTATACAAAAGTAGCTGGAAAGGATGGAAACATATGCAAACAATTTTTTTAAAAGCATAATTTAAAAAGGCTATATTATTATCAGATAAAGTAGACTTCAGAGAAAGAAAATTACTAGGGACAAAGAAGAACATTATATAATGGTAAAAGGATCACTCCATCAAGTAGATAGAGCAATCCTAAATGTGTGTGCAACAAACACCAGAGCTTTAAAATACATGAAGCAAAAACTGACATAGCTAAGGACTTCCCTGGTGATCCACCTTCCAATGCAGGGGACATGGGTTTGATCCCTGGTCACAGAACTAAGATCCCACATGTTGTGGGGCAACTTAGCCCACATACTGCGGCAAGAGAAACCCGCACACCTAAACAAGAAAAAGCCTTGCACACCACAACAAAAAAAGCCCACATGCACCGCAGTGAAGACCCAGTGCAGCCAAAAAGAAGGAAAAAAAATGACAGAGCTAAAAGAAGAAATAGACAACTCTACGGATATAATTGGGGGATTCAACACTCTACTCTCAGCAACTGATAGGATTAGAACAGAAAGTTATCTAGGGCATAAAAGAACTGAACACCATCAACTAAGGATCTAATTGACATTTATAAAACAATCCCCTCAATGGCAGCACAATATACAGTCTTTTCAAATGTCCGTGAAATATTTACCTAGGTAGGCCATATTTACAAAATTAAGAGAATTGGAAATCTAGGGTATGTCCTCTGACCATAATGGACTCAAATTCAGTCCCAGAAAGACAATAGGAAAATCTCCAAATCATTTGAAAGAATACCTGATATAACCTTAAAAGTTCATGGAAACTTCCTGGAGAATGGACCACTCTCTTGTATAAATAATGTATAGGTGTTATCCAGATAAAGACATAGAACTATGGATTTTCTGGCTAGAGGGGAAAACAGATGAATGGAATGAGAAGAAAACATGTCTTCTATTAGCTGAAAAAGGCAAGGAATGATGAGACGTAAGGTTGCAGGCTAATCATGGCATCCAGTCCCATCACTTCATGGAAAATAGATGGGGAAACAGTTTTTCTGGGCTCCAAAATCACTGCAGATGGTGATTGCAGCCATGAAATTAAAAGATGCTTACTCCTTGGAAGGAAAGTTATGACCAACCTAGATAGCATATTCAAAAGCAGAGACATTACTTTGCCAACAGTCTTGTCAAGGCTGTGGTTTTTCCAGTGGTCATGTATGGATGTGAGAGTTGGACTATAAAGAAAGCTGAGTGCCAAATAATTGATGCTTTTGAACTGTGGTGTTGGAGAAGACTCTTGAGAGTCCCTTGGACTGCAAGGAGGTCCAACCAGTCCATCATAAAGGAGGTTGGTCCTGGGTGTTCATTGGAAGGACTGATGTTGAAGCTGAAACTCCAATACTTTGGCCACCTGATGCAAAGATCTGACTCATTTGAAAGACCCCGATGCTGGGAAGGATTGAGGGCAGGAGGAGAAGGGGACGACAGAGGATGAGATGGTTGGATGGTATCACCGACTCGACAGACATGGGTTTGGGTGAACTCTGGGAGTTGGTGACGGACAGGGAGGCCTGGCGTGCTGTGGTTCATGGGGTCGCAAAGAGTTGGACACGACTGAGCGACTGAACTGAACTGAAGGGTGCAGGCATTTGTCATTTTTGTGGAATTCTGGTATCTGAACCTTATTGTAACTAGGGGGAAATTCCCTATTCTGGTGAGAATGAGAAGCAGAACCCATGTTCAGAATTGGAAAAATGCAAATACCCTTCCAATCTCCCTTGCAGATAAGGAATGGGGTACATATGATCTAAGTTACATCAATTAGATACACCTTCACTGACTTGGAGTTAAGAGCTAGTGACACAAAGACTTCAGATCAATGAGAACTTAGCAGGTCAGGAAGATCCAGTTCCATTCCAGGTAGAACAGGGGCAACTGTGTGAGCTACAGCACCACAGACCAATTCTACACCAAGACCTGGGGCACTGTTCCTTGAATGTGCCGCTTGAAGCTCAGTCCTGCAGTTTTCTGGCAAATACTGTTAGCTATTTCATTCAATAAATTATACATTTTTTTTCACTAAAATAAGATGTCAATTTACATTGCTTGAAATAAAAATTTCTGTTGATAGAGGGTTCTGAGACAGAAGGAACAAGATCATGAGGGGCCCATATTGTGTATGCCACATTGAAACGTGTGGCTCATTCTGGAAAGAATGGCAAATCATTGAAGGTGTGAAGCTAGAAAGTGATCTGGGCATATTTTCCCATTAATAATACCAGTTGTAAATCACAAATGCCTAAATGGGCAGTAGTACATACAAAGACTGAGAGGATGGGTAGATTTAAAATAGGCAGGGGAGCGGAAAGGATGAAAGAGAGGGAGGAAAGGATGACTGCCAGGCTTCTCACCGGGATGTCTAGAAGAATGGCTCCTCAAAATGAGATGGACTGGAATCCGTTTAAAATTGAATTTGTATGTGCACACACTGATTTTTTTCTTTAAACTTTTTATTTTGAGGTAATTATACATTGACATGTGTGAAAGAAAAGAATACAGAGAGATCCTGTGTACCATTTACTCAGTTTCCCCAGGTGGTAGCCCTTGGCAAAACTACACACAGTATCACAGCCAGGAGATGGGCATGACAGAGCCAAGATACAGAACAAGCTCATCATTGATGAACTGAATGACAGCGAAACTTAAATGCTTTACACTGTGAAAGATGAAAAGACAAATTACAGTGAAAATATTTTGCAGATCACATGTCCAACACCAAGGACTTGGGTGTAGAATGTGTAAAGAAATCTCAAAATTCAATATTAAAGAGAGCAATCCAATTAGAAAATGGCAAATGTACCAATATTTCACCAAAGAGCATATGCAGAGAGCAAATAAACATATGAAAGATGTTCAACCTCATTAATTATTAGAAAAATGCAAGTTAAAACCACATGAGATGTTACTGCACATGTTATAATGCCCAAAACTAAAAATGGCAATAACATCAAATGCTGATGAGGATATGAAAAAGCTGGCTTACTCATTGCTGGTGGGAATATAAATGGTATAACCACTCTGAAAATGGTTTTGTAATTTCTCTTAAAATGGACTTATCACATAATCCCATAAGTACACTCTTGGGCATTTATCCCAGGGAAATCAAACTTATTTTCATGCAGAAACTTGTGCATAATAGTGGATAGCAGCTTTATTCATAATGGTCAAAAAACCAGAGATTACCCAAATATCCTGCAATGGGTAAATGGTTAAATAAACTGTGGTACGTTCATCCCATGGAATACCACTCAGCAATAAAAAGGAACGAACTATCAACACATGCAACCTGGATGAACCTCAAGGAAATTATATGGAGTGGAAAAAACAATCTGAAAAGAATGATTACATACTGCATGACTCCATTTATGTAACACTCATGAAACAGCATAATTATAGAAATGGAAAACAGGTTAGTAATTGCCGGGGTTTAGGGCTGGGAGGCAGAGGCTGGCTGTGGCCAAAAACGGTGGTAAGGTATTTTCCATAATGGTACAGTTAACTGTCTTGAAAGTGTTTGTATTAATACAAAACCACACTTGTGATAAAAACAGCATGGAGTTATACACACACATAACAAATGAGTGCATATGTAAGTGGTGAAATTTGTGTATGTGCTATAGATTGTACCAATGTCAACTTTCCTGGAGAGACACCATACTGTATTTAGATAAGATGTTAACATTGGGGGAAGCTGGGTGAGAAGGGTGCAGGAGGCCTCACCATACATTTATTTGTAACTTCCTGTAAATCTTTTTAAAATAAAACATTTATTTCTGATAAGAACATATAAGATCTCCTCTCCTTCCAAATAAACCATTTAAAAAGGCTCAAAACCAGCATGACCAATCCCAGAAGCCATGCAACATTGTCTTGTCATGTGTTTTGAGATATTTTTGACATTTTCAATCTTGCTTCTCCCTACAAATGAACAGAGTCCATGAAAATCTCACTGAAGCATTCTTTTCCAATCCTGGGTATTCACAGAGAAGCTAATGGTGTTTTTCCTCTGTGTTGTCTGAACTTTAATTTCCTCATGTGCTTTTTGTTTTCCATTTCCACAGAGCTGATCTTGTGGTTGAATCATCTCACCCAACCTATTCTTCCTGCTTGGGGTGGTGCTGATGGTGTATGCTTTAAAAAGCTGTCACTTTCTCTCTCTCATTAAGACTTTTCATAGCCCCCAATAAAAGTGCTTGTTGGATCTTTCCTTCTGCCTGTCCCATTCTGTCTCCATTTGGGGATGGAACTTAATGCCTTTGGGTATTTTACATGTAACTTACTCATTTTATGTTCCAAGCTTTATTGTAGCATCCTAAGATTGAGCATTCAGCCACTTAGGAGTGCCTTGAAATCCTAAGCAGCTAAGAAATCCTAGGGCCTTCTCTTGTCTTATCCATGGTGAGTAACCTTGCATTCAAGGAGAGGAGAGGGAGAGAAATGGAGAGCCATCAATTATACAGAATTATTCTTTGAAAAGCCCACGTGTCCATTTATCCTTCTCCATAGGGGCAGCAGCAGGGCAGGGGAACTTAGTCATTACTAATAATATGAAATAATACAAAATGCCAACACAATAGTACTTTTGAACAGTGACAGAGACCCGTAATATAACTTCAACATAACATTAAAGCCACGAGACCTCCTGTTTATGTCTTACTAAAACAAATCACTTCCCCTTAGACTCACATAAAGCCTCAAAGCTGGTGACAAAAGGCAGTCATTTCCTACTTATATGGAGAGAGGAAACAAAAACGGAACTCTAGTCCCCGAATGGATGGCCAATCAATATTACAGAAGAGCAAAATTCACCCCTTGGTTGGGCCCCTCGTTCTCCATCTACATGGGTTTTAGGGCTTTGCCATCAATTGTGATCACCATGTTCTCTGATAAAGAGCAGCCATGTAGAGACATACCTATTTATCTCGGGAGAGAAGATATCTGGTTGTATTTCTGATATAGCGTCTTGAATTCTTGAAGGAAAAAAAAAAATCAGAAAGATTTATGTCAATGCCCAGGTGCTGGTGTGAAAGTTGAAGTTCTAAATCCTATGGGTCTTAGAAAAGGCTTACAGACCAAAGCCAGAGAGTGGAAGTTTATAAAAACACTGCAGATGGCTTTTCCCCGCCTCTTGCAGGATTGTCCCTACATGAAACAAATCAACCACGTACTGAATTGTATACCCTTCATCTTCTTTGCTTGCTCATTCAATCTAAATGAATTAAGGGATGAGGGAAGATGTTACCAGATATTTTCTGAAGCTGTCACATAATGGCTTTGCTATCAAGGGGATGTCCTTAGCTGGTGAAGGGTTTGCTCCTGTTGTTAGCTTTGTAGGCTCTGGGCAGTTTTTCTTTTACAGATTGTTACATTCCTCATGATTTTGTCCTCCAACAATTTTGTCCTCTCCTGAGACTGACTCCTCTGAACACAGCCAGATTCTGTGAGTGAATAAAGCTATCACAGAGTACCCACGTGCCTGCCAATCTAACTCCGACGACTTGCGGTCATAGTGTGGTTTGCGATCACCAAGCCTCTTCAGAATGCCCTGGTTTTCCACAGTGATTCTCACTAGCTCCCGGTTCCTTGTTTCTCTGTTTAAGCTGGAAAAAAAAAAAATCCTAAAATAGGTGAAGAATAAAATTCTCCTTCCAGATTGGAGTGGGGAAGATGAAGTTATGATGTCAGAAATTCAGGCTGCCTGAGTGCAGGGAGCCTGCTGTTCCACGGAGCCCTGAGAACCTATTGAACCAGACCGCGTTCTGGGAAACATGCAAAGCTTTTTTAGGTTAAGGCCAGTGGTTCTCAGCCCTGCAGCCTACTAGAAGATTCTAGTTTATTGGTCTGGGATGGAGCTTGGGGATTAGCATTTTGCAATAGCTCCCCAGGCATTATTATATGAAACCAGGATTGAGACTCTCTGGTTTAGGTGATGAAGGTCTTGTCTACCCAGAAATCACAAATAGCTGGTAATAGTTTTGGTTCACCTTACTCCCCTCAGCTTTCAACCCAGTTTTAAATACACAAGGATCAGGAAAGACATCTTGACACTCTCCCCTACACACTGACACACAGATACACACTCATTTTCCTCGCATACATTCCTTTTGTAGCCCTGATCAGACTGCATAATTATTTGCATAAATGTCCCCTTTCTGACCTTGTGTTTTGAGGTTAGGAAATATACATCTCATTTCACCTCTGTATTTCTGGTGCTCAGCACATAGTAGTTGCTCAGCATATATTTGCAGAAACAATTTTAAGAATGCTATATTAAAATCCCAGTTATCATCACCATTTTACAAAAGTGCTTTTCTGTGACGAACTCTAAATAGGACTCCAAAGAGTCTCTTAGGGAACAAAAGTTAGCTCTTTAACGTTAGAGAAAGGTTCTTGTTTGGGGTGGTTTTCTTTCTCCTTAACATGGTCTCTTTGGTTATCCCTCAGGATAACTTTCCTTAAGTGTGCCTCTAGTACTAAAGCCCAGCAAGGGGGAAGTCAGTTTTGACTTTCAGAAAATGAAGAGAAATAATACTACCTCTTGGAAAAATATTCGTTCCAGCAATCCACCTTGGCGGGGCCTCGGTGGGCATTGGCGATTTTTTGACACAGTTGCTTGTTTTCGTATTCAATTTTGTCGATTCTCTTTTGTTCACCCTGGTGAGAAACCCCACCCCACCATGGTGACATCATCACTACATGATGCTCCCTCTCACAATGGTGAGCATCCCCCTCCTGTGGGATTATGGGAAAGGGGCAAACTGGGGGCTACAGTGGGGACTGGGAGCAGGGCTGAGGAATCCAGGGGTGGTGTATGGAGAGGAGGAGGAAGTGGTGGGTATTTAGAAGGCTCTGGGAAACTGGACCTCTTTGGGACATAGATAAGGTACATTTGCAGATGGCAAGAACAAATACCTGCAGTTTGCTCAATTTTAAGATGTGATGTGTGTGCGCTGCTGGAGGTTTGGTATCAACAGTAGGCTTCACTGGAGAGGAAGGAAGGAGAGCAATGTTACGTCACAGGTATCCTCTTAGTAGCCTTAGAGACTCTGCTCACATTCTACACAATGACACTGATTAAACCATTGCAAGTTTGAATTCTGAACCAATTCAGTTCAGGGATTCTGGTTTAGTTGACTTTCCCAAACTGACATCATTTGAAGAGTTTTGAGCAGACATGAAAGCATGATGAGGGCTGAGAAAAATAAAATTTACAGACATAAATGTTCCTTGAAGCTAATGAAAGAGCCTTTCTCCCACCCTTTCCCAATATGACTAGCCTGGCTACTGGATGCTGCAGTCTCATCCTCTGTCTAGCTTTTTGGCTTTAAAGAGCTTAAATGAGTGTTTCCATCAAAGGAACTCCCTGGTGGAAGATAAATTTTGTCACTGATGCTAATACCCTCTTGACCAGACTCAGCAGATAAGGCCATATCATTGCAAAGCTGTGTACTGCTCTGGTTCACCATCAATATCTCTTAAGGTGAGCCCTTTCAGAATTCTAGTCATAGTGTCCAGTTTAAATTGCCCCACATACCTATTTGTATTCTATTCTTATGAAATGCATAGTGGCCAAAGTCCAGCTTCTTCCTGAAGGATGTGCTCTGTCTATGATTAGAGACAATTACAGGGTAGGCCAGATAATCCAGGGAATTGTTCATCTTCTCTTCCTAGTCTCACTTCTGAAATGAGGCACCCAGGCTCCTCTGTGAGGTACTTAGCTGTCCATGATGGGTTGTCATAGTTACTCAGTTATGACATCAGGGACAGGTCCCCGGGGAAGAAAGAGGAGCAGTGGAGCATGCCTGGTTGTCCCTGGGCTTCTCTTTTGAAAGTTAACCTATGTCCCAGTCAAGATGAGGACTGAGGCTCAGAAGATTTCCCACCTATCTGGAATGCAGGTGCCACCAAGGGCAGCAGGAAAAAGTGTGTTGTCTGGAAGGGGTGGGAAGGCATGGGGTGGGGGTGGGAGGTTGGAGAAAACCAGCCTTGGCTATACACCTTGGGCTGTAAGTTTAGTCTCCACTGCAATGGTTTCCCTGAAGGTGTGAGACTACAGCTGTTAGAGATATCAATACAAGACCCTTAATGATAATTTGATTCAATGTCATTTTGCAGGTGAGGAAACTGAAGTCCGGAGCAACAACCAAACTGCTCTAGAGAAAATTAGTGGCAGAACTGGGCTCGGGATGTGGGTTTCCTGAATTCCCAGCACCACAGTTGCTCTTTGGAGGGTGGGGAGATCTGCCATTTCATGCCAGTGGAGGAGAATGGTCATTTGCTGGTAACCGGACCTCAGTAAATGATGAGTTGCTGACATCATGTGGCTTGTAGTGGGCTGGCAGCTGCTCTAGGAGGTGTAGCGCCTAGTGGGTGCGCTACACGTTTGCTGATGGAGAGGGAGAACCCCTACCTAGTGCTCACTATGTAAAGCTGGGCGCTTTCCTGGAATGTTATATTGAATCTTTCAAAAGGCCCTAGGAGTTAGGTGCTTTTATTACCCCCATTTTTTTTCAACAAACAGGCTCAGAGAGGTTAAGTCACTGCCCAGGACCAGAATGCCATGCTTGCTTGCATAGAGCCCAAGCTTTAGGCAGGATGCCGACTCTTACTGAAGGCTGGAAGAAATGAGCCCTAGAGCTGGGCTTCTCAGCCTTTAACCTTCGTAGGGATCCCCAGAAGGGCTTGTAAAATGCACATCCTCATTTAGCAGGTCTGAGCTGGGCGGGGTGGGAGGGCGGGGGAGATTTTACATTTCTGACCAGCTCCCGGGTGAAGCCAACGCTGCTGGTCCGCAACAGGCAGTCAGAGCTCACAATCGGAACCCGGGTGTCCCTGTAATCCTGAGAAAATTAAGCGACACTTGGGTGTACCCCCGGTCAAGAAAAACTTTTATTACGCCCTGTATTTAGTCCAGTGTAGTTACTGCACGTCCATGCTTCAGCGGGGGGCGGGAAGAGGACTCTCCGAAACTCCAGGGTGGCAGCATTTCCGCCCCGGACTCAGGCCCCGAAGTCTTTCCCCGCGTCCCCCGGGCACCAAGCGGCGCGCATACTTGCCGGAGCTGAGCGCGCCTGGACGCCCGCGCTTCGCCGCTTCCCGCGCCTTGCGGGCCCGCCTCCAGGGCGGGACGGGGCGGGTCCCGGCTCCGGAGCCCCCGCCCAGCTGACCCGGCCGCTCTCCCCTCGCTCGCGGCTGCCCGGGCGTGCAGGGCCCTGCCGCCGCCATGTCGGGCCCGTTCGAGCTCTCCGTGCAGGATCTCAACGACCTGCTCTCGGATGGCAGCGGCTGCTACAGCCTCCCGAGCCAGCCCTGCAACGAGGTCACCCCCAGGATCTACGTGGGCAACGCGTGAGTCGCCTCTCCCGGGCCCCGAGACGCCCCTCCGACCCCTCCCCGGGGCGCCCCGCCCACCCGAGGGCTGGGGTGGGGGCGTCGGCGGGAGCGGGTGGGGGGAGCCGGGGCGGGGTCGCTCCTCCGGAAGCCGGGGCCGGGGCTGGGCGGGGGCTGGAGTCACCGCCCACCCTTCGTGCATGGGGCGGAGGGGCTGGACCCCGCCCCGTCCCCGCTCTGTCCTTCCCTTCCCTGGGTGGTGGAGACCCGGTGCCGCTCGGGCAGCCGGTGTCCGGCCCGGGGCCTCCACCCTCTAGGTGCTCGGCCTTGGGCGGTGTCGGGGCGACCAGGTTCACTTAACAGGTGGCCCTCTGTCGCCCGACCGGTCTCCGGCCCGCGCGTCATGTGACAGCTGCCTGGTTCTGCAGTGAGGTCACCGCGGAATGTCTGTCTTCGCTGCCATGGCAACGGGCTGACGTCACAATTCGGGCGTGGAATTTTCCCGGCGAGGCAGGCTTAGATCGGAGAATTGACATTTCCCAAACTTGGGGGTTCAGAGATCTGGGGACAGGTTTCCTCGCTCCTCCCCCTACCTTCCACTTAGGGTTTGATTTATCTAGAATTCTAGAACGACCCAATGATAAACCCCCTGAGGACCTGGGCCATCACTTAGCAAAGGCTGCCGACCTTTTCGCCACCAGGAAATGCATTTATTATTTAACACTTAGGAGTTCTTACCAAATCGATTTTCTCATTTTCTCATAGTCAAACTACTAGTAAGAATTTCTGAGTAGCAGGAGAGAACTAGTGATAGCCATTCTGAGAGGTGTTGAAATCTCAGCCAAAAGTAAAAAATAGATTCCCATGCCTGTGTAGCCTCCGGAGGGCACAGGAGGTTGGGTTGGATTTTCATGAGACCCTGAGGCCCTAACCTCCGTGGGCCCAGAGACCGCAAGTCTAACCCGGTTTTCTCCTTTTTCACAGGAATAAATGGTGGCCCAGAGCAGGTGAGGGCTTGTGAGGTTAGGGTCAATATCTTGTTCATGTCTGTATCCCAGGTCTTGGACTAGGACCTGATGCTTACTTTGCCAAGGACTGCTGCAAAAATGGGGGTCATCACAGCACTAGGGGGTCTAGAAGTCAGGTCCCAGCTTCATGGGGGCCAACCTTGTCCATCTGTCACTCATTCACCATATGGAGCATCACTGGTGTCAGGCACTGAACAAAGTTCATTCACAGTGTGTGTGTTAATTGCTTAGTCGTGTCTGACTCAGTGCACCTATGGACTGTAGCCCGCCAGCCTCCTCTGTCTGTGTAATTTCACAGGTGAGAATGCTGGAGTCGGTAGCCATGCCCTTCCCCAAGGGATCTTCCCAACCCAGGGATCAAACCTGGGTCTCCCTCATTGCAAGCAGATTCTTTACCGTCTGAGCCACCAGACAAGCCATCATTCACAGTAGTGATGGTAAAGTTGTTGAATGTTGACTTAGTATTTGAGAAGGAAGGTGAATGGCAGTGACTCTTCAAAGTTAGTTATTTTTGATCCTTTTTAATGAGCAACTTTACAGTTGTGTGCAGTGTCCTGATAGCTAACGAAGGGTACCAGAGTCCTCAGTAATTGCCAAGTTCTGAGAACAAGCCCCTTTCCATCCACCCAGGCAGCAAGGGGCCTTGGCACTCTTGGAAACCCTGCTGTCTTGGGCAGTTTGGCTCAGTCAGCTGTCACTACTGCCAAGGTGGAAACCAAAGATGTGAACATCTGGTGGTGGTCAAGGGTGGCACGTGCCAATGGCCACTGTAGAAAACACATCCCTTGCCTTTAAGCAAATCTGACCTTGACACAGACAGGGGCATGGGGAGTGCTCCACAGGGAAGATTGACTGAGTACCTATTTCTCCCCTACCCCTTGCAGTCAGAAGTGCTTTAACAAAATCAGGGCCCCTGATCAGGGCTCACAGGGCAGAGTGAAACCTGGAGGAGCCCCGTTTTCTGCCTCGTGAGATTTGTGGTTGATGTGGGCATGAGAAGCAGAGTGAGGGGGAAGATAGAGCAGGCCTTGTGTCGGGAGAAAAGAGGCCTCCTCCCAGCCCTGCCATGCAGCAGCCCTTGAGAGCATATGCATGTCCTTCGTCTGTCCTGTCGGGCCAGAGTTGAAGCTCTGTCCTTCCTTCCTCCCAGGGCTGATGTGACAGGCAAACAAGATCACGCAGGAGAAGGCCTTGTGTAAAGTGTAAACTGCTGTTTGAATTGGGACGTTGTTGTGAGATGAAATAAAGCAGCCCTTTGACTATTCAGATCGAATGTTTTGTAACCTCTACTGGCTCCCCAAGTGCTTACTCACCCAGGATAGCTTCAGAGACGTGGCTAGTGGACTATGGCAGGAAGGTCCCTCTAGGGGATGGAAGGGGGCTGCTGCACTCTATAATCCAAGGAAGAAGGCTGCTGGGCTGTGCTGATTTCATTCTTCACTGATTCACCACATACTCCTTCAGTACCTACTGTGTGTGCCAGGTACTAGAGCACATGCAGGGCATACGGACATGAAGCAGACATGGTTCCTCCATCAAGGAGCTCATAGCCTGGACATCTAAACAAATAAGCACAATCAAGCATTAGGATAGTGGCCCTGATCACGGTGTCAGGCTCTGTGTATAGAACAGCTCATTTAACACTAACAACAGCCCCAGGAGTAGATACTGTTATCATCCTCATTTTACAGATAGGGAAACTGAGGCATGGAAAGGTTAAGTGACTTGTTCAAGCTTAGTAAGTGACAGGGCTGTCTGGAGTCTGGCTCCATTTTTAGCTTCTTGGTGATATCACCACCCACAGGATTGAGAGCACGATGCTGGATGAAGGGGAGATCAGGAAATGCTGCCAAGGGAGGTGAGATATGAGAGGGTGCACCTTTATGAAGAAGGTGGAGAAGGACATTCCAGGTAGCGGGAATAGTGTGGGCATGAAAGCACGCAGGCTATTTGTGGCAGGTAGTTGGAGCTGGCTGGAGTGAGGGCAGAGGGTCATAAGCTGAGGCTGGAGAAGCCAGCAGGGGCCAGAGCACGGAAGGTTCCTTTCTGAGCCAAGAGGCTTAGGGTCTTCTCCATCTTCCTCCCCTGAGGGCTGCCAGGTAGTCAGTTGATCCTCCCCTGCTGCTGTTTCCTGTCCAGGTCTGTGGCTCAAGACATCCCCAAGCTGCAGAAGCTGGGCATCACCCATGTCCTGAATGCAGCTGAGGGCAGGTCCTTCATGCACGTCAACACCAATGCCAACTTCTACAAGGACTCCGGGATCACCTACCTGGGCATCAAGGCCAATGACACACAGGAGTTCAACCTCAGCGCCTACTTTGAAAAGGCGGCAGACTTCATCGACCAGGCTCTGGCTCAGAAGAACGGTAAGGGACCTGCCACCCAGGAAACGGTGGGAGGCAGCTTTTTTTAAAATCAATTTTTATTGGAGTAGAGTTGCTTTACTGGGAGGCAGGTTGAACTTGATTTTTTTAGAAAACAAGCACATGACAGGCCTTTTCTTGGAAAACCTGATGTTTTCTGGCTCTTGTGTGAAAGGCTGAGAGCTTTGGGTCTCTCTCTGCTCACCTGGCTGCCTGTTAAGTGACCACACGTGACACAAGGCCTCGGCACCCTTGTGTTTGCATTGACTTTGGCTGAGGGTTGATTGCCAGCCCTGCTCCCCTATTCAGATAGCTGCAATAGTGAAAATTAATTATTTTCTGTGATAAGAAATCCCGAGGTGACCAGCTCCAGGGCTGGTTGTTGCAGTAGCTCTCTGGTGGCTTCAGGACTCTTCTGCCACCCTCAGTGTTGGGGACTCCCCTGATGGTCCGAAGACGCCTGTGGTAGATCTGGTTACCACTTCCCAACAGGATAAAGTGCAGTGATGGATGAAGCCACCATCTCTTCCTCATGTTTCTCTCTGTTCTTCTTCTTTTTTTTTTAAATATTTACTACCTTATTTGTCTTCGCCGGGTCATAGTTGCAGCATGTAGGATCTTCAGTCTTCTATGTGGGGTCTTTAGTTGCAACATGTGGGATCTTGTTCCCTGACCAGGGATGGAACCTGAACCCTGTGCTTTGGGAGCACAGAGTCCTAGCCACTGGGCCACCAGGGATGCCCCTTCTCTTTTCTTAAGAACAAATAAAACAGCCCATAGAAACCACCCAGTGGAGTCCCCCTCACCTCACTGGTGAGAGCTGGGTCACATGCATTACCTGGCTAGGGGAGGGGGGCAGCCCCGATTGACTTAGGCTGGGAGTCAGGAAACTTTGGCCCAGTTTTTAAATGCTTCCTGCAGGTCCAAAATATAAGGCAGGACCAAAGCAGAACTGCTGGAATGCTGGCTGTCAGGTGAGGCATGCCAGAGAGAAATCCTAGAAGGCCAGAGGGCAGACAGCAGCTGAGCAGGCTGGGCCGCTTGCCCTTTCTGCTTTTAGCTTGATTCTGTCAGCAACTGCCTTTACCTTCCTGCCGCTTCCTCCAGCCCCTTTCTTCTTCCTCACCCAAACCTGGCGAGGGGGAGCGACTCCCACTGAGGCATGATCAGCCCTGTCCCCCTGATTCTAGCCTGTCTCTGCTGCCCTGATGCTGCTTGTCCCAGCAGCCTCCCCACAGCAATGATTTCCAGCGGACAATTTACTAGCCGCTGGTTATCACACAGTTGGGGCCCAGGAGGGAGGTTTGATTGCCTGGGATATCTGCAGTCTTTATCATCAGGCCCTCTATGGTCCTCCCCAGCCTCGTACACATCACATGCCTCCTCTCCAGCTATACTGAGCTCCGCTGTAGACAAGAATGAGGGACCCAGTGAAGGGGATGGATTTTGCTCTTCCTGTATATCCATTGGTCATTCATTCAGGGAACTTAGAGCTCCCTGACAGTTTCCTCTTTCCATGCAACTGGGTGACCTCCTGCCTTAGCCCATGTGGGTTGGGTCATTTGTCTGGAGGGATCTCTCTGCATCTTCCTGACCCATCCTCTGGCAGACCCTGCCTCATGCTTGAGCCCTAGACGTAGTGTCCATTCATCCATGAAGCCTGCCCGCGGTCTGAATCCACTGTGTCCATTGCCTGTCTCCCTAGCACCTGACATAGATTGGGCATGTAGCAGGTACACTGGAATACTGAACCAGTGACAGGAAAAAATTCCATGGGTTCTAATGCTCAGTGGAAATACTTATAGGATTGATTGGTCAAGTAAGCCAACAGAAATACACTGGCCTCCAACACTGTGCAGGGCTCAAGGGAGCTGGGGGCCCATCACTTTGGGGTGGGGGAATTGGCCAGGGACCCTCAGAGAAGGAAGCAGTCATTTCCAGCTGGGAAGATCAAGGGAGACTTCCTGGAGGAGGTAGTGTATGGGCGAGGCCTGTAAGGATGGACTTTGACCTCTCCCCTTGCTTATTGGCTCTATGAGTTCTGTGCATGCTGAGTATGTTCCAGGTTCTAGATAATGAGGCAGCTGCTCTGCAGAGGGTCCCATTGCCAGGATGGGAACAGGGAAAGCCCTACTCTGAATACTTTGGGTCCATTGGCCAGAGAGTGACTGGGCAGGGAAGTGGAGAACTCCCCACTTCTACCCTGAGAGCATTGGGAAAAATAAGGTTATGTTTTGGGGCTAGGGTCATGGGAATAGAACAGACTGTTTGACTCTGGGTCAGCAAGTTTCCTTCACAGTAATGCCCATGCAGAGGTGTTGGTGGGGAATCATTCACTCAGCTGATCAGCAAATATTTATTGAACACTTAATGTATGCTGGGAATTGTAGGGTATCCAGAATCAATACCCTATAGTCCTTGCCCTTAAGGAACTCACACTCTGGCAGAGGAGGGTTGGTCTGTGTGTGACCAACAGAAACACAGAGCTGGACTGCTACAGAAGAGGATGCACCACATGCCAGCAGAAGACTCGTAGTGTTGGCTCATATTTATTTATTGAATGTTCATGTCTGCCAGGTGCTAGTCTGAGGCTTTTATATATCTCTTCCCTGAATCTTCAGCCATCTTGGGCCATGGGTATATTAGCTCAGATGAGGAAAGTGAGGCACAGTATTCTTAGGTGGGTCATAGGGTGATAACCAGGGTATTGGTCCAGGTTCTCCAGGAAAACAGAACCAATAAAATACACATATATTATTTATTTTAGGGGATTGGCTCATGTGATCATGGGGCTGGCAAATCTGAAATCTGTCGGGCAGACTGGAAACTGAGGCAGGGCTTTGCAGACAGAATTCTTTCTTCTCCAGGAAACTTCAGTTTTTTGCTCTTAAGATCTTTAGCCGATTGGATGAGGTCCACCCACCTTATCAAGGGTGATCTCTTTTACTTAAAGTCAACTGATGGGAGGTGTTCATTACATCTACAAAATCTCTTGTAGACTAGTGTTTGACCAAGCAATTGGGTGTCATAGACAAACCAAGTCGACACATTTAACCATCACAACCAGCAAGTTAAAATTTAAACCCAGATTCCCATGACTTCAAGGATTGGGATTCTCCATCCTTATGCTGACAAAGGAAATAGTTGAGCTGGGGTCTTAAGGATGAATAGGAGTTTGCCAGGTTGAGGAGGGAGAGGGTGTTCCAGGTAGGAGGAACAGTATGAGTGAAGGCACAGAGGTGAGAAATAGCCTGGGAAGGTGTCGGGGCCGCGGGCGGTTAGCCTGGTAAGTAACGCTTTGGTGGTAGCCTACCCAGCTAATGGTGACAGGTCCCATTTATATTGGAAAAAGATCCCTCCAGCTGTTGTGTAGGTTGCTGGAGGGTGAGGGTGGAGGGAAAGCTCAATTTGGAGGTGAAGGGGCAGAGGTGAGAGATGATGAAGACCTGAACTGAGCACTCTGTGGGAGGAGAGAGTAGGGATAAGAGAAGCCAAGGCTTCTTGCTCAAGGGGCCTTCCCACTTTAATAAAAGATTGGGGGAACCTTGTTGATGATGCTCTGGCCTCTCCTGACCATCCCTTCCTTCCTTCATCCAATGCTGGGGATACAACAGGGAGCAAAACAGACAGGCATCCCTGCCCTCGAGGAGCTTACGTTTTGGGGGAAGATGACAGTAGACATAAGTGAAAAAGATGTGTGGCCCCCAGGAAATGGGGATGACTAAAGCACGGAGCAAGGGGATGATGGGGTATAGAGAGTGGGACTGTGGCTCTTTAGAAGGTGGGCAGGAAAGACCTTCCTAGGACACTGGAGCAAACACCTGTGAAAAGAGGTGTTGCAGGCAGGCTCCAGTCCGTGGGGTCACAAAGAGTCAGACAGGCCTGAGCAACTAATACTTTCACTTTTCGCAGGCCAAGGGGCTGGCTGGCTGGATTGCAGGGAGAAGGGGAACAAGGAGATGATGTCAAAGTCAGGGGGAGGGGGCGGATCTAGTAATTTCCCTGGTGGCTCATACCGTAAAGAAGCTGTCTGCAGTGTACATTGGGTCTCCTACATTTGATCCCTGGTTCAGGAAGATCCCCTGGAGGAGGGCATGGCAACTCACTCTACTATTCTTGCCTGGGGAATTCCATGGACAGAGGAGCCTGGCAGGCTGCAGTCCTTGGGGTTGCAAAGAGTGGAACACAGCTGAACAACATGTACATACATTGTTTGATTCTCTGTGTTTGTGTTTGACATTCATGGTCCTTTTATTTTGAAATGGTTTTGTTGAGGCATTAATTGACGTTCCCTAAACTACACAGAGTTTGGTAAGTTTTGACATATATATACATCTGTGAAGCCATAACTACACCCAAGATGGTGAGTTTATCCATCACCCCACGGATTTCCTTCACCTCCCTTTGTGACCTCTCCCTTCCACTCCTCTCTCTCCTCCACTCCCAAGTAACCACTGATCTGCTTTCTATCACTAGACATTAGTGTACATTTTGTAGAGTTTCGTGTAAATGGAGTTGCACAGTATGTATGCTTTTTCGGTCTGGCCTCTTTCACTCAGCATAATTCTTTTGTTTCTTCCATCCTGTTGCACGTGGCAGGAATGCCTTTGTAATGCTGAGTAGTGTTCTGTTGGATGGATGGCCCATAGTTTGTTTATCCATTTACCTGTTGATGGACATTTGGGTGGTTTTCATATTTTGCTTTTGCTTGAAATAGAAAATTCATGTAGGTTAGTACCAGATCGCAGTGTGTAGATCAATGCACTGCACACCACCCGTGTTTTGTTGTTTGGTTGCTAAGTTGTGTCTGACTCTTTGCGACCCCATGGACAGCATGCCAGACTTCCCTGTCCTTCACTATCAGCCCCCAGATCAAGAAACTAAACCTGATCAGCACCCCAGAAGCCCCACATGTTCCTCCCAGTGTTTCATCTCCCACCTCCACACCACTATCCAAACTTCTAAACGCATAGCTCAGTTTTGCTGGCCTTTTTTTTTTTTTCAGTTTTGTCTTGGCCACACCTCGCCGCATATGTGATCTAGTCCTCTAACCAGGGATTGAACCTGTGCCCCCTGTAGTAGAAGTCCCGTGTCCTAACCATTGGACCACCAGTAAATTCCCCTGACACTTCTACTCTGTGGGATCCTACACATCCTGTTTGTGTGTTTCATCCAGTTTGTATCTGGGAAGTTGTAGACTGTTCAGACTTAGTATTTATCTACTCTTCTGTTGACCAGCCTTTGGGAGTTTCCAGTTTGGGGCTGTTTTGACTAGTGCTGCCTATGATGTCCTGCTGGGATTCTTTTAGCAGACATGTGTATGCAGTCCTATCTGGTGTGGGTCTGGGATGGAATTGCCAGGCCCTGGGGGATGCACATGGTCAGCTTGAGTAGATCCCACCACATGGTTTCCTGAAGCCATGATCCCCTCCCCAAACATGGTAGCTCAGCTGGTAAAGAATCCACCTGCAATGCAGGAGACCCTGGTTCAATTCCTGGGTCGAGAAGATCTGTTGGAGAAGGGATAGACTACCCACTGCAATATTCTTGGGCTGGTACATCCCCTCCCCTAACCACAGTAGCTCAGCTGGTAAAGAATCCACCTGCAATGCAGGAGACCCTGGTTCAATTCCTGGGTCGAGAAGATCTGTTGGAGAAGGGATAGGCTGCAGTATTCTTGGTCCTCCTTGGTGGCTCAGCTGGTAAAGAATCTGCCTGCAATGTGGGAGACCTGGGTTCGATCCCTGGGTTGGGAAGATCCCCTGGAGAAGGGAATGACTACCCACTCCAGTATTCTGGCCTGGAGAATTCCGTGAACTGAATAGTCCATGGGGTCACAAAGAGTTGGACATGACTGAGCGACTGTCACTCTTTTTCACTTTCCCCAGCCACAGATCAAAGTCCTAGCTATGCTCCACATCCCTGACAGTGCTTTGTGTGTTTTATATTCATCTTTGCCATCTTAGCCATTCTGGTGGGCCCAGGATGGCCTGGCAGTGTAAGTTGCATGTGCATGTCCTGGGAAGAGTTTGGACTGGAGTTGAGGCGTGGCGGGCCAGCCCCAGCTCATCACGTCCCCGTCTCTCACAGGCCGAGTGCTGGTCCACTGCCGTGAGGGTTACAGCCGCTCCCCGACCCTCGTCATCGCGTACCTCATGATGCGTCAGAAAATGGATGTCAAGTCCGCCCTGAGCATCGTCAGGCAGAACCGTGAGATCGGCCCCAACGACGGTTTCCTGGCCCAGCTCTGCCAGCTCAATGACAGACTCGTCAAGGAGGGAAAATTGAAACTCTAGGGCGCCCCCACTGCCTCTTCTCTAGAGGTCAGACGGGGGTGGGGGTCCCTGGTTGTGATGTCACAGGCTGCCATGTTTAGGAAACACAGTGTACCCTGCTCCCAGCATCACCAGGCACTTGCCCACACGTCTGTCCCAGCACGGCCCTGGGCCGCTTTTACCCTGGGGAGCATATAAAGAAGTTTGCTGAGGAGGGCGTCCTGCTCCCTGGCGTGTCCTGCACCTGCAGTTTATGACGTCCTCACCCTGAGGTGGGGGCCCAGAGCGGGAAGGCCTGTGACAGGTGTGCTTCTCCTGGACGACCCAGGGCAAGAGGTCTGTGGAAGTGCAAGGCCTGAGATGCTCACGGGGGCCCTCCTGACCTCCCCCGCCCCCTATTCCGAGCCCCCACCCCTGGGCCCTTTCCTGAATGGGGCTCTGTAAAGGAACTATGCAAATGTGGGCCCCTCTCCCCCCACTGTGTCTGTCTCCCCTGAATCCTCACAGCCGTCCACGCCCTGCTCACAGAGACACGTCATGAGGTCTGAAGCTGGCTGGGGTCAGTTATCCGTGGGTGGAAATGCTCATCAAGTAACTGCATTTGACGATTTCCTTAGGATTAACGATACTGAAACAAAGAGGCCCTTGTGTGGGCAGACACATCCCCCTTCTTGAAGGACTCTCCTAGATCAATAGTTTGAAAAATGTGACTCCTTAGAAGGCTTGAGTTCAGAATCCGCCTTTTAGGGATACTCGGCTCTCAGTCCCTTGGTCCGTTAGAAGAGTAGTTCCTTAGGCAGGGTTTTATTTTTCTTTTTTAGAAAACAGGGTGTTGAAGTCCAGCCTATTTAAAAACCCCACCATTTGGAGAATTACAAGGGTTTTGTCCTAAATTATAGTGTTGGCGGGCCCAAGCCACTCGTGCTCACTGCTTTTTGTCTCAGTTGCTATTCCAAGAACAGGAGGAGGAAATTGGCCAATTATAGCACGTGTGCCGCGTGTGCGTGAGAGAGCAACATAGCCAGTGGCTGGACAAACGGGGGGTTGAACGGCCCAGGCTCACACCCTGCCCACTCACAGGTAGTTCTTACAGCTCTCTGCTGCCAGAAAAGGTTCTGGAGCCTTGGGAGCAAAAATGATTCAGCCAGGCAGAAAGGAAACATGACGGAAGGTTCAAATGGCGCCTTTATTGATGGTAAAGCAAAGAAACAAAAAGAAACAGCCTTTGCAAGGACTTTTTAGGATGATGTTGGAAGCCATGAACACTCACACTCACACGTGTGTACACATTTGTCAGAATAGAGGAGTTTTGTTTTGAACACAGTCTTGTTAGCACTCGGCATAATTGTCATCAGGGCAAGCAATGCAGTGCCGTCGTCTTCAGGTTCCCTAATGGCAGAGAGGTGGTCCTCAGCTCTGCCCCCTGGCACTTAGTACATAGATGTTTGATAAAAGTTTGTGGAATTAAATTTTTTTTTTTCTTTTCTTGAGCACCAAATATATGCAAGGCATTGTTCTGGTGGGTCTATCAAGCTCCCAGAAGCCTGACTTGGTGGTAGGATCCCTTGCAAGGATTTGCAAAGGAGTCTTACCTGAAATGAAATATCAGGGACTTTTGTTGAATATTTAAAATTCAGTTTTAAGTTTCAATTCAGGCAGTGGTTCTGACCATGTGGAGGTGGGAAATGTGCCTTTTCAAGAATTGACCAGAAGCTTCCAGCTAGGTAGAGGAGAGGCAGGTATGCCTTGGGGCTTAACACCCAGGGGTAATGATCTCTATCTTGACAGAAGCAGCACCGCCCAGCCTGGATGTCCCCTTTGCTCTGTGACCGTAGCAGCCCTGAACAGACTAGAATCTGTCTTTTTCAGATACCAGGCTGCCCCCATAGACCCACCCAAGTGAAACGGCCTTTTCCCCCACTGTGTCCCTCACAGAGGCCAGATAACTCTTCCACTTCATCTAACTTGATCCTCACAATAACCTTATTAACTTGGTGTTGGGCTCATTCATGTATTGGTACCTTTAAGAAAAGGAACTGGGGTTCAGAGTGATTAGGGGTGGGGTGCTCAGGGCTTCCCAGCTCAAAGGCAGAGCTGAGGTGAAACTTCAGGTTGACTGCTCTCTGAAGCTGAATTCTTCCTCTCCTACTACACTCCTCCTCAAGAAATGAGCCCTCGGGAAGGTCTCAGTGCTCTGTGCATGCTGTTGACCCAGCCCCTGTGCACGAGGCCAATTAGCTTTGTAGCCAGAGGACAACAGGTCAAGCCATAGTGCCGGGGGAGGGGAGGGGGGCCTGCTACAGGAAAAATAAGAAGTGTGGGTCCCCAGTTGGGTTAGGATGTGTGGCTCTTCTCGGAAACACGTAGCATCCCTAAGTCAGAGCTTTCTGCTCCACTTCCGGAAGAGGCTCGAGAGCTGGGGCTGGGGTCCCTCTCGCATGCCCAGGCGGTGGTCCTCACACGAGACAGCCTCAGCTACTTAGGTCTGCTGACAGGACCTCTTGAAAAGCCTCTTTGTGTGGGGACATGTTGGAGAAAAGGCCATGGGGAGAATTACTGCCATCACTTTGGGGCTACTTTTCTGCTAATAACTTGGGATTTCTTCAGTCTTTAGTCCCAGAAACCCTATATTTCCTTCACGAAATGTGGCTCCTACTTTGAGTAAAAACAAAATCAACTTCTGTTGTGTAAGAGCCAACACATGCTCATCTGGACAGCTTCCCCCTCTGCCACCGGAAAGTGATGGAATAGGAACTCAGGGTGCCTCTATCCCCTCCTCTGACCTGGTCTCTTTCTTTGACTGGGAGAGCCCCATCTAGACCAAATGAGAGCACCAAATGGTTTTCTTCTCAGTTCTGAAGCAGTACATCTTCCACTGGCTTGTCTGTTTCCCTGCCACTCCAGGTTAGCTGGAGAGCAGAAATCACCATCTTTCAAGCAAGGGGACTAAACTTGAAGACCTCTAAGGTCCCTTTTGGCTCTGACACCATTGCGTTGTTAGGAGAATCCCCATTGACTTGGACCGCCACCTGGAAATTATAGGGTGTGTAACAATGTGATGACCAGCAGGTGGCGCTGTGTTTCACTCATGGTGATGGATGCTTGGGCAAATGTTGGTGCCTTTTGTGTCACAATGTTAAGATGCTAATGTTTTAATCGAAATAAGCACTGATCTTAAAATATGAAGATGTTAGCTTTTCTCGTAGGAAATTTTCTGTCATAAAACCGGCATCAAGAATCACTGAAGAGCTGACAACGATGGTCCTTCCAAGTCAAGATTTTATCCTGATTGGAAAGGGAGGCCATCTCCGGTTGAGAGAATAGATTGGTTGGAAGCTTAACTTACCTGCTGTCAGCTTTTAGGGTAATTTGACTGTGAAAGCATCAATTTTCTGGACAGAAAAGGGAAAGGTATTAAACTGGTTTTAAAAAAAATAAGTTTAATGTCTGTCATATCACAAATTAGTGTTAAAACACTAAAACTGTAACCAAAATAAATGTCTTATATTATGAAGAAATGGTCTTTTTTGTCCTTCTTATCATAGTTGATTTTCTTTTATACTTTCATGCTTAGCTTTTATGTTTGCTTTTTCTAATGATCATCATTTAAAAATTCACCCTCCTGATCTAGTTATAGGTTCTGTGATGATTATATTCATGTAGTAAATATTTATTGAACATCTCTCCAGTACCAGAAAATTCCTGGCTTAGGAATAATCTTTTTATTTAATTTTTTAAAATTCCAGCTTTATGATTGTATAACTGATTGGAATATTCTTGATTGGAGTGGCCCACCACTGTCAATGAGGCAGGTAAGATTTATGTTCCTAAGAAAGGGGGGATGGGGTGAGTCTCAGGGTCGCCTCCCATGAAGATGACTGCGTGGCATTTTAGGAGTTGAGTGATCCTGCAAATGGGCAGTCCCTAAACATCCCCTGCCCCTAGATGTTTTATAAGTTCCTCTATTAGCACTAACTCTTTTATAAGAAGCATTGCTTTTTTCCCCCTCTGAATAAAAAACTGAGAGAAAACCGAGTGACTTTCCTCCAGACAGAAAGATCCTGGGCGGAAAAAGAGCCTCCTGGTCTCCAGCTCACCTTCTACAGCAGGAGGCAATTAGACTAGCTCAGTATTATCAAACCTCTTTGGCAACCTAATCTTCATATTTTGATACAAAAGCACTGATATATAAAATGGGTAATGTTTTTAAAGTAGAACTTAAACATTTTAATTAAAAAGGAAATACTGTATAGGAACAGTAATAAATTCAAACAATGCAAAAAGGTTTAGTAAACCTTACCCCAAACCTTCAATACCTCTCCCTCAGAGGAAGCCAGTTCTAAGTATATCCTTTTAGAAAAGTGCCGTGCATGTGTAAGCACACATGTTTGGATACGTGTGTGTTTGTTGTTATTGTTTAGTCAACTAAGTTGTGTCTGACTCTTGCAACCCCATAGACTGTAGCCTGCCAGGCTCTTCTGCCCATGGGATTTCCCAGGCAAGAATACTGGAGTGGGTTGCCATTTCCTTCTCCACGGAATCTTCCCAACCCAGGGATTGAACCCGAGTCTCCTCCATTGGCAGGTGGATTCTTCACCACTAAGCCACCAGGGAAGTACATGTGTGTATGTAGATATCCATAAATGGAAAATGTTCTACACTTTGATTGTTTTTGCTAAACAATATATTGTACCCTCTGTTTCTTATATTCCCATTCATTTTATCAGCTACCTAGCAGCCATTGTGTATGGACAAACTGCGATTTCTGTATACTGTTGTTTTAAGGGTCCAGTCTGCTTTAATGAGCACCAAATGTAAAATGAGACTCATGAGTGATAATCACAGTGTTTTATCTGCTTTGTATCCGGTTAATTTCTGTTGTCCATTGGGGTGGAACAGTGTCAGGCACAGCCTGCTACTCAGAACTAAGGAAGGATGTTCTGTGCTCCCTTGTGTAATTTCATGAGTGTGGAAATGTCCAAGCTAACTTTTTAAAAAAGACAGTCTCTGAGCTATGGCTTCCTGAATTGATGATCCCATTTATAAGAGGTCCAAATGCACGAAGACTGCATTTTTTAAGTCTACATCAAAATGAGTTAATTTGCAGGCAATACCATGAGTGGGTCATCTCCAATTCATTCAAAGCAGATGCATACCACACTGTTATAATGTGTGTATTTATTATGTTTTTATTTATTTACTTAGGCTGGCCATGGGGCTTGTGGGATCTTAGTTCCCAAATCGGGGATTGAGCCTGAGCCCTTGGCAGTGAAAGCACCAATTCCTAACCACTGGACCACCAGAGAATTCCCTATTATATTTTTAACTAATTAAAATGTACATGGTTTTTAAGCCGTGAACCATCTCTGTGGAAGCTGGGGTTCTGGGGGATCTAGTTTGAAGGCCCATGAACCAGAGGACTGCATATCGCGCCTGGGGGCCACCCTGAGGAGGAGGAGGAGGAGGGCAGAAAGAAGGGAAGGTGCCGGGAGCCGGCATATTGCATACTGAGTGCATATTGCATATTGAGTGCAGCACTTTCCACAGCATCATCTTTCAGGATCTGGAATAGCTCAACTGGAATTCTGTCACTGCCGGGATCCAGCGTGAGGAGCTCCACCCATGACAAAGGTCATGAGGAAGGAGGCTTGGCATACGCAAAGGCGGGATCGAGCCTCAGGAGTCCCCCTGGAAATTCTCGAGCATTTACACCCAAAACCAGAGTCTGCCTACTTTCTGCTTTGTGCCTTCACCTACACCTCTGACTTTACGGGGGGCTGTCCCCCACTACCTCTCTGAAAAAAGAGTTAGCTTACAGCTCCAGTTAATAATTCCTGGGTGTGACAGTGTTTCAACCTACAAACTCCTTTGGAAATCCTCTAGCCTGCCTGAATAGGTTTTTCCGGCCACATGTGATTGCTCAGAGCCTCCCAACTGTGAGAGGCAGGAGATGTTCTAAACTGTCTAAACACAGATTCTTTTGAGTAGTTAAAAGATTGATTAGAAATTGTATTGGTGAAGGGATTTTCACTTGTTGGGCCAATGTTTGCTGCTAAGTTTCCATATCCCTTACTTGCTGTGTCCCTGGCAGTGTATTGATTAATATAATTGGTGTAAGTAGTAGCTTTAATGTTTGTAACCTGGGACCCTTGAGTTAATTCTTTTTCTTGTTATAGCCCACCACACCTTTGCTCTGTAGGAATGCAACTTTATCTAATGCTTTTGGAGGGTGGCTCCTGACCAATCACCTTTAGAGAAAAATAAGTTTTCTGAAGAAAGGGTCTTAAAATGTTAACGGGCCAGAAGATGATGCAAATCACCTAAGCTTTTGCATATGATAAGTTTGCAGGAAGAGAGCCTGGCTTGCTGCATGACTCTACCCCTTCCCCCATTATCCTCTATGCATAACTTAAGGTATAAAAACTACTTTGGAAAATAAAGTGCGGGCCTTGTTCACTGAAACTTGGTCTCACCATGTCGTTCTTTCTCTTACCTTCTGGCTGAATTATTCAGCCTCTTTTCTCCACTGAATTTCCTCACTGAGCCATCCTTATTTCAGCCTCTTTTCTCCACTGAATTTCCTCACTGAGCTATCTTTATTCTATTACTCTTTATATCCTTAATTAACGTTTAATTAAGCAGTTGTTTCCTGATCCTCGCCGACGCCGTCCCCGATTCGAATTCCCTGGATCCACCGGGGCTGGACCCCGGCAGGAAGGAATCGCTTCTGAGGGGATAGACGTTTCTGAACGCAAAGGGTGACAGTCTTCTTTGGTCAACTTTATTAGTCAGGCCCCGCTGAACTCTTCTTCAGCTAGGCCTTCCTTGTCTTTTAGACTTTTACGGTCATCTCTATATTATTTCATTTTAGCAAGAATCCTGCCAACTCAGTTTAGCCTGAATTCCCCATCCTCCATATCTGGTCACCTTCAATACCTGATCAGGTGTCTCACCCCCCAGCATCCCCAGGTGATGTCTGACCACCCCGGCCTGCCTTCAGCAAGAATCTCATTAGGTTCCTTTCGCCAGAATCCTCCCTCACCCCCAGTGTGTCCTCTTGGTAATTTTCCATTCACTGACCCCCCTACCCTGCTGTTTGGCTATAAATTCCCACTTTCCTTGTTATATTCAGAGTTGAGTCCAATCTGTCTTCCCCACTACCCAACCCCATTGCAGTGGTCCCTATACCTATTATGATGGTCCCCCGCTCCGTCTTTACCTTTCTTTCTTTTTTTTGGCTGTGCTGGGTCTTCATTGCTGCGCATGGTCTTTCTCTAGTTGCAGCGAGTGAGAGCTACTCTGTAGTTGCAGTGTGCGGGTTTCTCATTGCAGTGGCTTCTCTTGTGTACGGGCTCTAGGCGCACAGGCTTCAGTAGCTGTGGCACATGGGTTCAGTAGTTGTGGCACATGGGCTTAATTCCATGGGATTTTCCCAGACCAGGGATTGGACTGAGTCCCCTGCACTGGCACTCAGATTCTTAACCTCTGGACCATTAGGAAAGTCCCTTATTTATCATTTGAAACAAGGATTTACAGAGAAGGGCCTTCCTGCAGGCAAAGGGTGGCAGTTAGGTTCTGGGGATGACTCAGGGCCCCACCTTAAACAGCCTGGTCTGCTAGGCAGAAGGAAGTGGAGGTTTAGTCGTGTTGGGGCTGGGGAGCCACTGGCCTGTTCTAAGCAGGAGGGTGAATGACACAGGCTCTTTAGTGCCATCCCTCAGGAGCTGCTGAACCAAGTAGATTTCCACCTGTCCTGAGACCCTGCCCTCTACAGAGAATGATTTCTCAACTGTGAATAAAGACAGGGTGATTTGGACTTCCCTCAGGGCAGACACTGTCTATAAACAGAGATTGCCCTCCAAATCCAGATCCTCCATTTTTACCACTGATCTGTGGCAGCAAATCTGTTTAAAAATGCAGCCAAGGGACTTCTCAATGTCTAAGACTCCACGCTCCCAGTGCAGCAGGCCCAGGTTTGATCCCTGGTCGAGGAACTAGATCCCACATGCTGCAACTTAGAGTTTGAGTGCCACAATTAAAGAGCCCACGACCAGGAACAGAGATCAAAGGTCCCACGTGCCACAACTAAGACCCAGATCAACCAAATATATCAAAATAAATATTTTTTAAAAGACTAGAGAAACACAGATAAGGAAAAAAGATTTTTAAAAATATAAATAAAAACGCAGTCACTAGGAGTCCTCAGTTTCCATGAATTAGAGACAGGGGGCTTGGGAACCAAGTAGAGACTGAAACTACAGTGTTTGCCAACACTTTCGGATTAAGCATTCTACAAGCCTGAGGAGTCAGAGGAGCATAACTTACTTTCCAAATGTGGCCTGTCCTGCAAAGTCTGGTCCAAATGCCACATCTTCCCACCCCAGCAAGAAGAGGTTGTTCTTTTCTCTAAAGGTCCCAAACACTTTTTCCTTTTAAAAGAATGTATCTGGCCCTTTCCTTAGTGTCACCAATCACTTTCTACTTGGTATTGGGGTTATGTGGATGAAGAATTTATTCCTTCCCTGATACTGGAGCTCCTGGGTGGGGAGTATGTATCAGTTCATTGTGCCTGAGGTCTTGCTTCATTAAATGTTTGACAAGTGAACTTAAGAATAGGCAGCTTGATAGAAACAAAAACCACTAAATCATCATGTAGAAAAACAGCCTTGCTAGAAATTCAACTACTAATAATTGAATTTAAATTATTAAATTCAATTTAAGGGACTTCCCTGACGGTCTGATGGTTAAGACTCTGCCCTTCCACTGAAGGGGCACAGGTTCAATCCCTGGAGGGGGAACTAAGATCCCACATGCTGCGTGATGTGGCCAAATAAATAAATTCAATTAAAAAAAATTTAACAGCCCACACTCAGGGTTGGCAGCCTTGTGGAAAAACATGCTGTTATGTATTGAATTGTTGATTGACTATGAATCCAAAATTCATATGTTGAATCCAAAGACCTCAGAATGTGACCTTATTTGGAAGTAGGGTTGTTGCAGATATAATTAGTTGAGATGAGGTCATCAGGGTGGGTGATAATCCAACATGACTGATGCCCTTATAAAAAGGGGGAATTAAGACATACGCACACACATGGGGAGAATAGCATGTGAAGATGAAGACAGAGATTGGGGCAAAGCTTCTGCAAAACCAAGAAATGTCAAAGACTGCCAATGAGGGGGTAGGCTCAGAACAGACTCTTCTTTGAAGCCCTTGGAAGGAACCAACCTTGCTAATGCTTTGATCTCAGACTTTGGCCTCCAGAAACTATGAGACAATAAATTTCTGTTGTTTAAGCCACTCAGTCTCTGGTAATTTGTTTCAGCAGCGCTAGCAAACTAGACACATGCCCATTTGTATGTCACTATAGTGTTCTTGCCTGGAGAATCCCAGGGATGGGGAAGCCTGGTGGGCTGCCGTCTATGGGGTCGCACAGAGTCGGACACGACTGAAGTGACTTAGCATAGCATAGCATTGAGACTGGGGACTGTTTACTCTCTCAGACCCAGCATTCACTTCAGAAATAACCCTACAGGTAAAAAAATACTTGATGGAATCAGTCAGTTCAGTTGCTCAGTCATGTCTGACTCTGCAACCCCATGGACTACAGCACACCAGGCTTCCCTGTCCATCACTGACTCCCAGAGCTTGCTCAAACTCATGTCCATCAAATCGGTGATGCCATCCAACCATCTTATCCTCTGTTGTCCCCTTCTCCTCCTGCCTTCAGTCTTTCCCAGCATCAGGGTCTTTTCCAGTGAGTCAGTTCTTCTCATTAGGTGTCCAAAGTATTGGAGTTTCAGCATCAGCATCAGTCCTTCCAATGAATATTCAGGACTGATTTCCTTTAGGATGGACTACTCAGCAATAAAGAGGACCAGATTGTTGATACATGCAACAGCTCAGATGAATCTCCAGGGAATGAGGCTCAGTGAAAAAATCCAGTCCTAAAAGGTTACATCCTGACTGATTCTATTTATATACCTGAAATGACAAAATTGTAGAAATGGGGAATAGATTCGTGGTGCCATAGGGTTAGAAGTGAAGGAGAAGGGCATGATTATAAAAGAGCAATGAGAGGCATCTTTGCAGTCAGAGTTGTTCTTTGTCTTGACCATGATGGTTGTTACTTGAACCAATACATGATAAAGTTGCATAGAACTAACACACACACACACACACATACAAGTAAAACTGGGGAAATCTGAATAAGACTGGTAAACTGTATCAATGTCAGTATCCTGGCTTTTGCAAGATGTTATCATCAAGAGAAAATGGGCAGAGGGAACAGGAAATTTTCTCTATATTCTTACAAGTGCATGTGAATTTACCATGACTCCAAAATAAAAAGTTTAACTCAAAAAATGACTTTGTCCAAGGATGTTATAGCATCCCTGCTGAGGATAGAGGAACACCAGAAATAACCTAAATTACCAACGACAGAAGTCAGCTAAAACCCTGAGGGTTTAACTCTGGGGAGTACTGTCTAGCTCTGAACGATGACAGGTCTGTGGACTGAATAAATATAAAACTGAATCAGTGTTCAGTGAAAAAGCAGATGGCATCACAGCAGGTTCTCGCTGAGCCATTCTGTGAAAAGCATGGCTGTACCTTGGCAGAGAGTAATTCAAAAGAATGGAGCTAATTTACAGGTTCAAGTCCACTGGATCCTTCTTCTCTTCCTTCTCCTTTTCTCTCCCTCTCACTCTCTCTAAAACATTACTTCTGTTTCAAATGATGAAATCCTGAGCCTCGCCATTCTCTGATCGCTGGCTCCTCCTTCCGTCTCCAGCAGATGGCAGAAGTGTTACAAGGATGGTCCCCTCGGTCTCCATTTCCTAGGAATGAGCTTCAGATCCCAACAGCAGGTGGGGCTCCAGCATCAAGTCCCTCCAGTTCAAGGAATCCAGACATCAGAACTGCCCTCTCAGAACTCCAGAGCAAGAAGTCTGGCCACAATAGGGTTAACGGTCCACATTCCAGAGTCAGGGAAAAGGAGGCTGGAAGGTCACAGACAAGGGGAGAGGGTTCGGAGGGCCCCCTTCTCACAACACGGCCAGCTCTGTTGGGAGAGATAGATCACCCGCAACAATGGCCACAGCTGTTTTCGTCTGCCCTGAAGGAAACTGACTTAGGAAGCAGGTATCAGAGGGGGCCCTTCCTGCAGGGGCTTCTGTCTGGCTTGTAAAACTGTCAGAGCAGCTGCATTTATGTGTCGAGTGATGGACGATGGAAAGGAGGGACAGACGGCCGCAGATGGACAGTGACTTACAAGTCGAGGCAGGTGGCAGAGGCTCTGCAGGTGGGGTGTGCTGATTCATTGCCCAGTGAAAATACCAAATACCACAGTCTACTTCCCAGCCTCCTTCGAAGCCTGGAGCGAGTGTGCCTCCTCAAACAATCCGTCTGCCACGAATGCTTCCGCGGGTGCTCCTTTCTTTTCCTGCACCTCAGGTGTGAATCTTCCTCCCCCTCCCCAGGCCCTCTTTCTTTTCCAGGGTGTGTGTGTGCGCTCAGTCGCTCAGTCATGTCCAACTCTTTGCAACCTTATGGACTGTAGCCTGCCAGGCTCCTCTGTCCATGGGACTCTCCAGGCAAGAATACTGGAGTGGGTTGCCATACCTTCTTCCAGGGTATCTTCCCAACCCAGGGATCGAACCCAGGTCTCCAGCATTGCAGGCAGATTCTTTATTGTCTGAGCCACCAGGGGAGACCAAGAATACTGAAATGGGTTGCCATACCTTCCTCCAAGGGATCTTCCCAACCCAGGGATCAAACCCAGGTCTCCCACATTGCGGGCAGATTCTTTACTATCTGAGCCACCAGGGAAAGGTAGCAATTCCTTCTGAGTTCTCTGTGGCTAGCTGGACTTGACACTGCTTCACCGAATGCATCCATCCCATGCTCTGCACCAATAAGGTTTTCCATACAGGACTCAAAGCTGGTTTTGAAAAATGTAATGGTCTGGGAAACAAGAGAAAAAAATGTCAGCACTAAAAATGCTGGCTTCCACTTTTGCTAAGAAAAGGGATTTTGTGCTCTCCGCTTCTACCCACAGCCTGGCCCGGGAAATAACTGCCTTTGGCACATCAGCCTGCCAAGAAGTGCCTGTCACCAAGCACAAGATCCCCAAGGAGCCTGAGCCGAGGTTTCCTCCTTGTCTCCATCACCAGAGCCTGTTGACCTCTCACCCTGGCCTGGAAACCAGAATCCCTGCCCCCTCGGAAGTAGAAGCCCCTGCTGTGACCCTCCAGATTTCCCTCTTGCCTTCCAGAGGGAAGACAAGAGGGGCCTTCTTGGTCAGGATAATTGATGCTGAGCCATATGTAGACCAATGAGAGTTCTTAAAAAGCTGCCTTCTGCCTCTGCCTGGGTCCGTGGGGGCCAAATAGACACTGCTAGGGGCTATTTCATTTTGGCGGGGTAACAAATGAACTTGGCCTGAGAGATGGGATCAGCAGGGCTATGACCTGCAGAGGACTCAGAGCTGTAGTTTGCTTCATTAAGCTAGTGCCGAGTTTGTTTTGAGAAAGCCCGAGGGGCCCAGGGAGGTAGAGATGAGGAGCTGGAGCTCATTTTGATATCCGAAAACTGCAGCCGCCTGCATGTGGGAGGCGCTGAAAGCAGGCTTGCCTCACACGCCCCCCTCACCGTTGGTCACCTGGGAGCACCAGCAGCAATTTGGGAGATTTCTGAGCTCAAGGAGGAGTCTTTGGGGAGGGCTTGCCTGGAGCACACCCCGTTCCCTCCTCCTGGGCTGAGGGAAGCATGGGACCAGCCCTGCCCCAGCCTGTCCTCATTGGCTGGCATGAGGCAGAGGGGGCTTTAAAAAGGCAAACGTGTCCAGGCTGGGGACCGGAGCCTGTGCTACTAGGAAGGCCGAGTGCCCTCCTCCAGCTGGCACTATGCAGCTCTCTCTTGCCCTGTGTCTCATCTGCCTGCTGGTGCATGCAGCCTTCCGCGTGGTGGAGGGCCAGGGGTGGCAGGCCTTCAAGAATGATGCCACAGAAATCATCCCCGAGCTGGGCGAGTACCCCGAGCCTCTGCCAGAGCTGAACAACAAGACCATGAACCGGGCGGAGAACGGAGGGAGACCTCCCCACCACCCCTTTGAGACCAAAGGTATGTGACACAGGAGAGTATTTTTAGCATAAGGGTCCTGGGAAGGTTCTCTTTGGGACTGTTACCAGCACCAGTGGACGGACAACTTTGCCAGGAGGCCAGGGAAAGATGGCATGTCAGCTGTATCCTTGGAACTCAAGTGCGAGGGTGTGGGGCTGACAGGGTCCTGGGAGTGAACCAGAGCAGGAAGGAGGCCGCAGTGGTGAGTGCAGCACTGGGACAGGCTCAGGGGCTCAGAAAGGAGATTTCAAAGAATCCCCTCCTGCGAAGAGAGGAGTAGGGTCCAACTGCTGACACCACTGGGGAGGGGATAAGGCAATGGAGCTTCGCGTCTGTGAGCACCCGCTAGATGCAGACTCTACATGGACTATGCCCGGAGCGTACCCCAGGGAACTCCCAAGGTCCTCCTCCCAAGGAGGCTTCAGAGATGAAGTGGCTTGTTAAGCCAGCTGAGATTTGAAGCCAGTTTGATCCAATTACAAGACAGCCCTGGCGGGGGACTGCGTGGGGGATGTCAGAGGCCAAAAGTCACAGCACATCCTGGCAAAGCAGTGAAAAAGGGACGCCAGAGAGGCACCCCTTCAGCCCCACCACCCATGATCTACCCCTTGAAGGAATGGGCGATGCAGCTACCTGGGTGGGGGCCCTGGAGGGGAAGCAGCATCCTTGAGGCCGGGCGTGGACACAGGTGGCACGCTCTGTCCTGAGTCCCCACCCTAGACCCAGCCTTGCCTCCTTCCTGGGAGGGAGCCTGACCCTAGTGGAAGGCCAGAGACCCCACCTGGGTCCCTTGCTGGGTCTGCACAGAGAAGCCTGCAGGGCAGCGTGTGCAGCTGGCTCTGCAGCTGGCAGGAATGGCTGGGGGCGGGGGCCGGAATGATGCTTCAGAGGAAGGCCCTCTGGCCACAGTCCAGGTGGGAGAGGAGTCCACGGCCCCGGCCCTGGGATCCCATTCTTCCCCACCTCCCAACCAGCCGGGAATGGGGGCTCTGCAGAGGGTATCCCAGAGGAGCCATGCCTCTCCCCTGCTCCTGCCCAGGGAAGATCAAGTAAACTCAAGAGATGGGCTTTAAGGAACCTAAGATGTCCACCTCTCTGGGTTCCCATGAAAGCCACAGGCGCAGAGGAAGCCACGTGCTCCAGAGTCACCCTGTGCAGAGGAAGCACCTGACCTAGGGGTACTATTCTGGGAAAGCCCCAAGCCTCCTTCCCTGGGCAAACAGGCCGCCCCCACACACCACCCCTGCGGGCCTAGGAGCAGGGGCAAGGGTGCCAAAGCAGACCAGAAACCAAAAGGCCAGCCAGGGGAGGAAGGCAACCCCCACACCCCCCGCTGCCGCGCTTGTTCTCCAAGGTAGGGGCGTGGGGGGCTGGCCTTCTCTGTCTCCTCTCTGGTTTTGGTCATAGGACTATTTTTCATCCCTTTGTGTCACACTGAAACTGTCCCTATGAGACCCTTGGAGATGGACAGGTGCTCACATGAGGACCAGCTGTTTAAAAAAGCTCCTACCAGTCTAAGTCCATAGTAGGAGACATGATCAAGGTGTCTTCAGGCATCAAGCCAGACCTTAGAGCCCAGTCTTCCCCCACCCAGGGAGCAGGTCTATGCCGCCATTGGGTGTCCACAGAACAGCACAGAAGAAGAGATGTGCCCAGCGCAGTGCCTGGTACACACCAGGTACTTAATAAATGTTTGTGGCAACTGAAGCTTTAGGTTTTCAGTCAGATCTCAGCCCCCTGACAGGGAAGGAACAGTAGTAAAAGTAGTAAAAGGCAGCCCTTTGGCCCCCCTCACCCCTCCGCCCAACATCCCACGGTGCCCAGGCACACAACTTCCACTTTGCGAGAGCCTGGAGGTGCAGGGGCCTCAGAGGCGCAGTCAGGAGACCAGCTCTGCCTTTCCGGAAAGAGCTTTTCCTTCTCTGGGCCTCAGTGATAATGAGGGGGTTGGAGGTGCTGCCATCGGCTCCTTTCAAGTCTAAGGGCTTCAGTCTCCTCTCCACCTCTCCTTCCATCCCTCTCCTCCTCAGTAGCTGCTCTGATTTATTACCATCAATTAACCCCTTCTCCTTTCTCCATCCCCTCTGCACCCTGTCACCCCTCCCAACCTGCTAGAAAAGGAATTTGGGAGAAGTCAGAGCCATTCAGAAGGTGTGGCTAATAACTACCCTGCTGAGGCCAGGGGCCCTGTGGGACAGATGTGACTTAAGTCTGGTGAAGAGGGCCTCCTTGGAGAGGAATAATAACTGTAATAGCACCAACACTTCCAGCTCTTACTATGTTCCAGGCAGCGTCCCCTGAATTATATATGTAAAGGATTGGCTCACTGAATCTTCAAGACAACCCATTTTACAGATAGGAAGCACACAGAGGTTAAGCAACTTGTCCAAGGTCACACAGTCATGGAACTGATATTCGAACTGAAGCAGTCACTTGGCTCCAAAGTTTTAGGGCGAGAGGGTGGACCAGTGATTTTTCCACCAGCTCCAGAATATCTGGGCCCTTCCCATAATAGACCTCCAGGGGCAAAAGCGTCTGGGGAGAGGCAGGTTTGGAAATGGCGGGCAGGGGTGGTTTGGGGGGAGCCGGGCCGGGTGGCCGCCCTCACGCGCGCTTCTCTCCGCAGACGCCTCCGAGTACAGCTGCCGGGAGCTGCACTTCACCCGCTACGTGACCGATGGGCCGTGCCGCAGCGCCAAGCCGGTCACCGAGCTGGTGTGCTCGGGCCAGTGCGGCCCGGCGCGCCTGCTGCCCAACGCCATCGGCCGCGGCAAGTGGTGGCGCCCAAGCGGGCCCGACTTCCGCTGCATCCCCGACCGCTACCGCGCGCAGCGGGTGCAGCTGTTGTGTCCTGGCGGCGCGGCGCCGCGCGCGCGCAAGGTGCGCCTGGTGGCCTCGTGCAAGTGCAAGCGCCTCACTCGCTTCCACAACCAGTCCGAGCTCAAGGACTTCGGGCCCGAGGCCGCGCGGCCGCAAACGGGCCGGAAGCTGCGGCCCCGCGCCCGGGGCACCAAAGCCAGCCGGGCCGAGCTGGAGAACGCCTATTAGAGCTGGCCCGCCGCCTCGCGGGCGGCCCCCAACCCAGGCGCCCCAGGTTTCCGCCCCCTGCACGCGGTTTGATCGGTTGGGTTTCATTTTTAATAACTGCAACCCGGGGCCGGGGCGGGGTGCTGAGACCTTCCTGGCTGCAGGCCTTGTGGATCCCGGGGTCAGCAACCATCCCACCTCCTGCCTGCGCCGAGGGGGTCCCGGGGGCAGGGGAGGGCGCTGAGAGTCACAGACACTGAGCCACGCAGCCCCGCCCCGCCGGGGCCGCCTACTTTTGATGGTCCCACTTGAGAGGAGGCAGAAAAGGAAGCATTTCATTGCCCTGGAGTTTTAAGGGAGCAGTGGAGGGAAGCCCAGGAACTGCTTAAGAGAGTTCGATAGGATTCCCCCTCCCCCACCTCTCTGCCAGGCAAAAAAGCCTTGAGTGCCTTGTTGTGCCCAGAACACAAGACTGGGTCCCTGGATGGGGTTTCTAGTCCTGTCCCTGCCCCCAGGGTGCCAGGTGATCTCGGATGTTACGCTCTTGTCTTCCTGGACTTCGAATTCCTCTTTGTAAAATGGAAGTGGGGGTGGGATAAGCATCTGGAGCGATCTGCTGTCACATGATTCCATGGACTCGGGTGCCCTTTGAATGGGCAGAGGAGAGAGAGTTTGGATTGAATCATTGATGGGGTCGCTTCCAGAATTCGGAGTTGTAATCCTCTGATCTGACAGCCAAAGATGAAAAAAGGAAAAGAGTCTATTTATGGCTGACAGACTCGTGGGAGAAGCTGTGGTGTGTCCCAGCCTGGGATCCCAGATGTTTCGCTACCTCCACTTTCCATCAAAAAAGGACACAGAAACAGCACCAGCCTTTGCAATAGAGAGGAAGGTCCCAAGGGTGGTAGGAGGCACAGAGATTACTCTCTGTACTCAAAGAGCACCACGCACCCCCGCCCCCAACCCGCACCCATCATGGCCAAATTTTAAGGTCACCTTCTGTAGAGAAGCCCAAGGTCACAGCACACTGGGCTTGTGGGCCCAAGGGAGCAGCCACCACCGGTTCAAAGACCAGAGGGTCCCTTTCAAGACCCTCGTCCTGCCTACCACTCAAGGACACATTTCTGTTTGGAAAGGAGCTTCTTACTGCTGTTACGTGTGATGGCATAGCTTACATTAAAATAATATTATTGGGGAAAAACTTACAAGTGCTGTATATATGCTGAGAAACCGCAAAGCTTAATAGCTGCCATCCAAAAATCTTTTGGAAAATCATTTCCAGGCGCCACTTACTTTCTATGCAGTTTTTAATTGCTTAAAAAAAATTTTTTTTTTTAAACTGAAGCACATGCCATGTGAAAGCCTGCCCAGCTGGTTGTTTTTGCAATCTTTTCAAGTGGAATTTGTCCACAAGAATGAAAGTAGCAGTTTTTGTTTTTTTTCTAAAGAGTTAAGTTACATATTTATTTTCTCACTTAAGTTATTTATGCAAAAATTTTTCTTGTAGAGAATGACAACGTTAATATTGCTTTATGAAATACCAGTCTGTTCTTTCAGAATCCAGAAGCATTGTTAATAAAGACAACCAATTGTTGCGGAGAGGATGTGGTCTTGTTTTGTCAACCACATGTGGTCATTTCTGTCAACGTTAACATTCTTCTCTTGGTCACTAGAGCTCAAACCTGGGAGGCACCTTTGACAGTGTTATGGTGGCCCTTGTGGCAATTACATCCTTCCTTTGAAAGGTCATGTTCATCCCTTCCTTTCCAAACCTAGACTTCATCTCTTCACCTCGACCATTGTATTAACCTCAGCCTAGTCTCCCTTCTGCACAGCCTGGCCCCCACACTGTCTTCCAAAAACACTGTTCTCCTCATGTCATACCTCTGTTCAAAAACTCCTCGGGACTTTCCTGGTGGTCCAGTGGTTAAGACTTCTGCTCCCAGTGCAAGGTGACTGGGTTCAATGCCTGGTCAGGGAACTAGATCCCACATACTACAACTTAGAGTTCGCATTCCATAACGGAAGATCCTGAGTGACACAATGAAAATCAAAGATCCCACGTGCCGCAACTAAGACCTAGTGCAGCCAAATAAATACAAATATTTTAAATCCTCCAATAGCTCCTCCTATCCAGGATCAAGTTCAGGCTTCTCAGTCTGACATGGAAGACTGCTTGATCCCCATCCCCCACTCTCCCAAACTCCCTTAATGACTCCCAAGTGGCCCCAGACTGTCCCAACCTGTAGTTTACTACCCTCGTTTACCACCCCCAACAACTCCTGCTCTTTCTTTGGGGTTCATGTTCCTTGTCACCTCTTCCCTGAACCTTCCAGAAATATTCCAACTCCCGCTGATCCCCTCTCCCCAGATGTCCGGCCCCTTTGTCCCTGTTACTCCTTTGACTTCTGAATCTATGTCTTCCATTTAGCATTCCTTCATGGGTCACCTGTCCCACCCAGCCAAGCCATGTTTAGTACCAGAATAGACACAAAGTCAAGTGTCAGGACCAGCTCACAGGAGCTCAGTCAAGCTTTTTCCCAAATGTAAATCTAATGCCTCTGTGATGAAAATGTAAACTCTTCACAAGCAAGGACCATGACTTGGGCTTTTTTCAAAACTCTTGTCTCACTTCATAGTGCTAGGCACTAACAGAGGCTCAAGAAATACTCTCCCTTTGCCATAAGATGACCCTTTGCAAAGGATTGAATCCAGCCCATCTTGGGGTAACCCCACCCCAAGATCTTCCCTGTAATTTTACCCTTTAACTCCCAATAAGCCCTCCTAAACCCATTATCATCATCCGCAAGCCTTTGATAGGTGTCAGTGGATGCTGCTGCCTCCAGGCCCCAAGGAGACCTCAATGAGACCCTGCAGAGAATCCATGCATAGTGAAGAGAGTCCCAGGGCCCAGAACACGGGCTCAGGTGGGAGATGGATACATCGTTCAGCCCCCAAAGGTGATGTGGCACAGTTGGGTGGGCAATGGGCTCTGGAGCCAGGTTGGTGTTTGAATATGAGGACACAGAGGCACCAAGGGGTTAAATGGTTTGCTCATAGCCAGCCGTGGGCTCAGATCCTTACCCTGACACCCACTCGAGCTGCTCAGAGCCTGGTGGGCACATGGGCAAATAATCAGGTCACACTGTTCTGTACAAAATGTTACAGGGACCAAGGATGGCAGGAATTTGCTCTGTGGTGGGTGGGAAAGGGATCAAGCTTAGGGAGGGTTTCAGAGAGGTGGGTTAGCAGTTCACCAGGTAGAGAAGGGAGAGAAGGCAATGGCACCCCACTCCAGTACTCTTGCCTGGAAAATCCTATGGATGGAGGACCCTGGTGAGCTGCAGTCCATGTGGTCGCGAAGAGTCGGACACGACTGAGCGACTTCACTTGCACTTTTCACTTTCATGCATTGGAGAAGGCAATGGCAACCCACTCCAGTGTTCTTGCCTGGAGAATCCCAGGGACAGGGGAGCCTGGTGGGCTGCCGTCTATGGGGTCGCACAGAGTTGGACACGACTGAAGCGACTTAGCAGCAGCAGCAGGTAAAGAAGGGAGCATGGACATTCTAGGCAGAAGGCACGGCCCCAGCCAAGACACTGAGGCTGAAGGTTCACGGGCAGAGGAGACTCAATTCCTTAATGTGTACTGAGTCCTTGTCATGTGTGAGGCAGTGTGGGGGAACAGAGAATTCAAACCAACCCCCTAACCCCGATTTAACACCTAGGGTCTGCTTCTGGGACCTGAAGATTTAGGAGGGATGACCCAGGCTATAATCCCATTACCACGAGGGGAAAAAAAACCCAAAGGCTAAATTGTAGGTCGGGTTAAGGGTTATTTATGGAAAGTTATATTCTACCTACATGGGGTCTACGAGCCTGGCGCCGATCAGAAACGGAACAGACAACAGGCTCAGTTGGGAGGGCAGCGTTGTGCTGTGGGAGTGCTATGTTCTAGGGGTGCAGCCAGACATGGGGCTTGTATTAATAGTCTGAGAGTCAGACAGACAGAGGGACAGAGGGAAATACTAATAGGTCTCTCTGTCTTTGTCTCTCAGACACACACATTTCTTGCTGTACCTGTAAGTACAGACCAGACCACCTTTGCACGAGGAAGTAGAGCAGAAGACTCAAAGAAGTCACAGGAACCCGTTTTCCTTGAAGCAGGCAGGACTTGGGCAGCTGGGGAGGGTGGAGAACCTGCAAAAGCCACCTGCGTGTGAGCTGAGCTCCCAGACGTGGCAGCTGGAGTGGTGCCATATCCCATACCCCTCCTACCTGATCCCAGACTCAGGCTTGCCCTAGTTCCTGATCACTGAGTTCTGGGGCCTGCAGTCCTTCCTGCTCGCCCCTGCCGCTTCCTGGAGTGCATCCTCTGTGTTGTCCCTCGTCCATAGTCAGGCAGAGGGGGTTGGATCTGGCAGCTTTGACCAGTAGCCGAAGTGCCTTTAGTGGCCAGAGGGGTAGAAGGCAGGGGGACTGTTGCTCTTAATGCAATCATGTGCCTGGTTTGTCCAGGACACCTATGGGCTCAATGTAATTATTAATAGCTCCCCCTTTTAGTCTCAAAAATGTCCTGATTTGGACAATAAACTATCTGGCTCCCCTGCTATTAAGAGACACAACTTTCTATGGAGTGCCTGGAGTTACCCATTTCTAAATGCTGGTCCCTTGCCTGGGCTGCTCCCCAGGGCACCCCCAGTACCCAGCATGCAGTAGGCGCCTCATATGCATCATGGTTGCATAGTCGTTGTTCAGTTTCTATAGGATTTCTTTCCTCATGAGATCAGGTGAGCTTCCCAGGTGGTGCTAATGGTAACGAATCTGCCTGCCAATGCAAGAGACCTAAGAGCATGCGGGTTCGATCCCTGGGTCTGGAAGATCCCCTGGAGGAGGGCATGACAACCCACTCCGTATTTTTTTTTTTAATTGAAAGATAATTGCTTTACAGAATTTTGTTGTTTTCTGTTAAATCTCAACATGAATCAGCCATAGGTATACATATATTCCCTCCCTTTTGAACCTCCCTCCCATCTCCCTCCCCATCCCACCCCTCTAGGTTGACACAGAGCCATTGTTTGAGTTTCCTGAGACATACAACAAATTCCCATTGGCTATCTTTTTTACGTACTGTAATGTAAGTTTCCATGTTACTCTCTCCATATCTCACCCTCTCCTCCCCTCTCCCTATGTCCATAAGTCTATTCCCTATGTCTGTTTCTCCATTGCTGCCCTGCAAATAAATTCTTCAGCACCATTTTTCTAGATTCCGTATATATGCATTAGTATATGATATTTATCTTCCTCTTTCTGACTTACTTCACTCTGTATAATAGGTTCTAGGTTCATCCACCTCATTAGAACTGACTCAAATGCACTTTTTTATGGTTGAGTAATATTCATTGTGTGTATGTACCACAACTTCTGTATCCATTCATCTGTCGATGGACATCTAGGTTGCTTCCATATTCTAGCTATTGTAACCAGTGACCAATGGGATACATGAGTCTTTTTCAATTTTGGTTTCCTCAGGGTATATGCTAGGAGTGGATTGCTGGGTCATATGGTGGTTTTATTCCTAGTTTTTTAAGGAATTTCCATATTGTCTTCCATAGTCTTCCACTTCAGTATCCTTGCCTGGAGAATCCCTATGGACAGAGGAGCCTGGCGGGCTAAAGTCTATAGAGTAACAAAGAGTCAGGCAAGACTGAGAGACTTACACACATGCACGAGATTAGGTGGATGGAATGGACTGGGATGTATGGATGATGGTGGGAGGAGGGAGAGGCTTGACCAGATTATTTCATATTGGGTTTCTGAGGATAAGACACAGCTCTTACCCTCAAGCAGTTTCTAACCTTGCTCCGGGTCAAGTGGAAAATGAAGGCACTAGGTACCATTGTGGAGTATGTGACCATTTGCCACCAGAGTGGCAGAGTCAGGAGGGGGTCGGGGGCTTGAGGAAACAAGGCAGGGGTGGGCTCCGTCTGAGCTGTGAAGGCTGTGAGGACTCAGAGAGGAGAGGCAGTGGAAGCCAAAGGAGCTGGGAGGGGAGAGGCGGTGATGCTGGCATGGGACCTGGCACGCAGTGGGCTCTCTCTAGCTATGATTATTACATATGGAAGCAGAAGCCAGGAAGGAGAGAAGGGTGGGGGCTGGGGTAGATACTGTCTATCATGGCAGGAGAGAGGGGGCATCCACTGGCAAGGCGGAGGGGCTGAGTCCCCATAAAGGTGACACTGACTCATGGGGGAAAGGCAAGGAGCTGAATCGCAGGTGCCCAAGTGATATTCTGTTCTCCACAGCCTGGCAGTGCTGCTTTGGAGACCAAGTCCTGACTTTCTTACAACCTCCCTCGGCCCCAGGTCCCAATTTCCCTCCAGTTGCCTGGGTTGCCTGAGCTTGTGTTCTGCCCATCGAGAAGGCCAGAGCTGGCAGTGGGCAACTGCAGGTGGGAGACTAGTATCCCGGAGGGACAGTAGGAAAGAGAGATGGAAAAAGAGGAACCCAGACCACAAACCTCACTTGCTTGACACCTTCCTGAGGGCTGATCCTGCCAGCAGTTTGAAGGCCGAGGCAGGAGAGATGGGGACAGAAGAGGAAGTAGGAGAAAGGAGAAGATGGACATGGGAAGAAGAGAAATAATCATTCATTCATTCCACTGAAACTGACTGGGTACTGGCAGCATACCAGGCATCACCCTAGGCTCTGGGCACATGGTCGCCATCACGGAGCCTCTCAAAGCTCCCTACTGGCAGGGAGGTAGATGTTAGAGAACAAGGAAATACACAGCATGATGCCCAGGAGTGAAAAGTTCTGTAAAGAAAAATAAAGCTGGTGAGTAGACAGAGCACCGTGGAGGTGGCCAGGCCAGGCCTCCCTGAAGAGGTGGTATTTGAGATGAAACCCAAATGCAGTGGGGGAGTGAGCCACACAAGGATGGAGTGGGGCGGAGGGGATGTGTGTGCCTGGAGGGGAACGGCAAGTGCAAAGGCCCTGAAGGTATGGAGGGGGTGGAGGAGCGACACCACTAATTGCCTTGGGTGCCTTTCAGGCGTCTCCGTGCCAAGGCTGCTAACCCCTGATCTGGACGCCAGCACGGTAATTATAATTATGGTAGGGAGAGGGGTGTATGTGTGTGTGTGTGTTTGTGTGTGTATAAAAAAGAGGGACTCTCTCCTTGTATGTTCTCCTGTCTCTGTATGTTAAAGACCAAGTGACTCCCAGTCAAGAATAATTTGCATATTATTAATTATGTAGAGAATTCTCTGGTGGTCCAGCGGTTTGAGCTTCCCAGGTAGAGCAGTGGTAAAGAATCTGCCTGCCGATACAAGAGATGCAAGAGATGCGGGCTCGATCCCTGGGCCGGAAAGATTCCTCTGGAGTAGGAAAAGGCAACCCACTCCGGTATTCTTGCCTGGAAAATTCCAAGGACAGAGAAGCCTGGCTGGCTAGAGTCCATGGAGTCACAAAGAGTTGGACATGACTGAGTGACTGAGCACATACACATATGGGACCTCCCTGGCAGTCCAGCAGGTAGACTTCACCTTTCAACGCAGGGGTTATGGGTTCAATTCCTGGTCAGGAAGGCTAAGATCCCACATGCCTAGTGGCCAAAAAGTCAAAACCGAGAACAGAACCAATATTGTAACAAATTCAATAAAGATTTTTAAGATGGTCCACAAAGAAATCTTTTAAAATTAACTATTAATTAATTAACTATTCAAGCCTTTATTCTTAAAGCACGAGATAGGTTTGATTAAAGTTGTGGGCACTGGACAGATGCCTTCTTTCTAGGACATACATATGTTATGAAATTCACATATAAGAAAGTCCTCAGCTTTCTTTTAGTGGATGGCCACAAAATTCAGCTGGGATTGGAAGCAAGGACTAGCTCGGCTTGGGAAAATGCAGGCGTGTAAATGTTGATTATTCTTTCCTGCCGTGGCTCTAACCCAGACATATACATGTGTGTAGAAGCATACATGTTTATTCTGAGACCCTGGATCAGGGGATGGAGATCTGAAGGGGAAGTAGGAGTCTAGAAATTAATTCCTTTCCAAAAGATTTGTTCTTACTTCTCGAAAATGGACAAGACTGTTCCCATCAAGGGCACACTCCTGTGGCAGCACCCACTACAAACCCCTTTCCTAGAACACTGGCTTTCACCCGTGCTGGTAAGTGTGCGTAGGACACTCTCCTTCCACGTCTCTGGTCTAGAAAGTCCTCTTGACTCTCAAGTCTCAAATGCTGCCTCCTTATGGGGGCAGACCACCATGCCATATACACACCTCATCACAGAACATCACATGGGCTGAACCTGGCTACCTCTTCTATCAAATGTGAGTCTATGGAGGGCAGGGTCCCAGGCTTTGCACATTTGTAGCCCCAGTGCCTTTGCACAGGCTTGGCCAGAGTTGATGCTTAATAATGGATATTTGGACAGTAGGGCACGATCTGAGCAGCAATGAAAACTCCAGCATCTTTCCAGCTGAGCAGCAGGCAAGAGCTCTGGGACAACCTTTCCAAAAGCATTTCCTTCATTCAAGTTCTGTAGCTTTGCAATGTTGTTGGGGGCAGCAAGGCCCCTCCCAAGAGAACCAAGGCCATGGTTGTTTACCCAGGAAATTATCAAGCATGCAAATTACAGACACCTCTATCACTTGGCCAACAATTTGGTGTTGTGGTGTGAGGTTATTTCTATGTCTGAAGAAAACAGCTCAGCTCTGACTAAAGAAATAAATGATATCATTTTTCGTTCAGGCAACCAGATTCCTTGGTACAAAAGGCTCCCTGGGGAGGAACGCCGGGACAGCGTGGCTCCTCTGAGGCTATTTACATCTGTCAGCTTCTCTAATCTCTGGCCTGCCTTCCTCTGCCTGTTTCCTTCCTTCACACAGAGGTTGGTGTTGAGCCCTGTCCTTGCAAAGAGAATGCCGGGGCCACCGGTCCTCACGTATGCACTGAGGGTGGGTGGGGTGTGAGGTTTTGGCCAAGTGGCATTTGGGGTGTTTTTCCCCCTTTTTCTTAGAAACCAGCTTCAATTTAAGATAATGACTCTCTTGGCTGGCTGGTAATCGCTATTTGGAGGGACTTATTTTTCCCTGTTCAATTTGGCTAGGAGAAATTGGATCTAAAGGGGAACATTTTCTAAAAATGTTGCTGGACACTTTGTAGGGCACCAAGGGTTGTTTCCTGGGTCACCTGTTCATGATAGCCTGGGTGTCTTTGTCTTAAAAGAAGAGCTGGAGTTGGAAACAGACTCCCAAGCCTTTTATGACCAATGGTGTCAGGATGGTTCTCTACAATGTCACTGACTCTGCATTGACTTTAATGGGAAGGGAATCTGAAAAAGAGGGGATGCTTGTATACGTATAACTGATTCCCTTTGCTGTACAGCAGAAGCTAACACATTGTAAAGCAACTATGCATCAGCAAAAATTAATTTAAAGAAATGTCACTGAAATCCTGGGTAATAAAGGCCCTGAGAAATCATTTGGTCCAGACTTTGCAGAAATATTCCAATTCCTGCACAGCCAGCTCCCATCTGCTCTCCAGCTCTCCCTCACCTCCACCTGGCTCCCCACTCCACCCACACTGAATTCCTCAAAAGCACCTGCTCGTAGCTTATGACAATGCTGTTCTGCCTGGAATGTTCTTCCTGAATTCTCTACACTCCAGTCTCAGGTCAGATGCCACCTCCTCCAAGGCCTGTCCTGACCTCCCCATCTGGAACAGGACTCTGCTGGTCTCTTTCCAAACCCTTCTCACAATGTGTTATTTTGCATTAGTGTCACGTCGCGTCTGCTTTGGCTGCCCAGTTGTAAGCTCTATCAGGCAGGGGCTGAGTTGGCCTGCTCCCCGCAGTGTCCTATGCTGGGACCAGGAGCCTGGCACACAGCAGGGCTCAGAAAATGTTTGCAAATGAATGAACTGGCAAGGGGCAAGGGGGCCGCCAGCAAACACCCTCTACCACCCATGTTAAGAGGACTATTGTAGGCATTGTTTAAATACCGGATCGCAGTCACAGCCGAGCTGCTGTCAGCTCACACAGCCCTCCTTTCTGAAAGCAGGTAAGAGACCCAGACCTGGAAAAATGTTTTAAGATTTTCTATTTCTCATCCTTTGTTTCTTTAACACAAGATGCTTTCCTTCCCTTAGTCACTGTATTTCCCTTCCCCATTCCCGGTACTCACTCCTTCATCAGACTTCATTTTAAAACAATACCATTCATAGAATCCATTTCATGGTTCTCCTGGTCCTGTGTGCTGTCTGGGGAAGACCCAGGAATACCCTCTGAAGTCAGGGTGGGGCTCCTTCACTCTGTAGCTTTCGCTTGGCTGACCAGCTGGGCACCTCTAGCCCCTCGGGAGCAGCAGCCAGACACCAGGGACATCTGCACCCCCTCATTCCCTCCATCCAACCCACGACCACCATGTATGTCGTTTCTACCTCCTTCTCTAGGCCTAATGGCCCTGAATCCATTCATTTCTCTCCAGTACCACCCCCTGTTCTAGCCACCCTCTCCCCTGTCCCCACCACCAAGGTTTTCCAGGCCTCTGGCCTTAACCTCCTCCAAGTCAGTTATTCAAAGGCTTGGAATCTGATCCTGCCCCTCCTCTACTTACCACTCATGATGGTGAGCTCTCACCCCAGGAGGCCCTGGGCCAGACTGATCAGACCTCCCAGTTCCAGCTCCTTCTCTTCCCACAGCCCGGCAACCTCCCAGGTGCCTTGCTGGGCCCCTCTCAGTTCCCATAGGACCCACACCCTCTCACACCTCTGGCCTTTACGTAGTTGGTCACTCACCTACAAGCGTTTTCCTGCATCATCTGCCACTGTTGCCTCAGCTTACATCACTTTCTCCTAGAAGTTCTCCCACCACCAAGTTTCCCAACCTGGGCCAGGACCCTCCCCTGAATTCTCAGGGCAGATCATGCTTTCCCTTCTTGTGCCCTTGGCATAGTGTCCTTTTATGGCCAATTTACTGCTTATTTTCTCTGTTAGACTTGAAGCTTCATGAGGACAGGGGCAGGTTGTCTTGCTCAGGGCTGCAGAGAAGACCCAGATTTGAAAATCCTGTGACTTGGACATGCAGGAGCAGTCAAACTGAAAGGATATAAAATTGACCCAAGTTTGCCTCGGGAGCCCAGCCAGGAGCCTCTGATCTCCCAGAATCAGAGTCCTGAGATACCCGGGAAAGGCGGAGGCCCAGGCATCCTGTGGTCTGCTCTTGTCTTCAAGCAGTATGACTGCGTTCCAGGAAGACAAACCAAGGGACAGCCCTCTGAGACCTGTAAATAAGACCTGGAGCCGAGGGCCTAGACCATCTCCCCCTCCTCCTGGCAGGTGGCCTGAGGAGGGCACAGCTCTCCTATCATCTGAATGTGAGAGGGTCCACTCCTTCTCTAGCCCTGGGTATTAAGAGGTCTATCCCAGGTGAGCTCTGTGTGTGTGTGTGTGTTGGGGAGATGCTTATGGAGATTTTTTCTTTTATTTGCTCCTAAAAAGGGACTCATGATAAAGATTGTATTGATCAGGATCCAGCCAAGGAAGCAGCATATATGGGAATAAGGGGTTTATTATAGGCCTGAGACCCCACAGTGGGAGGAGCTGGGGAAATGACGTTCTGAAAGGGGAATTGGACGATCAGAGAAAATATCACTCACCAGTCTTGCCACCAAGACTGTGGCAAGTTTGAGTGGCTGACAAGTTTGAGCTTGCAGGGAAACTTGAGAAACCAAGCATGTCCAGCCGCCAATGGGGCTGTGATGCGAGCTAGTGTGGACGTCGGTGGGAGCCGTGGCTCCACAAGGCCAGGGACCAGAGGACACCTCTGGTCCCTGTCCCTCTCGTTTCTGACAGTCACAGTGCTGAGAGTCAGTGCAGCTTCACTGCACTTTTCCAAATCTCACAAAATTTCCCCTTTTGGCCTATTCTACCCCAGACCTACATGGAGAAAGGGATTCTGGAAAGTGTCATTCATTCCCAGACTAACCAAGTTGCCGTAATACAAGCCAGCATAAGGATCTGCCCCTCATCTCTCCAGCTTCCTCTCCTTTACCTCCCCTCCGTGCCCTGGCCCCTATTTACATTTCCCCATCGTGTCCCGCCCCTCCTGTGGCCTTGATCTGCAAAGCCCATGCTTGCTCCCTTCTTGAGCTGGTTCACTCTAGGTAGATTTCAGAATCTGAAGATCCCTGAGAAGGTTTTCCTCTCTGAGATCCCTACTCTCCTCTGGGCTCCCAGAGGACATTGGGACAAACCCATACTGCACCTCTCATTGCCTGCAGTGTCTTTCTCATCCCAGGTCACTGAGTATCTAAGGAACAAGGAGCCTGCAGTGTGAGCCTGTGTCCAGCACAGGGTAGGGTATGGGGGAGCTCCAGGGAGAAGCCGGGCACCCCAGCACAGAAGCCACTTAGCCACTGGTTTATTTTGCTGTGCTTCAGAGTAACCTGGGGAGCTTGTTCAAAATTCAGGTTCCCAGTTCTCACCTCCTTGAGTTCTGACTGGGTAGCTCTGGAGTTGGGCCCAGGAACCAGCATTTTGTAGCAAACATGGTGAGTGATTCTGATGTTGGCAGTCCTACCACATGAGGTTGACTCTTTCTGTTTGGGCTGAGCTTTTTTGTTTTTCCTCCTTTTTGGCCACACCCTGCAACACATGTGGATCTTAGTTCCCCAACCAGGAATTGAACCTGTGCCCCCGACAGTGGAAACATAGAGTCTTAACCCCTGGACTGCCAGGGACATCCCTGGGCTCTTTTTTAAAAAGAAGTTTGATTTTTTTATAGAGGAAAGTTCTGTTTCTTGTAACAGAAAAATAAAGGACTTTTACAGAATTTATTAACAATGCATGTGTTAGTCACTCAATCGTGTCCAAAGCTTTGCGACCCCATGGACTGTAGCCTGCCAGTCTCCTCTGTCCATGAGATTCTCCAGGCAAGGATACTGGAGTAGATTGCCATTCCCTTTTCCAGGGGATCTTCCTGCCCCAGGGATTGAACCTGGGTCTCCTGCATTGCAGGCAGATTCTTTACCATCTGAGCCACCAGGAAAGCCACTTACCGTCAAAATATTTCTAAATCCCTACAGGTCACATTCAACTTTCATCGAAAGCATTGACGCCAGACTACGGGATTTAAAAGTTCCCATGTTTCCTAAAGGGTTGGAGATGGGAGCACTGAGGAAAAGGTGATGGGGACACATGTAAAGTTTGTATGGAGCCCTACCAGGGGCCTAGCCTGGGCACAGAGGCCCAACAACATCTTGACCCCAAGAAAATCTTCTTGCCGACTTGGGAACCCATGCTGAGACATTCAGAGAAGGCATCAGTGGAGAAAAGCTGAGGGGATGGTGGGTGGACTCAGGCCCATGGGTGGGGCCCAGAGCACGTGCCTCAGCAGCACAGAATCTGAGGACCTCCTCTGCAGGTCTCCCAGGGAGCTGGGACAGGAAGTAAATTCTTTCCCTATCACATCAGGGATAAAGATCTGGTGTCCCGGAGGCACCTTGGGCCCAGTTGGCTGGGCATGAGGACATGTGCCAGGTGGAGGCAGCCAGCCTCAAGGCTGCAGAAGATTGACAGTGAAGGAGCTGGCACCAGGGCAGGAGCCAGAGCATGCTGGCTCCCACAGAGCTGGGCCTTGCCAGCTTCAACATCTGCCTGGTCCTTCAAAGAAAGTGACTCAGGGCCCCAGAAGAAGGGGAGGAGACTCTCTGCCCTTCTAGACCTTCTCAGCCAGGTGGTAGGAATTTGGCGTGTCCTTGGCCTCTTCCAGGGGGCTGCTGGATGGGATGCTGACTCAGTTATCTCCTAGCCTGGGCCATTATTTTATTTAAAATACAGAGCAGGGACTTCCCTGATGGTGCCAGTGGTTAAGAATCCACCTTCCAGTGCAGGGAACACTGGTTCGATCCCTGGTCAGGGAACTAAGATCTCACATACTGTGGGACAACTAGAGAGTGGGTGAACTGCAACAAAAGATCATGCAACTAAGGCCTGAAGCAGCAGATAAATAAGTTAAATTAAACACAGAGCAAATAACCCCACTCCTCCCAGTCAACACAAGCACAGCTTGCATTCAGGTGTAATTCCTTAGTCTTGCTTCTTGTGTATATGTGTGTATGATTGCAGGTCCATAAAGTTATGTATTCTTCATGACAACATAAGCATTTTCCATGTTGTTACAGAGTCTTCTTTTTAAAAAAAAATATTTATTTATTTGGCTGAGCCGAGTCTTAGTTGTAACATGCGGGATCTTTAGCTGTGGCACGCGAACACTTAGTTGTAGCATGCAGGATCCAGTTCCCTGACCTAGGATCAAATCTGGGCCCCCTGCATAGGGAACATGGAGTCTTAGCCACTGGGCCACCAGCGAAGTCCCAATGCATAGTCTTCATAACCGTTACTCCTAATGGCTGCCCAGACCACTGGGATGGTGGGCAATGGTTTCCTTAAAAATTGACTATTGTCCTCTGACTCACCCGTTAGTCACAATGTCCTATCTGTTTCTAGCCCCAAACCCTGGTCCTCTCAATCTAAGAGGTTTACTTTACTTTCTTTCTGACCTCTTCCTGAATTCTCATTGCTAGAGACTTTTCCCTTTATCTCCCAGTTGGTATGTCATACTCACCCCTCAGAAATGACAACTCAGAGAATGCCTTCTCAAAGATTGGAAAAACCTGAATTCCCATCCATTTGAGACTGCTAGTATGTTATAAACAGAAGCTATGACACAAGAGGATTATAAAGATTGCCAACTATTTTAATGTTTACACTGAACAGATTGATACTTTTATCAGATAATAATATGCTGGGACACTGTCATGAAACTCACAAGGAATGTACAAATCCATAAGGCATCACAGGTGGTACTGACTGTCCAGGTGTGGAAGACAAGATCAAGGCCAAGTGACAAATGTCCTCTTTTAGTCTTGTCACAGTTGCTCTCTGGGATTAAGCATGCAACCACATTTGAAAATAATAGCAGAAGTCTAAATTTGAGACTCATTGAGAATATTAGACCTGCAACAACTGCTCTCCAGGCAGCCCCCGTGCTCAAACACAGTTAAAAAAAAAAATAAGGTAATTCAAAATGCTTCTCTAGAACTGGCGTTTGACCTACCTTCTCAGGCTGAATATGGCATCCATCCTCAGATCTCATGCCTTTTTGATTGAGTATCTCCCCCATCAGGCTAGGATCCTGGGATGCTGTACTGGGTCACACCTTTGGCTGTGCAAGTCAGCATTTGGAACATCTGATGGCTTATAATATTTTCATTATTATAAATATGGTGGATGGGGTTTTCTGGCCCTGTCAGCCTCTTTCCCCTCTCTGTCGTCATCCCTACTGGAGAGTGAGTCTTTTTTTTTTTTTTTTAATTGCTTTTAAGTCATTATTGAATTTATTACAATATTGCTTCTGTCTTATGTTTTGGTTTTTTGGTCAGGAGGTATGTGGGATCTTAGTTTACCGACCAGGGATCAAAGCCCTGCATTGAAAGATGAAATCTTAACCACTGGACCACCAGGGAAGTCCCAGAGAGAGTCTTTTAACATCATAGATCGTTACAATGATACCTTGAGAATCCACCATAATCAGAGAGTCTGATTATGTTAAGGGTCCTCCACTCAGAGGACAGAGGGAATGCAAGGCAGGTGGTCGTGCCCACCTTGGACATTGAACATCTTTGTCCAGGTGGGTTTTTCTCTATTTAGGATTATTTTTTTCCAGGAGAGGGACATTTCAGTGGTTCCCTAACAGATTGCCTGATTGCTTTCCAGCTGACAGGTACCAGTTTACAATCCCATGACCCAAACAGACCAAGAAAAATGTCCCTGTCCCGACACATATTAATATGCAATAAATACATTTTTAATAGCAAGCAGAATGGAAAATCCCAAAGGCAGTGGGGCAGCATGCTGTTGCTGGAGAGAGAACATCTGGATTTGTAACCCCTGGGGCCACTTCAAAAACATTTGCACAGGATTTAAAGGTCATTAGTAGATGTTGCTAAACGAAATCGATAAAATGGATACGGCACACTCTTCAAAGGTCTTACAGCAGGGGCAGATGGGATTTTATTCTCAGAAATCCCACAAGGCCTTGATGTTGCAGTGTGATCCTCCTGGCAGGAATTAATTCAGGGCCCTGCCATCAGAAGGCTTCTGTGGCCACTGCTCTCCCCCACTGATGACTTCTTCCAGATTCAAATTCCTGGGGTACAAGTCTGATTGCTTTAGCTGGGGCAACAGTCGCATCAGAATTCCACGAAACAAGAGAGAGGTAACTGTTCAAATAAAACTAGAAGGACTTCCCTGGTGGTCCAGTGGCTAAGACTCTGTGGTCCCAATGTAGGGGGACCAGGTTCAATCCCTGGTCAGGGAACTAGATTCCACATGCCTCAACTAAGAGTTTCCAAGCTGCAACTAAAGATCTCACATACTGTAACTAAGAGCTGGCACAGCCAAATAAAAATATATTTTTTTTTAATTAAAACTAGGGAGTCTTCCCTAGTGGTACAGTGGTGAAGAATCCACCTTGCAATTCAGGGGATACCGGTTCGATCCCTGGTCTGGAAAGATCCCACATGCCTTGGAGCAACTAAGCCCGTGCGCCACAGCTACTGATCCCACCTTCTAGAGCCCGCAAGCCACACCTACTGAAGCCTGAACTCTCCAACAATAGAAGCCGCCGCAATGAGTAGCCCGAGTACAGCAACTAGAGAGTAGCCGCTACTCTCTGCAACTAGAGGAAGCCTGTGTGCAGCAATGAAGACACAGTGCAGCCAAAAATAAATTAATTAATTAATTAAAAATATTAAAACTAGGATGAAAGCAAGCAATACTAGCCAAACTACTAACACACTGGAGATTACCATGTCCTAGGATGGGTTGGCAAAGTATGGTCACAGGTTAGATCTGAGCCTTTGCCTATTTTTTGCTTTTTTTTGTTTTAACAGCCTGTGAGCTACGAATGGTTTATACAGATGAACATTTGAAATTGATTTGATGAATTCCAATCCAGTGAAAGTTATCCCCTCAAAATCCATTCTTCTCATTAGTAAACCTGTACTACAAAAAATTGTTCCAGAATATTATGATTATATTTTAAATTTTGTCAATAAAAATTTGTGGAAAATTTGTTTACTCTCTTGTTACGAAAGTACACACATAACATTCTTGATTTTTGTCTCTAGGCCCACAAAACCCAAAATATTCACTCTGATTCCATCGATGATCTCTCTGACTCTTTACAGGAAAAGTTCACTGCCTCTCAAATTTTGGTGATCAAAGAATCACCTGGAGAGTTGGTGAAACAGATTCCTGGACCCCAGCCCCAGAGATTCTGATTCATTGCATCAGGAATGGGGCCAAAGATTTTCTAGCAAACTCCCAGGTGATGCTATGCTGGATAATAATAAGTGTTGTCAAGGATGTGGAGGAATTAAGACTGTCACACATTGCTGCTTGGAATGTAAAAGGGTGAACGCAGTTATTGTGGAAAGCAGTTTCACAGCTCCCCAATAGAGATTTGTGTTTCTATGGACGTGTCTGTAAAACTTCCTAAGCTTTGCTTTTTAGTTAAATTCTGCCCTTGTGTCAATGTTCTATTAAATTTCAATTACACAAAAGAAAAAAAAGAATGTCTACAAAATTTACAGCCATGTAGGGAATTTCCTGGTGGCCTAGTGGTTAGGATTCATTACTTTCACTGTGGAGGCCCATGTTTAATCCCTGGTCAGGGAACCATCTCCCAGGCCACTTGGCACAGCCGAAAAAAAAAAAAAGAAAAGTAGTAGTAATTCAAGCTGCTTGCTGGAACCAAGGATAAAACCATGTAAAAGATAATCCCAGTTAAGTTTCAGCATCTGTGTGTGCAGAGAAAAAAAGACTGGAAGAAAACACACCAAAACATTATGAAATTATAGGTACTCTGTGTTCTTTTCTCTAAAGCCCATTAGTTGATAAAAGTATTTTTAAAAAAAGAGACTGCTGCTTCTTTGAGTGCAATTAAACTCTTTCAGTAATATCTCTCTCAACTTTTTTCCCTCATCAAAGTCAATGAGAAAACAGAGCTCACGAGAGAAAAAACACAAAAACTGCTGCTAACAATTAAGATGGAACAGCATCGAGGACACCACAATGGGCCTCTTGGGATTAGTGACTGACCTGAACTGGTTGTTTTGACTGGCTGACTTATCAAGAAGTGAGTAATACCAGAGACAATCAAATACCGCATGGAAAAGAATTTATAGCGCCTTTTGTGTTTGTGGTTGGAATGACCGCGGATGTGGTAAAGTCAGAATGTGTATCGGCGACCACAAAATAGATTTAGGTTTTTGTCTTGCAAAATCCATCTGAACTTCATGGCTCCAGTCAGGCAGCCCAGGGATTAAGTCATCACCCCAGGTAGGGCTTCAGTGAAGGCTAAATCAGATCCAGAGAGAAAGAGCACGCAGCACCGGGGGTGTTCAAGAAACGTCGAAATACAATTTCCCAGTGTTTATTGCTGGAAAGAAAAGCTGGAGAGCACAGGAAGCTTTAGAAAAGGGGCTCCAGATGCTTGATTGTCTGCAGAGGGTAAACCAGGAAGAACCAACTGACCTTTGGTTCCCGGAAGGGAATATTTTCTGCAGCTCCTTGGCTGCCTACTTTGAGATGGCTTCAATCCTACCAATATATGAGGGATGCTCTCTGGCTGCTCTTTCTCATCTTTGGTGCCCAGGATTACAGGTCATGGTTGAAACTGAATGGCCCAGGGGCCCTTGGAGTCAGGGACGGTAGCCAGTCTTCATTGCTGCTGGATTATTCTTCCAGAATCCCAGTTACTCATCCTGTCGTTCATCTTCTCATAAACCTTCATTTTAAAAACTAAAATGAAACATATACGTAAAGTGCCTGGAACAGCATCTGGCAAAGAGCAAACACTCATTGCATATTAGCAATTAATTGCAGTTAACTGTCATGATGAAGTCTTCCTAGGTATTTTGTGTACATTTTAAAGAATGTGCCAGGTAAATGATGTCAGCTTTTAAATGAGATTTCAACCCCAGGTTTCCAACAGATATTTGGAAGACCAAGAGAGGTAAGTATTCATAAAACATACAAATGACTCATTATAAATCTTCCCCAAGAAGTATTCTATATGAAGACACAGCACAGAAATTTATTTCTACTCTCTCTTGAAAGGCATTATAAAACAAACTCCTCAGAGTTGTTTGGAAGCCCCACTCTTTTCCAGTCCTGGGGGAGACTGTCTCTCCCTCTTTGCATTCTAGGGTATCATCTTCCTGTTTTCTCGTCTATTTTCAGCCACTGTTCAAAGCAAAGTGCTAAATCTCTCTTAACAGCTCCTTTTCTTCCTGTTATTAGTTTCCCAAGGCTGTTGTAACAAAGTTAGTGGAGTAAAATAACACAAATCTATAACCTTACAGTTCTGGGGGTCAGAGTCTACAATGGATCAGGATACCAGCAGGGGAACTTCCCCGGTGGTCCAATGGTTAAGAATCCGCCTGCCAATGCAGGGACCTGGGTTCCATTCCTGGTCTGGGAAGATTTCGCATGCTTTGGAGCAACTAAGCCTGTGCGCCACGACTACTGAGCCTATGCTCCGCAACAACAGAAACTGCCGCAGTGAGAAGCCTGCACGCCACAACTAGAGAAAGCCCGTGCACAGGCACAAATAAATAAATAAATTGAATCAATTAATGAAAAAATAAATAAATAAAAATTTTAAAAAGTGCCAGCGAGGCTGTATTCCTATCTGCAGGTGAACACTTTGCTTGCCCTTTGCAGCTTCTAGAGGTGGCCTATGTTCCTTGACTCGTGGCCCCTTCCCCCTTCAAAGTCAGCAATGGCCGTCTGAGATTTCTCACACTGCAACCCTTGACTCTCACCCTTCTGCTTCCCTCTTCCACACACTCAAGGACCTTGTGGTCACTTTGGGCTCCCTGGATAACCCAGGATGCTCTCCATATTTCTAGATCCTTCCTCACATCTGTAAGTCCCTTTCGCTATGGAAGGTAACATATTCACAGGTTCCAGGCATTAGGATGTGGACCTCTGAGGGAGGGGAACTACTCTGCCAACTACATCTCCTGGTCTTGAAACGTTCCCAATCTCTGCGCAGCCACACAGTCCTCCTCGTCACCTACCCGGGCTCTGCTTGCCCTCGCCCTCTCACCCTCCTGCAGGGTCCGAACTGCCCTTCTTGAAGTAGAGGCACTGGCTCCTGAGTTGGTTCTGGAGTGTGGGGAAGAGCAGGGATTCTGAGGCCAGACTGCTGGTGTCTGTGGGCCCCTGGGGAGCTGTGCGCCCTTGTGTACAGCTCTCAACCTCTCTGTGCCTGTTTCCTCACATATACAATGAGGACAAGAGCAGCACCTTCGTCATGGGGCTGTGGTTCACGAGCACAGAGAACAGTGCCTGGTCCTCAGTGCTGTTCTGAGTCAGCTGCTCTTTTGTTTTCTTTTTGGTGCGGGGAGGCCCCCTCAAACCGTGCAGCATGTGGGATCTTAGTTTCCTGACCAGGGATCGAACCTGCAGCCCCTGCAGTGGACATTTGGAATGCTAACCATGGGATGGTCAGGCAAGTCCCTGGCTGCTACTGTTAATGAGCTCAGAGGCCCAACCTCCTTGGGAACAGCTCTTCTATCCTCCAGTCTGCCTTCGTAAAGGGTGCCTACTTGGTTTTCACTTTGAACAATTCAAAGACACCCAGAAACTTGGAACATCTTTCTAGCAACTTTATCAATCAGTGTTTCTCCAAATGTCTACTTGCATCAGAATCCCTCGGGGTGCTTTTAAGAGTACACTTCCCCTGGTGGTTCATTGGTTAGGATGCAGAACTTTCACTGCCATGGCCTGTGTTCAGTCCCTGGTTGGGGAACTAAGATCCCACCATTAGCTGGTGGCACAGCCAAATAAACAAAATAAAAGCACACTTGATTCTTCTGCACGCTGAAGTTGGAGAACCCTCGTGTGGCATTCCAGAACCAGAACAAGTGGGAAGAACCCCAGCATGCCACCCCATTCCAGCCTCCACTGCTAAGGACAGCACTGGCCACAGGTCAGGAAGAAAAGTCCTCTAGGGAGGATGTTTAGCAGGGCGGGACCTTCTTAGGGACCTGCCATTGAGTGCCAGGGATGATCTTGACCCAAGAACAGCACTGGAGGGCAGGAAATAGGTAGAGGGAGGTAGACACTGACCATTTGGCCGATGGTGTTCATCCTTCTGGAGGCCCAGCCAGGCCCTATGTCCATCATAAGAAGGGGAGGAAGCTGGAGCCTCCAGCCAAAGCAGAAGTTGGAAAAGACAGGAAGAAGCCCAGGTCATGTCAAAGTTTCAGGCCATGAGAAGTAGGAATCTGTGTCAGTTCAGCCTCTCTGCTGGGATTGGTCAGCTGATGTTAGGGAAGCTTCTAGAATCTTCTAGAACTGGCAGAGACCCCAGACTCTGCTAGTCGGTGAATGGAAAGAATCTCTTCCCCACCTTTGAGACATTCCAGGCCTTTCCAGAGCCCACCCAAATCTTAAATAAACACCCCACTGAGATGGTGAGACTCCAGAGCTAAAATAGACTTAAATAATATCCCAGAAAACTGTGTATTTTAGAAACTGGAATGTATGAGGCAGGGTTTTCTCTCCCTCTATTACAGCTTTCATGAAAGAGAAACAAATAATAACGCTCCCCCAGGCTAAAGTTAGAGTTGACGTATAGTTTACACCAGAAAATATACAGTTAGGTGTCAATTTGGAACACATGTACTTCCAGTGTGAAATCCTCTGTGACCACAGGCTCCTTAAAGCCAAAGTCAAGGGCAGGGGCAGCCTCTGTGTGGTCCGAAAGCTCAGGAAGGGAAGGAAGTCGAATTTATTGAACGTTTACTATTTACCTGGCATTTATCTCCTTACAATGTTTTTACAACAAAACTGTGAAATAGGTTTTCTTAACCTCATTTTACAGGTGGGGAAACTGAAGTTTGGAAGGGATCAGTAATTTGCCCAATATCATGAATAGAGGGGGATCATTATCTTGAAACCAATTTGTCTAATGTTTTATTTGCTTAATCACCTGCATGCATCTTTGAGTGTCCTAGTTCTCCCTGTTCTTTGAGTATTCTAAGGGCTTTATTAAAAATTCATCTCAGAATATATTTCAAAAATAGTCTGCTGATTATTTTTCAAAGCTACTGGGTCCCACTGCTGGGAAGTAGCAGAGTTGGGACTCACACCCAGCCAGTCTGAGTCCCCTGCCCATGATTTTAAGCTCCCCTTTCAATGAAAGGAGGAAGACAGGATTCCCCCTGAAATCTGACAAAGCTGGAGTTGGGGCGGGGGCAGAGGCAGAGGCACAGGCTAAATGTCCATACAAGACCCTCCCATCTGCCCTCTCCAGCGGAGGGAAGCCTTAAGCCTGTGCTGATGATCCCTTCTCTGGCTTCAGTTTTCTCTTCTGTCTGCCGAGGGCACAGGAGAGTATTCTCTAAGGCAGTGGTTCCCAAATGCTGGGGTATGTGTGCTGTGCATCAGAACACCAGGAGGAACTTAAATCTAGATGCCTGGGCTTCCCTCCAGGCCTACTGAATTCAAATCTCTCAGTAGCGGCAAGGGCAGGGATGGGGAGCCAAACATTTGATCTGTTCTCCAGATGCTTCTTCCATACCCCAGGGAATGGAACTCACTTCTTTATGCAACTCCAGGCTTCCCGGGTGGTGCAGTGGTAAAGAATCTACCTGCAAATGCAGGAGACGCAAGAGATGTGGGTTTGATCCCTGGGTCTAGAAGATCCCCTGGAGGAGGAAATGGCAACCCACTCCAGTTTTCTCACCTGGAGAACCCCATGAACAGGAGCCTGGCAGGCTATGAGCCATGGGGTTTCAAGGAATAGGACATGACTGAGCACACACGGTATCTCCAGGAGATTCTGGGTGTTCTAGTGTCATCTTCCAATTCTTCTCCCTTGGCTCCTGATCTCTTGATAATAAGACATGGGTTAGTGGTCCCAGTTGTTGCCTCTGGATGGTGATACCTCAGCTGGCCATTCCTGCCCCATTTAACAGGTGATGAGTGTGGCTGCCCAGGAACTTGAAGGTGATTTAGGAGCCCCTGTCCATCCTTCACGGTAGAAGACCACCTCCTGTTGGGAAGATGGGAGTGACTCTGCTGGCTTCAGAGGCACCCCTGCCTTCCCAGGGTTATTGCTGTTCCTTTAGGGGTTGCCAGTCTGAGGGCACTGGCCCAGATCTCTCCCACTTAGCCAGTTGCCTTGGTCATCTGTGCCTGTGCTTTTCTGGCTGCACTTGAGGGCTTTACTTTTCTGGCTGCACTTTACTCAGGCTTCTCTTCAGTCTGATATCTCCTTTGCTGAGTAGCCTTGGGGGTCACTTAATCTCTTTGAGGCTTAGCCTCCTTTTGCAAAAGAGAAATGATAGTAGCCACTTCAGAAGGATTTTATGAGGATGAAACAAATCTCTGCCCACCTCTCAGGACACCCCGCACTTCTCACTCAAAGTGCATGCATTAAATAATTGTTTAATGTTTGTCTCCTGCTGGATATGAGAATTGTGAGGCCCCAGTCTATGTTCATGTTGTAGAGCCCAATGGGACCTAGCACTTCGCAGTTGTCCCTTGTTGAATAAATGATATGAGGATGGGCTGGACCAGGAATGGAGTTTATTGTCAGTGAGTCATTATTCCTTTCCTTTACTTCCCTAAGACACTGCCAGGGTCTCTTCTCCAGAATATATACTCCGTCTAGAATACATTCCTTTGTTACCAGCCATACACAGTAACAGCTTCATTCCCTGAAGTTCCCTAGAACAAGGGTCGCCAGCACACACTCACTGACCTTCTTAGTGGCCTTCTTGCAGGCTGGCTTAATGGGAAGCAGAGGCATAGATATCAGAGAGTAGGGGATCCTACAGTGCTCTAGTTATCTATGGCTACATACAAAAGCTCCCAAACTTGGTGGCATAAAACAATACCCATTTTATTAGGCTCACAGATTCAGGGGGTTAGGAACTGAGTTCCAGCCCAATGGGGTGGCTTGTCTTGGCTCTACAATGCCAATGGCCTTAGTTGGGAAGACTCAAATGGCTGGAGGTGGCTCGAAAGTCTGAGGTCTGAAGTCACCTGGGGGCTTCTCTCACACGTCTTCTGCCTGGGCTAGGATGATTCAGGGATGACAGTCAGAGTATCTACACATGGCCTCTTTATATGGTTTGGGCTTCCTCACAACATGGTGGCCTTGGAATAACTGAACTTACACAAAGTCTCAGGGCTACAAACACAAGGGTTCCCTTTCCCAGTTAACAAGCCAGAAGCTGATGGCTTGTGATGACCCAGACTTGGGAGTTACATAGCATCGCTTCTCTACACTTTTGGCTGAAGCAATCACAAGCTTGCCAATATTCAAGGAAAGGAGACATAGACCCTACATGGCAAGAGGAAGCATAGAATTTGCAGCCATGTTTTAAGATTATTGTGCATATTCTGTCAGTTGCAGTAGCTTGTGATAGAACCTGGGATGGGGCTTGGTTCAGGAGGAGGGTTCACAAGTGGTTTACCAAGTCCCAGGATCTTGGCCTGATGCCGCTACTCACTCACATTACACGGAATCAGTGTGAGTCTTTTCAACTTTTTAAATCTTCCATTTCCCCATGTGACATTCAGGGTATAAAAGGCTACAGGATCAAACTGCTTCCCTTCTTAGTTGCTGGTGACCCTCCCTTTTATGTGCAGCCACAGCTCACAACAGGGACAAAGGTCAAAATGGAGTGTGGGCACCAACCAGTTTGGAAACTACCAGAGCAGAGGGGACTGTGCATCCACTGTCTGTTGGGAACCCTGCTTTATCATGGCATCCAGAGGCAATGGGAGCCTCCCTGGGCCCTGGGGGTAATAAGGGGTCACCTGGCTTTCCCAAGGTCCCAAGGAGGCCATGGTCCTGGAGAGTCTTGTAGGCAGTGTGAGGAGGAGGCTGAGTTCATGGACTGATGGTCACTGAAAAAAGGATGTGGATTTAGCAGACACCAATGAGGTGGAGTTGGAGAAGGCAATGGCACCCCACTCCAGTACTCTTGCCTGGAAAATCCATGGATGGAGGAGCCTGGTAGGCTGCAGTCCATGGGGTCGCTAAGAGTCGGACACGACTGAGCGACTTCACTTTCACTTTTTACTTTCATGCATTGGAGAAGGAAATGGCAACCCACTCCAGTATTCTTGCCTGGAGAATCCCAGGGACAGAGGAGCCTAATGGGCTGCTGTCTATGGGGTCACACAGAGTCGGACACAACTGAAGCGACTTAGCAGCAGCAGCAGCAGCAGCAGCAATGAGGTGGAGTGACCATGCCCCCGGAGCTGATGGAGACAGATACTAAAGGCCATGGCTCAGCACCCTCTGTCCTCCAACTCCCTGTCCCAGGCCACAGAAGCCCTTGGAACTAAGGAGCAGCCCTGGTGAGACAGATGAGAAAATCCTGAATAGGTAAACTTAAATCTGAAATTTCTGAGTTCAGCTGAAATTGATTACAAGTAAATTAAATTTGCTGCTACCAGGTGGGATGGGCTCTCAAAGAGAGATATAGGAAAATAAAGTTGTGTTTTTTAGAAGCATCCTCCCCCCCAGTTATAGCTAGTTCATTTCTTCTTTCTTTTCAATCAGGAGCTGGTTGAGGTCTCGGGCCTTTCCAACTATCACATTTGCTATGGGTCTGACCTCCCAGACTTCTTGACTTTGTAGCTGCCACTGCTGCTACAGCTCAAGGAACTACCCAGAGAAACACAGGGCATGTCTAGCAGGCTTTTGCTGGACCAGATCTGGAATGTGAGTCTTTTTTTATTCTTCTAATAGTCCTCCACCCGAGTCGGCATGGCGGGGCCCGCGCAGGACGCCTACAGGCCGTATCGTCTCCTCGGAGCTGCAGCCACCGACCCGCAGACCTCCAGCCCCGGGGACTGGAATGTGAGTCTTTCAGCCAACAGATCCTGTTAAGAAACCACTGTGTGTCACTATGAAAATGATATGGAGGTTCCTCAAAAAACAAGAAAGACCAAGACCATATGATAGCACTTGTATGGGAACTTTAAATGTGGACTCAAACATATTTGCAAAACAAAAACAGACTTACAGATATAGAGAACAGGCTTGTGGCTGCCAAGGGGTAGGGGATATGGGGGAGGGAAGGACTGGGAGTTTGCGATTAGCAGATATGAGCTATTATATATAGGATGGATAAACAAGGTCCCACTATATAGCACAGGGAACTATCTTTAATATCCTGTGATAAACCATAATGGAAAAGAATATGAAAAAGAATATATAAAACTGAGTCACTTTGCTGTATGGCAGAAATTAAACACAGTGTTGTAAACCAGCTATACTTCAATACAATTGAAAAAAAGAAAGAAGCAACTGCATGCAAGTCCTGGGCCGGGCATCATGCCTCGTTCTGGGGACAGCCAGGTGAATAAGACATAGGCCTCATCTTCTACATGTTTATAATCTTGTGGCTTCAAACACAGAAGCCACCGGCTCTAGGACCTTCATTATGAATTGCTCCTGATTGCTGCTTTTGTGAAGACTTGGCATCAGCAAATCACTGGCTGATCAGTCAACAAGTATTTATTGAACACCTACTATATGCCAAGCTCTTAGGTGCTAGGGAAACATCAGTGAACAAACAATAGGAATATAAATAAATGGGCCTTGAAGGCCTCTTTTTTATCTTGGTCCTGGCAAAGCAGGAGCTGGTGCTTTGAGCTGAATGACCAGATGACAAATTTAATTATAAGCATTTCCTACCCCCCTATTCACAGCCTGAACTCCCCATCCCCTTTTGATCCCCAGTCAAAGCCAACTTCAAAAATCCCTTGGTAATCAGCTGGAAGCTTGGAGGCCCCAGACAGTCCTTCAGTGGCCTGTGGGAATATCCCAAGAGAAATCATTTTTGTCAAAAGAATGCCAAGAGTTTAATTACTGTGTGGCCTGTCTTGCTGATTTCTATTTGACCAAGCAGAGCCCAGAGAGTTCCTAGGAAGTCCTGTTGTGAGAGGCTGTGGCCTCCAGGGCCTGCTCTAGCCAGGGCAGGAACGAGTCTGTGGCCTGTGCCCTGAGCGGGGGCAGCAAAAATACTTTGAATGCCTCCTCTGCATGTGGCCGTGGATTTTACACTGGATACTGGGGACAGTTTAATTAATAATGTCCACTGCTTGTCATTCATTATTAGCCAAAGAGGAGGGGTAGAGGGTAGGGGCAGCCAACAGGGCAGGAGAGGCACTCTCCAAACAAGTTGCATCCATAAATTAAAGTTATGCCCATCCATCTCAGGGGGCAGCTGCCGCCCAGCTGCCGCACGTTGTTCTCCTCTTGTTCTGAGGCCAGTCTTGTCTTTCTGCCAGGACTTTGCAGCAGCTAGCAGGGGGTTTGCATCAATGATTCTGTTTCCCGTGTCACATCTCAGCAAAGGATTGTATGGGTGGTACCCATGGGAAGGAGAGAGAACAGAATGTGTTCTGGGTATTGGTTCCCATTGGGGCTGCAAATTGGAATCCTACCATGAATTAAATCATGCACCTTAGACTCTTAGATCCCACTGTGCCCCGTGGCATGAGGGCTGTTAGTTCCCTGACCAAGGATTGAATGGGTGCCCCCTGCATTGAAGTCCTTTTTTTTGCAGCATTTTTCTTTTTTTAAATTGCAGTATAATTGCTTTCTTTACACTGTTGTGTTAGTTTCTGCTGCACAACATCATAAATCAACTATATGTAAACAAATATCTCCTTCCTCTTGAACCTCCCTCCCGCTCCCACCCCCATCTCACCCCCCTAGGTCATCACCAAGCAGCGAGCTGAGCTCCCTGTGCTGAGCTGTGCTATACGCAGTGTGCTGTATACAGCGGCTTCCCACTGGCTATCTATTTCACACATGGTAATGTATATATGTCAGTGCTACTCCCCTATTTGCCCCACTCTCGTCTTCCCACTCTCTGTCCACAAGTCTCTTCTCTATGTCTGCGTCTCTATTTCTGCCCTGCATAGAGGTTTTGTCAGTATCATTTTTCTAGATTCCACACATATGCATTAATATGCGATATTTGTTTTTCTCTTTCTGACTTACTTCACTCTGTGTGACAGACTCTAGGTTCATCCACATCTGAAAGTACTGACTCTTAACCACGAGACCTCCAGGGAAGTCCCACCCCTTTTCTCTTTTGCAAATTCTATGTAAGAGTAGTTACCTAGTGCTATTGAAAGGATGAAATGGGGTGACATTTGGCAAGAGGACAGCACAGTGCCGAGCACCTGATCAGTATTCAGCAAACCTTACCTATTAATATTATCAGCCACTCAAAGAACATGGGCTGAAGGTCTGCCCTGTAATGTGAGTAAGATGAGATTCCTGATTTTGTGCTGGTAAAGCTGGGGCAGAGAGGCAAAGGTTGGAGAAGCCAAGATCAGCTGGTTATGCTGCAGTAACACATGATTCCATGGTCCCAGAGGCCTCATGCATCACAGTCAAGTTCATTTCTCTCTCACGCTTCATGTATGTCATGAGTCAGTTCCACTTTCCTTTACTCCAGTGCCAGGCTGGCAGCGCGGTTTCTGGATGGGGCATTGCCATCCTTTGCAGCAAAGGGAAAAGAGAGCATGGTGAACCATACTTAGCCTTGGAAGCTTCTATTCCTCACTGACTCATGAGTTCCACTTCACAGCCCAGGGCAAGTCACATGGTCAAGCCTGAGTGAGGCCAGTGAGTCAGGGAAGTAGTTTCCTTCTCCAGAGAGGAGGAGGGAATATCTGTGAACAACAGGACGGTGGAGCCCAGGCCAGCAAGCAGATAATTACAGGCTGGGAGAAGTAGCGTATACTTCTACACAGCTAGCAAGGGAAAGGGGCTGACTCTGCCTGGAGGGCATGGAAAACTTCCTGGAGGAGGTGACCTATGAGCTGGATCTTGAAGAATGTGCAAGAGTTCACCTGGCAGAGAAAACAGGAAACATTTGGCGGAGTGGAAAGGCAAATGACAAGGCATGGGATTGTGGAAAAGCCTGCTGTGTGTGTGGCGGGGGAGGGGACGGAGGTTGCTAACTGCATAGATGATCTGGGCAGGGGACAGGGATGCTCTTTGACCATCACAATAGAGATTTGGAACTTTTCTCCAAGGGTGTTAGAGAGGTACTGAGCAAGGAAATAACGATTTTGGAGTTTCGTTTTGTTTTGGGGGCTGTGCTGTGTGGCATCCGGGATCTTACTTCCCTATCCAGGGATTGAACATGTGCCCCCTGCAGTGGAAGCGCAGAGCCGTAACCACTGCATTACCAAGGAAGTCCTGCAGATACGATTTTGAACCTTCGTGTGGCTGGATGGAAGGACGCTTTCAGCCTAAGCGCAGAGAAGCAGCCGAAAAAGCTGCCCTAAATCAGGGAGAACAGCCTCCCCTCCAACACACACACACACACAGACACACACACACACACACACACACACACACACACGAGGCAAGGTTTTCTGTACTGGAGCCCAGGTAGGAACGATCTCTCCGGGTCTCCTTTCCTGCCGCCAGAGAGGGGCCCACTTGCTGGCGAATGCTACCAGGGCGCAGTAGGGACCGCGGTCCCGGCCCGGCTGAGCCCCGCGGACCCGCTTGACCCCCCGCCACCCGCCACCTCCCCGGCCCCCGCGCTGGGAGAGAGGCCCCTCCTGGCTTCTGGAGGCCTGGCGTGGCGGATATTTGTCTGTGATACGATTGTAATTTGGGCGCCTTTTGGCCGCAGTAAATTGTCCTGTTTGCACAGCGCCAGGCTGAAATAGCCCGGCGCGCGCGCCCCAGGAAATGAGCTCAGGGCCGGGCCGCCGCGGGGAGCGCGCTGCAGCCGCCCCGGCGCTCCCTGCGCCCCCGCCAGGGCCCGCGTGCGGGCGGAGCGGCTATTTTTTCATTTGACCGACTTAAACGGGTAATTTGAATTATGATCATGAAAAAGTGCCTCGAGGCTCTGTCTGCCACCGACAACTCAGAGCAAAGTGGGAGACTCTGCAAACGGAGACTTGGGGTGGTGGGGGCGGCTACAAAATCTTCCTTTGGGGGAGGAAAGGGGGATGGAGGAAGAAGGGCCCGGAAACAAGACTTGGTCTGAGATGGGGCTCTTCGACTACCTCCCATGAGGAAAGAAAGAAAGCCAAAACCCGAAGTGACAAATGACAATTTTTCCAAAAATGACTTCTCAGTAGGACTCTACATCCATGGAAGAGGGCAATGGAAGTACCGTTACACCTGCCGTCCCCTCCCCTATATGCACCACAACAGCTATTAAAACTAAATAAAATATTAATTTATTTAATGTTTACTTATTTATTTGGCTGCACTGGTCTTAGTTGCGCATGTGGGATCTTTGGTTGCAGCCAGAGAACTCTTAGTTGCCTTCTTTGAGATCTAGTTCCCTGACCAGGGATGAAATCAGGGCCCTCTGTATTGAGAGCACTGAGTCTTAGCCACCAGGGAAGTCCCTCAACAGCTACTGTAATGTCTGTAGCTTGGGGCAAATCTTCACCCCTACATATACACTTGTCGGCTTTGGAATAATCATGGCATGTATACAATCCTATGCTCCTTTCCCCACCTGCTTTTCATTTCTAAACACTGCTTCTTGTGGTTACACAATTTTTCAGTGTACCATCCTTACTGGTAGCTGAATATTTCAGCGGATGGATGCGACATAATTTATAGCACCATCCCCCTATGTTGGCGCCAATTTTCTGCATCATAAATAATGTCACAGCAAATGTCTCTGTAGATACAGAATTGTTCTCGCTTCCTGGTGAATTATTTCCTTAGGCTTAATTCCCAGGAGGAAGATTATTGGGCCAAAGGCGATGAACATTTTTATGTCACTTGATGTTATTGCCAAATTGATTTCCAAAAGGGTTGTGTCTGATGATTTACAAGTTCAAAAGGAGGAGCTCACCAAAGGTGTACACTGTGCTTCCTTAGCCACATACAAAGGACATGACCTTGGGGGTCAGGAAGCAGGTCCCTAGGAGCAGCTGCAGGTGGGGGTGGGGTAGAAGTACAGGTGAGGAGTGAGGGGTAGGACAGCCTCACCCGAGTGTTGGTAATTTCAGGAAGGGCAGGCTTCCTGGATTTTGGACCTTCTCTCCTGCTTTGTCTGTTCCCTCTGTTGGCTGTTCAGAGCCGTCAGTCCCAAGCCCGCACCTCAGTGTCCATCCTCAGAGTTCTTCCTACCAGGGCCACCTGGAAACTGGCCCAGTTTCAGCCCTGAATCAGCATGATTTGCTGAGCCAGCTTTATCATGAGATGGGAGCTGTTTGCACCTTTGACTTCCTGGCATCTTTGTTTTCTGTGCTGCAGAGCTAACACCTCTGTGACAGTCTGGGGTGGGAGGGGGCACACAGCGGGAATTTGTAGGAGAAACCTCCTATCTCACGGTCCATCCAGGTCCTTGCTGGGTTCAGTGATGGTGGAATCTTCTGTGTTTACAAAGACGAAGAGAGGAAGACAAAACATGTTGTCTCCACCCCAACTCTCCGATTTACTGAAGTCGATTCTCCCACAGTCGCTTTTGGTGTCACCCCACCCGACATCCTCGCACTGTTTAGTTACATTCCTGGCTACACTGTGAGAAGAAAGCACTTGTAGGGGCCAGTTGGACAAAGGGAAGACAGACTTGATTTCTTCTCCTCTGTAGTAACCCACGTATTCTTGGGACAAGCCACTCAGAGAACGCAGGTTCCAACTTTTATAACAAGACCAAGACCAAATTCTGGACGGATCAGCCACATTGTTACTGTCCTTAAAACCCTGAAGTCCTTGACAAAGTATTGTTTATGCTCCCACGTCTTCCTCCCATGGCTGCACCATGGAGAAGTGGACAAAATGTTGTCCTGGCAGGAGGGAGGGACCCTGAGGTGACAGTGAGGTAGAGGCTTGGAAGTGACACAGATCTGAACACCTGACGGGGGAGGGAGAGGGCAGGACAGGGAGTCAGAAAACTCCCGGGATACACTGTTACCTGCCAGGGAGAGCCCAGACCCAGGTAACACTGTGCTTTGCTCTGACCCTGCAGGTCCACAGCTCCTGTCTTCAGGGCCTGCTTCCTGAAGGACCGCTGAAAAGTCACCACATTACCCCAAAGGGTGTCACACTCAGAATTACATTTTTCCATCCCAGGATGCCGAGATCCAGCTGTGCCTCTGATCCCCCATCTCCTCAGGTGAAGTTCATGCTCACGGGCTGCCCTGCCTGAGAGGACAGAGGGAAACCATTATTACTCCAGCTGCCTGGAGATCATGGTGCTGGTACCTCATGGGATCCCACCACGGCTCCTTCCCTGACGATCCTCAGCAAAGCAGAAGCTCACAGAGAGGTGGACTCCATAGACTGGTAATGGGCTCACCCTTAGTCCCTGCTGGGTGAAAATGGGTGTAAATAGGGGACCTGGGTGCTCACTCTTAGGTCAGTCCTTTCCTGCTGTGGGCTGTTTTCCCACAAGCACCGCCTGCTAGCAGGCATCCCTCCCCCTCCATCTTACTCAGCTGTTTTCAGTCCCTTCAGCTCAAGTCCCTAATCTGGAACATTGTCCCAGTGCCTCCAGTTCTCACAGTCTAACTCATTTTGTACTCTGTGATAGCACCACCCGATGAGGACTCCACGTCCCTCCTCCAAATGTCTGAAAGGCCCAGTGAAACCCAGCTTCACTTCATCACCTTGTTCGCAGTCTTGTGCATTATCTGTCTCCCTGGGACATCAGGACCCCTGGGGTGCTGCCTGTGTCTTACGCATCACTTGAACATGGTGCTCCCCAGCCCAGGGCCTGCCTCTTGGAGCATGCACAAAAATGCACATCTATCCATTTCAATTGTGTGTCCATCTCCTTCTGAACCTGGTCTGGGTCTTGGTTGCAAGTGATAGAAACTGATACTGGCTAAGAAGCAGCAAAGGAGTTAATTGGAAGATTATTAGTGAGCACAGGAGGCTCAGGAAGCCTGGATACCAGGAGAGAATGGGCAAGGGAGGCCAGAGGAAGCAAGCCAGCCTCACACCTCAGGAACCAGGGTTAGGAGGGTACTGCCCAGTTACCACCCCTACTGGCCATTCCTGTCACCACTATGGAAATCACTGCCAAGTGTGAATTCTGGGCAAGAGGGTGGGTCAGAGGGGGTTGGACTGGCTAAACCTGGGTCACATGTTCAACCCCAGACAGAAGTAGGGGGATGTGGCCTCCCCAGCTTCTGGGGTGGGATCCCCAATTCACCCTACCAGGCCTACTCCATAGGAGACTCCACCCATCCCACCAATGTGGGATGCTGAGCAGCACGCCAAATGACAAATGTCTAAGTCACTAAGGGCTTCCCTTGTGGCTCAGCTGGTAAAGAATCTGCCTGCAATGTGGGAGACTTGGTTTGATCCCCTGGGTTGGGAAGATCCCCTGGAGAAAGGAAAAGATACCCAGTCCAGTGTTCTGGCCTGGAGAATTCCATGGACTGTATAGTCCTTGGGGTCACACAGAATCAGACACGATTGAGTAACTTTCACTTCAGGTTACTGAGAATCTGCCAAGTGTTACTCTGGTGCTGTAATATGGACATGAGGAAGCCAGGCACCAGCCAGGCAGGGAGGCTGCTGGGAAAGCAGTCCCAGATCTGTTAGTCATTTATGGGCACCCACTCCATGCCAGGCACTGTCCACGGGCTTTCTCATCCCATTTAATCTTCACTGTGATCAGAGCTCAACTAAAGGGTCTAAGGGTCAAGGGAGCAGTAGGTTGGCCAAGTTGTTACGACAGCATCACAGAGAAACTACCATCTAGCTGGGTCTAAGATACAGTAGGTAGACTCAAGGCAGGGAGAAGAAAGGGAAGGGCATTCAAGGCAGAAGGAACAGCGTGTGTTAAAGCACAGAGACATGACAAAGTCAGAGCATGCTCAGGTCATCATGGCTGCCTGGTGTGGTAGGAATAAAGGGCATGCAGGTGGGCTGGTGGCTGTGTCAGAGATGAGGAAACCTTGAATCATATGGCAATAAAAATAGCTACTCATTCTCAAAAAGGGGCTTCCCTGGTGGCTCAGACGGTAAAGCGTCTGCCTGCAATGTGGGAGACCTGGGTTCAATCCCTGGGTTGGGAAGATCCCCTGGAGAAGGAAATGGCAACCCACTCCAGTACTCTTGCCTGGAAAATTCCACGGACTGAGGAGTCTGGTAGGCTAGAGTCCATGGGGTCACAAAGAGTTGGACATGACTGAGTGACTTCACTTTCATTTTCACTTTCACTTTCTCAAAAACTTAGTAAATGACAATGTTTATACAAGACCCTTCCTATTTATTGGTTTTTCCCTGGTGGCTTAGACAGTAAAGAATCTGCCTGCAGTGTGGAAAACCCAAGTTTGATCCCTGGGTTGGGAAGATCTCTTGGAGAAGAGAATGGCTACCCACTCCAGTATTCTTGCCTGGAGAATTCTACAGACAGAGAAGCCTGGGAGGCTACAGTCCATGGGGTCACAAAGAGTCAGACACAACTGAGCGACTAACACTTTCACTTTTTCACTTCATATTTATTATCTCCTTGAATCATCACGTTTGCTTGAAGAAATTGAGGATCAGAGAAGTTAAGTGATTTGCTCAAGATCACACAGCTAGGAAGCTGGTAGAACCAGGACTTGAACCAGAGCCCATGTATCCACCACCGAAGCTGCCAGAAGTAGCACGCATGGCCTGCCAGTGATTATCTTCCACAAGGACTTGTGGGATTCCCTGTCTACTCCATCTTCCCGTCCCATGGATAATGACCTCCATAGTTCACTGGGTGTGGCTTGTCTTACCCTTTGCTCTATCAGGTCACATCAAGGAGCCTCCAGCAGAACTCATTCCTTTGCATCGTGGTATTAAAAATTCACTTTCCTATTAACAGTTCTGTATTCAAGGAAGAGGAACTGCCCACAGAATCTTTTGTGGGGAGTGGGGATTCTTGAAAGGAGAAAATACAGCCTCCTGCTTTGGTTGGGTTTACAGCTCAACCGGGGTCTTGAATTGGAGCCCAGGGATGGGGGAGGCAACCAGAGTTTTTTGGTTCCTTTAGGGCACTCAGGAGAATATAATGAGCAATTCCAGGTCCTGAGACCCATGGCACTCACTGGGTCTGACTACTCAGAGCCTCTTCTCCAACTTCCCTCTCCATTCTATGAACTCCCTTTTGCCCTTCCAATAAGTTTCTGGTTTGTTTAAGTTCGCTGGATCCCAGGTCAATGCAGTCAAACAGTCCTTCTAACACAGCACTTTTATCCAACTCAGAGATTTTTCATAGAGATTAAAGATGAATGCACATGGCTGGCACATCACAAGGGGACCATAGATGGTTGTTGTCACCGTGCTATTCTCAGTTAATCTCCATAATAACCCATGCATGAGGCAGGGGAGTATACCCATTAGACAGATGAAGAAACAGAGGCTCAAAGAGATGAAGTGGCTATCCTGAGTTTCCTCCCTAAAAGGTAGAGCAGGGACTCAATGCTAGAGTGTCTGATTGCAATGTCTCTGTGCCATACGCTGTCCTCCACTGCCCCTGGGCTCCTTCTGTGCTGGTATACCTCACCAAAGTATCGATGTACCCATTAGCTGAAACTACATTGCTTTCCAGAATGCCTACTGTAGCTCAGGTATTGGCCCTGCAGAGCTTGGCAGTCTCCTAGAACATTGCTCTGGTGGGGGGGGGGGGGTGGCCAAGCCCTCCACGTGAGTGTCCTGCAGCCCAGGGCTTGTCCCTGCTGTCTCAGGTAAAACTTTGGAAACCTCAACCCTTAATTACCGCCTGGCACAGGGCACCCAGTGGTTTCCGGGTGGCTTGTATTGACTTGCGCAGTCTTCATTGGACATGGGTCTGGGCTAAATTTAAACCCTGTCACAGACAATTTAACAGTTTTCTATGGGGGGGTAATTTAATGGTAAACCATAATTACCGATACAACTGATACCTTAATTCCCAAAACAATCTGTGGAGGTGTGTGGAATTCAAATCAGTCCAATTAGAATTTCATCTTCTCATAATAAAATACAGCATAATTGCTAATTGCCCCCTGGCTCACCATATTTTAAGGCAGAAATTTGGGGTTGTTTTTTAATATGGCTTGTATTTTAAAGTGTTTGTTTTCAATTTTGGACCATTGTCCATGAGAGGGAAAATATCCAGGTCGCAGTTCTCGGGACTTCTGTGGGGCCTCAGTGCTTATTCCTCTGGCAAGAGCAAGAGGCCTAGGAGAGAGCCAGGTACACACAGAGCTCCACGGATATCAGAGGTCCAGGTCTTAGCAAGGCTGAGGGAAGCTCTGTCGATATAAGTCACTTGAGTTTTAAGGCACTTTTGAGTTGACAAAGCAACCTGATAAGCACTAGAGTCAGACATGCAGAGGTTCAAAGCCAGACCATAGGATGTGGGGCAAGTTATTTACCCTCTGAGTGACTCAGGTTCAAGATCAGTAAAATGGGTATAATTGACCTTCCTTACGGAGTTGTTGTGAAGACTGACATGGCATCTGGCACATAGTAAACCTTCCAGAACTGGTAGCTGTATTATTATAAATTCATTCATTTGTCCACTCCACACATACATGCTGAGCTCTGTAGGTGCCAGGCATGGTTTAGGTGCTGATATAGCATAAAATGGGTCTTCCCAGGCAGTGCAGTGGTAAAGAATCCACCTGCCTATGCTGGAGATGCAAGAGACTTGGGTTCGATCCCTGGAACAGGAAGGTTCCCCTGGAATAGGAAATGGCAACCTGCTCCAGTATTCTTGCCTGTAAAAGCCCATGGACAGAGGAGCCTGGCAGGCTACAGTTCATGGAGTTGCAGAGAGTCAGACACAGCTGAGCACACAAACGCACACACACACACAGGAAATAACAGTGAAAGTACCAGGTCAAACTGCTGCCCTTGTGTAACTTCCGTTGTAGTGAGAGGACAGCTGGTGGGGAGCAAATACAGATAAAACAATCTCACCCCTGCAAGAATGATGGCTTGGGTTCACACAGTGTAGTCAGGGAAGACTTCACTGAGGAGGTGGTATCTGAGGTTATCAACCCTCCCTAGAAAGCTGAGTTTACAGATTAGGAAAAGGAGGCTTAGAGGTGAAACCCTGGGTGGCTTGGACATCCCCCCAAATTTGGGAAAGATGAGATGGGAGGAGCAATTTCTTAGTGAAAAGGAACTAGGTAGTCAGACGGCAAAGGCCACGGAGAGGTGGCGAAGACCCGAAGTGCTAAAATCTCAGCTGGAAGGTGTCCTCGGGATCACCTGGAGGTCACTGAGGAGGAAAAAGTGCTCAGGCAGTGGAATCTGAAAGACCTGGCTTCAGATCCTGGCCCTCACCGCCCAACTAGCTGTGTGGCCCATGACCACTGCTTCCTCTCTGCCAGGCAGCATCCACTCCCCTATAAAGTGAGAACAAGAAGGCTTTGTCACAAGACCACTGGCAAGGGCTTGTGCAGGATCATGCATGTCGAGAACGTAGTACATACTGGACACTTAAGAAGTTCCAAGTCTGTCCCCGTATTTTTTAAAAAAATTGTTTATTTACTTCTTGCTGAGCTGGGTTTGTGTTGCTGCTCTTGGGCTTTCTGTAGTCGCAGCAAGTGGGGCTACTCTTCATTGCAGTGCGTGGGATTCTCATTGCTGTGGCTTCTCTTGTTATGGAGTGCAGACTCTAGGACACGGGCTCCAGTCGTTGCGGCACCCAGGCTTTAGTTGCCCATGTCATGTGGAATCTTCCTGGACCAGGCATCGAACCCGTGTGTCCTGGATTGGCAGGTGGATTCTTATCCACTATACCACGAGGAAAATCCCCGTCCCCCTACTTTTAAAAACTTAGGTCCAGAGAGGGGAAGTGATTTGCTCGAGATCACCAGCAAGTTGTGGCAGAGAGTAGGCAGATTTTGGCCTGGTATTCTTCTCACCTTTCCTGACAACCTGGAGGCAGCTTCTCAGTGGCCCAGGAGAGGGTCTTTACAGGGCAATTGCTGACAGGCAGAAGGTCAGAGAGAGTTTCAAGGAAGGGAGAATGAGGATTTAGCCAAGAGGCAGCCCAATATGACATGTATCAGAGTTAGTACAAAATAAGCTGCCCTGATTTTGAATTCAGGCATTTTCTGGGTGCGTCAGAGACACCGAGGAGGTGCAGAGCCGTCTTCTGGGTTTAGAGGAGGTTGGAGGGACTGGTCTGGAATGGAGACATAATGCTCCAGGACGACCCCCTTCTGCTGAGAAGCCCTCTGGCATTCCCAGACGGGCTCTCCCCTCCCCGAATGACAAATCCACTTCCCAGCTGAGATGCAAGGGGCCTCCAAGATTAAAAACCTGGTCACCCACTGGTTGTGGGGCAAATGGCTCCTATTACGAGAGGGCTCCAGGGGCCTGGGAACCCAGCAGGGTTTGGGCAGGCACCTGCTGACACCGTCTTATCCGGGGCCAGGGCCATTCACTGCCCACATGGAGGTGGGGGCCTGGGGGATCCACCTTAGCTCCCTGTACCTTGGCAGTAATTACCACTCGGGCTGGCCACTGCCAAGACCACCCCATGGATGGGAATCTGGGTCCAGGCCAAATAGGGCTTGGCCTACTGCTTGGGGGCTCCCCTTCCCACAGCTGGGGCCTGGGAGAGGGGGTTGTGGGGACCAATTCAGACTTCCAGCAGTCCATGGAAGAAGCAGTGAGATTGAAGGACAGGGTCCCTAGAGACAGGGGCTGAGAGGCTGGGAAGACTCTTGGGGTTTCAGACACAATTTTATCCAAGGGACCCCCTCACCTCCTGCTCCCGTGGCCTCAGAAGCTTTTGTGAATATAATTTTTAGAACTCCCAGGTGCCCTCCTAACTTCTGTAATGGCAGGTGTAAATGACACACTGAACAAGCACAATTCCTAGGATCATCAAAACACGACTTGATTTTTGTCCCTCATTTTCCTTTCAATTTTCTCTCATGAGAGAATCTCCCTTCTTTCTGAATGAAAAACCCGCAGGCCCATGATTTTTCTGTCCACTCTTAGGTAAGAGAGAATTCTAAGGTCACTTTAAGTCACAAACATAATCTCAGTTTACATGCTGGAATTTCTGGGTTCTGTGCAATATTACTGTAGCAGAAATGGCCCCTTGGAGTAATGTTAACGAAAATAAGACAGTGTCTACATTTGTCTTCTGACACATTCTCACATACTCACTCATTCTGCAAACTCTGATCCAGGGTCCATATGTGGTTGGCACTGGCTGGGAATGCTCCAGAAACACAGAAGACAGCCTCAACTGGGTGTTCAAAGACCTGTGCTCAGTCACACATCTCACAATGACCAGAAGTGCAAAAACACCCAGAGTAAGGGAACCCCAACTCTATCCTGTTGAGGCAACAATCAGGAAGCATAGTGCCCTGTAGTTTAGAGAATACTTCAAAACACCACATCTCCTTTAACCTTTGGCACTACCCATTTTACTGATGGGAAAACTGAGCCTCAGAGAGATTAACTATCATGCATAATAACACTCCGTTCATAAATCACAAAGTTTAGACTTGAACCAAAGTCTTCTAGCCCCAATTTTGGACTCTCTCTGCCTCACCACCAGCCTCTGGAATATTTAGGGCCATAATCTAACTCTCTCTTTTGTTACCTGTGTGGGAGAAGAGCAAGGAAGAGCACTGCAGTCTGAGAACTAACCAAGGAAGAAGGGCAGGAGGGCTAAATCCTTCTCCACCATCAGCAGAAAGCAAGCAGGGCTCAGACCGTCACTGTGACCAGGAGAGCCAGAGGGTGAAACTCTCAGAAACCACATAAGCCCTTCAGTGCCATGACAGTATTGGTGAAAGGAAGAAATGTAGGGAAAAACCTAAGATTTGGAATTGTTCAAAAGAGTAAAAACTGTTTGGAGGTTGAAACCGACAGTGGCTGTAGGAGCTCTTGGTTCACATTCAGTCTCCCAGACCCCCCATCTTTTCTTTTCCTAAGAGTTCAGAGAGAAGTCCCAGAATAGATCCTCATTGGCTCTGGTGGGTCATGTGTCCCTCCCTACACCAGCCACTATGGCTGGGGGATTCTGTGACCTGATTGGCCAAGCCTGGTCATGTGATTGGTCTGTGGCATGGCAAAGCAGGGTCAGCTTCCTTTAAACTCCCGGTAAGGCTGGTAGGGAAAAGGCTATTACCAGAAAGGGGAAAGAAGAAATAGGAAGTTCGATAGGAAAGAAGGCTTTGTATGACAGATCATGGATTTCTACTTTATAAAGTGACAGTAGGAGCTAATAGATGCTTTGACCCAGGGAAAAGACATTATCAGCAGGGAGGTGAGTCCCTCTTGATTATAAATCATGAGTAGCAGCAGTAAAATTATTGCTACTCATGATTTAGAATCATTGCTGCTAAGTCACTTCAGTCGTGTCCGACTCTGTGTGACCCCATAGATGGCAGCCCACCAAGCTCCCCCATCCCTGGGGTTCTCCAGGCAAGAACACCAGAGCAGGTTGCCATTTCCTTCTCCAGTGCATGAAAGTGAAAAGTGAAAGTGAAGTCGGACTCGTGTCCGACTCTTAGCGACCCCATGGACTGCAACCCACCGTGCTCCTCCGTCCATGGGATTTTCCAGGCAAGAGTATTGGAGTGGGGTGCCATCTTAGAATCATTAGGTGTCAGTTAAACATACATAGTACTATTAATGCAAACCACTTAGTAATATGGCATAATGGCTAAGAGAATAAAACCTGGTTTTGTCACTTACCAACGACTTTGAGGAAGTTTCTTAACTTCTCTATGCCTCAGTTTCCTCATCAGCAAAATGGGTATAATAACAATAGCTCTTCCTAGGTTTGTTGTGCAGATTAAACGGAGTGATACATGAAGGAGGGAGTGTTTCCGTGGTTCCCAGGAGCCAGGACACCTCAGAAGGTTCTGGAGAAGCCTCTGGCTCTGGCGGCACAGACCTGCCCAGACTGGCCTGGCAGCAGTAGCCAGCCTGAGCAGCGACCCACTTGCACACTGCCCTCCTCAGCCTCTCTCGGCCGACAAACAGGAAGGTGGCAGGGCTGCCTGGTTGCCCCTGCCGCCCCCACAGCCCTGTGTCTGGCCCCAGCCCTCGCCTCTACTCGAGGCTGCGGTGAACTTGGATGGTGCTACTCTCACCACAAACCACAGTCCATCACAAATTGCCCTGTGGTGAGTTGCAAGCACATTTATAATTGATGGAATCAGGGGGTGAGAGCTCATTGCTGAGTTGTTTAGTAAACAAAATGCTGGGCCCTTGGGTGGGGAGTAGGGATGCTTGAGAGAAAAGGACAGGACAGAAAAAGGGGGAAGCAGCTCCCTCAGAGAATGTTTGAAAGGCTCCACCTGTCAGCTTTTGTTTTTATTATCAAACTTATTTTGAAAATGTTCAGTCCTACAGAAAAGTTGCAAGAATGTTGTAAAACATCCAAACGCCTGTCACCTAAATTTTCCCATTTTTAGCATTTTGCCATATTTGCTTTCGTTCTTTCTTGCTGTGCATACATATATCTAATATAATAAAATACACCGCTATTCTTCTTAGTCTTTTATTTTGCGAAACCATTTAAGAGTAAGTTGCAGAGATCATGATCTGCCCCCTCCTCAAATACTCCAAGGACATTTTCCTACATCCCTACAGGAAAATGCTCAATCTCGAGAAGTTGAATACCAACACAATACTATGATCTAATTTCCAGTCCATTTTCTAATTCCACTGATTGTTCAATACCATCCTTTATAGCAGCTCTTTGTTTCAATCCAGCTGAACAAACTCTTCAATAGTCAAAGACCCAGGAAACAGATTCCCTTTGCCCCTTGCCTCACGGCTGGCCAGGACCGGCAGTCATATAGGAGTAATGAAGCTATGATCAGAAAACAAGACCAAGCTTCGGAGGGCAAGTGGGGCCAGATGTTAAGATCTGGCTAAGCTTGGGGACCCCTGAAAGCTTCTTCCAGGGGATCCTAGAGGATGGAGTCCAGGTGCGTTGGGGAAGGAGAATACTGGTTCTCAAAGGTATTGGGAGCCTAAGGGAGACAGGAGGCTCTCATGTCTCCTGTGACAGCACCAACCCCTGGGCCCAGGTTGGCGGGGGGGAGGGGAGCTGTGTTAGGGAGATAGGGAGACAACCAACATTTAGGCACAGGAGCTGGGAGGAGATGGGCAGCTTTGTCATCTCAACGCTAAACGGCTAGTTTATACATTCCTTCAACAAGTGTTTATTGCACCCTTGCTATGTGCCGAGAACTAGTCTATATGCTGGGGATAAAACTTGGATTGGGCCCCAGCTCTAGCCCCTGTTTATGTTCTATTGAAAGATGTGACAGATTGGGAGTTTTTAAAATATATTTATTTATTTGCCTGCAGTGGTCTTAGTTGCAGCACATGGGATCTTTATTGTGGCATACAGGATCTAGTTCCCTGAGCAGGGATCAAACCCAGGCCCCCTGCACTGGGAGCTTGGAGTCTTAGCCAGTGGATCACCAGGGAAGTTCCTGGGGGATGTGATAGTTTGGACTGCAGTTATGGAAAGAGTCACTCCCCTCCCACCCAGCCCAACCCCCCATACCCATACATCCACACATTTGTTGTGAGGGGTATATATTTCCTCACTTTGCTGATATTAGACTTAGCCAAGATGTTTCTTTAGCCAGTAAAATGTTAGCGGCTTGCTCCTTGGAAGAAAAGCTATGACCAACCTAGACAGCATATTAAAAAGCAGAGACATCACTTTGCCAACAAAGGTCCATATAGTCGAAGCTATGGTTTTTCCAGTAGTCATGTATGGATGTGAGAGTTGGACCATAAAGAAGGCTGAGTGCCAAAGAATTGATGCTTTCTAACTGTGGTGCTAGAGAATACTCTTGAGAGTCCCTTAGACAGCAAGGAGATCAAACCAGTCAATCCTAAAGGAAATCAACTCTGACTATTCATTGGAAGGACAGATGCTGAAGCTGAAGCCCCAATACTTTGGTCATCTGATGCAAAGAGCTGACTCATTGGAAAAGATGCTGGGAAACACTGAAGGCAGAAGGAGAAGGGGGTGACAGAGGATGAGATGGTTGGATGGCATCATCAAAACAATGGACATGAGTTTGAGCAATCTCCGGGAGATAGTGAAGGACAGGGAAGCCTGGTGTGCTGCAGTCCATGGAGTTGCAAAGAGCCAGACATGACTAAGCAACTGAACAACAGCAACACTATGAGCATCCTTAAATATGCTGTGACATTTAACTTGGCTTTTAAGTTTCTGCCATTTGCTGCCATGGAAAGGCTAAGTCCCACTGGTCCGAGGACAATGAAGAATTACTTGAATCTGCACTGGAGCTACAACCTGGAGCTGTGCTGCCCAGCGGCCCCACAGACTCACGAATAAGCAAAAGAAATGCTGTTGTTTTAAGCCCCTGAGTACTGGGGTGGTTTGTTACACAGCATTGCTTCAGTAATAGCTGACTAAGATGGGCAGCAACAACAGAAACCAGCCAACATGTAAATACACCGTGTCAGGGGGTCATAGAGATAGGAAGAAAAGGAAAGCTGGAGAAGAGGAAAAGGGCAGTAGGTGCCGCGGAGCTAGGGCAGCCAGGGAAGGCTCTTTGATAAGGGGGCTGGGGGAAGGAAGTGGGGATGAGTCATGTGGCTTTATCTAGGGGAGGGAATTTCAGTCATAGGAAATGGCAAGTGCATAGGTCCCGAGGCAGGAATGAGCTTCCTGGAGGAGCAAGTCTGAGGCTGGAGGAGCAGGAGCCAACGGAAGGGCAGAGTGGGGGTGACACAAGATGGCTCAGGAAGGGTCCTGGGGCCAGACCCTGTGGGAAGGATGTGGACTTTTATTCTCATCATCTAGTATAACTCGTAAGCTGTCTGATGAAAGAGCTCAAGAACACGTGCAAAGGCAGAGGGGTTGGGGAAGTCACTGGCTGAGCCCCCTGCTTTGAGACCTGCAAGGAAAGGACCATTGTAGGCCACAATCCAGCCAGTGTCCGGGGGCCTTTTCCCAGCTTCATCTTCCTGATTTTCTGTGAGGCTTTCCCTACCCTTTGCCTCAGTGACCCTTCCCTACGCTTACTCCCCTCCGATGTCTCCAACACCCCCAGTGCGTTCTCTGCTTCCCCATCCCTTCACTGGGCCTTCCCAACACCCACCCTTCCACTTCCTGCTCCCCTCGGTCAGCTCTCAAGGTGGGAATGACTCCCAGCTCTCCAGCCCCATCTTCTCTCTGGGACCCTGGGCATTCCATCAAGAGCTCCCTACTTAGCCACGTCCCTCAAGGCAGCCTCACACTCCAGACTTGGCCTAAACTGAGGCCATCCCCAGGGGAGAGGCTCTCAGAGACTGTCTGAGGCCTAGGAGGTCTGTAGATCCCCTCCCACCCCTGGAGTCCATTCAAGTTCACAGGTCAGCACCTCTGGACCACCGGTTCCATTTTGATAAAATGCCAATTTCAAAATGTCACTCCTTAGCCCCCACCTTGGGTGGCTGCTCTCTCCCGGAGATGGAGAAACCCTCCTGGGACCAGCACTGAATAGCCTCTCCAGTTGGGTCTCAGGTCACCTTTGTTCCCTGGGTAGACCCTCCCCTCCAGCCTAATGGGACCCTCTCCTTCGCCATGACCTCCAGAACATTTTCACCTCTGTCTTCACCTTGCCTTGAGTGCAACAGGTATTTACTGAGGGCCTACTGTGTGCAAGGCACTGTCCAGGGTGCTGAGGAGCAGAGAGGTACCCAGCATAATCCACCTCTTTCTTCTTGGAGCCTACAGCCTCTGGAGCTTCCCCCAGGAAGCCCCCACCACCCTCCCCTATCTTTTCGTTCCCACCCCTCCCTCCAGGTGGGGCCACTCAGAGCCTCAGTGGCCAAGTGGCTTCTCCTGCCACTTGGCTTCTGGGCACTTAAGCATATCTTGCCTTGAGTCTGATTGTTCTTTTAGATGAAAATTTCCTTTTTAATTGTAAAAGTAATGCATGCTTTTACTTTGTTTCGAAGTTTTTAGTTACTGATTCAATTTCTTTAATTGATATTAGGCTATTCGGATGTTATTCTTTGAGTTAATTTTTATAATTTGTCTTTGATATCATTCAGCTTAATTAAGTTGTCAAGTTTGTTGGCAAAACAAATAAATAATGTATACTCATCGTGGAAAAATGGAAAACACAGAAAAGATAAAAGAAAAAATCTTATAATGTAAGAACAGTTAAAGCTTCCCTTTAAAAGAGACGTTGACTTCCCTGACATTCTGGTGGTTAAGACCCAGGCTCCTAATGCAGGGGGCACGGGTTTGATCCTTGGTCAAGGAACTAAGATCCCACATGCCACATGGTGTGGTTAAAAAAAATATATCAGATTATCTGGAACAAAAAAGAAGTCTTTAACAGTTGCCTTTCCACACCCCTTCTGAGCAGAGAAGAGCCTCGATTTCCCCAGTGGGAAATGGAGCCAGCACCTGGGTTGTTGTTTAGTCGCTCAGTCGTATCTGACTCTGCGACCCCATGGATTGCAGCACGCCAGGCTTGCCTGTCCCTTACCATCTCCCAGAGTTTGCTCAGATTCATTTCCATTAAGTCAGTGGTACCATCCAACCGTCTCATCCTCTGTCACTCCCTTCTCCTCCTGCCCTCAATCTTTCCCAGCATCAGGGTCTTTCCAATTAGTTGGCTCTCCGCATCAGGTGACCAAAGTATTGGAGCTTCAGCTTCAGCATCAGTCCTTCCAGTGAATATTCAGGGTTGATCTCCTTTAGGATCTCCTTTAGGTTTGATCTCTCTGATGTCCAAGGGACTCTCAAGGCTCTTCTCCAGCACCACGCCGAGTCTCTTGAGCATCTGGGACCCCACAGTAATTTGGGCGTGAGCTGTGGTGCAAACAACCAAACCAAATCCTTTTCTGGGAGCAGAAGAGTTTTCCAAGGGTGAGAAAAGAGAAGAAAGAGCATAAGAAAATTGAGTTCTTATTGGAAACCGGGGAGCCCTGCAGAGGGGAGACCCAGCATCCAGAAGTTCCAAGAGAGCATGTTAAAATGGACAGCAGAGCCCCAAAAAAGCACCAGGAGGTCTCGGCCCCTTCCCCACTTACCTCCCCACTTGCCAATCCTCACCTTCTCTGAGATGCAGTGCTTCCCGTGAGATTGGGCATGGCCCCCACGTGCCGCAGCTAAAGAGTCTGTACTCTGCAACAAAGATCTTGCATGCCACGACTAAGACCCAATGCAGCCAAAGAAGGAAAGCAAGAAAGGGCATGGCCACACTTCATAGGGATCGGCACGTGCCACAAATCCCTCTGTGAATCGCAACGTCCAGGACAAACACGAGGGCATGCTCTGTCCTGCGCATGTCCAGCTGACCTGTGCCCCACCTCTCAAGGACAATGACCACATTTATTCATATTTCTTCTCTGTGTGCCATCATGCCCAGTACTGAAGAGGGTGGGAACACCAACACATTTATTATGCACCTGCTGTGTACTAGACACCTGCCGGGGTCTCACATGGATAGCTAGAATGACCCTTGTAGCTCAGATCCACCTTCTGCACCGATGGGGAAAATCCAGGCCCATCAAGGTGACCTGACACTCCCAGGTGGTGATGGAGCTGACGCCCAGGCCCTGAGGGACGGGGGAGAGAGGGAGTGAATGGAGTGAAATGGGGTAGCGATCAGCATGAACAAGAGCGGATCCATAGTGAGATTTAACCTTGACTTTGCTCAGCAGTCATTGCAGTACCTGTCTCTCCAAGGCTCTCAGGACTCTCCAAAGAGCCTCGGACGTGCAGGGCACAGCGGGCAGACCCCAGGGCCCTGGTATGGACTTGTGCCAGTGGGCCTTGCTATAGGCTTCTCAGCTTTGCCAGTCTGCTCCAAGAGCCCCAGCCCGTCCCCAGCGTGCAGGACGCCACCCCCAGCCACTCTGGCCCAATTTCTTACAGGCTGCTCTGGGATGGCGTCCCAGTGCCCTATAAATAGCATCTCTCCTGGGCTCCAGACGGCCAGTTGGCAAACACTGTAATTTGCTGAAAAGTTTGGAATGTGTCTAAAAATGAAGGCAAATGAGACCAGCCTGGTGCGGGTGCGACCAGCGTATCCATTTCAGAGAAGGGCTGAGACGCTCTCCTGCGCCTGGCCAACGTCTTCATGAGGGTGCCACAGGCAAGATTTCAGGCAGAGGGGACAAGTGTGAGTCTAGGGAGTCCGTGTTATCATTTCCGGCAACAGTGACTGCCTCTTGTATTGGCCTCACCCTTGACCTTCCTGCCCAAAGAGGGAGAGGGGCTGCCACCACTGGGAGGGGACTGCCATGGCTTAACCTTTTCTTGGACTAAATTGAAGAGGACATGGTGAGCACGTAAGGATTACGAGAGCCAGAAGGAAACCCTCCAAATAATTTCATTCAACTTCTCCAGTTGACAAACAAGGAAGTGATTTGACAAAAAGCAAATTGCAGTAGAACCAGACTTAGGCTGAGGGCTCTGGGATCCCAGTTTGGTGCCACGTCTTGGGTTCATGGCCTCCTAAGAGGGTCCACCTCTCTTAGGGATGGGGGAGCGGGGCAGGGGAAGGGTCGGTGGCTCTCTGATCACACTGAACGTTGACAAGTCTTTTTGATGTTCTGGTCTGATCCTGTGCTTCTCATGGTCCCAGGGATGGAGATTCATTCTCATCCACAAACCAGAGAAAGGCCAGAGGGGAACTCACCACTCTGTCTTCAAGCCATGATCAGGGCGTTTCCCCTCTTCAGGTAGAACTCAACTGCCTCAAAAGCCATCTTTTATTAGCCTTTGTCTATCTTCTGGGCTTCCCTGGTGGCTCAGTGGTAAAGAACCCGCCTGCCAATGCAGGAGATGCAAGAGATGCAGGTTCGATCCCTGGGTCAGGAAGATCCCCTGCAGAAGGGAATGGCTACATGCTCCAGTATTTTTGCCTGGAGAATCCCATGGACAGAGGAACCTGGCAGGCTGCAGTCCATGGGGTGGCAAAGAATCACGATCTTCTGGGGTTTTGACTTTTCCCTAAAGGAAGAATCAGAGCACTGAGAGTAGTGGTAGAATGAGAAACAGGAATTCTGAGCTGGAGCCCCCGGATCCAGCACGCCCTGACTCTATTACCTTGGGCAAGTCACCTCCCTTCATGGAGCTTCAGGGAACCCATACGTAAAACTGTAGTGACAAGAAAAGCGTCCACTCATGGAGGCCATGACCGTGTGCTTCACGTGCATCATTCTCTTTTCCTCGTATCGACTATACACACAGTGTATATTCTTATCCCATTTTACAGAGGAAATTGAGGCAGAGATACAACAATATACAACCAAGTATATTATTCAAGACCACATCTTTTGTTTTAAGTTCAAAACCCACTGCACTGCTCTGAGGTCCCTTTTAGCTCTAATATTTCTGTCTTTGGTGGCTCTGAACACAATTTTGTTCTTGTTTAGTCATTGTGTCTGACTCTTTTGCGACTCCATGGACTGTAGCCCGCCAGGCTCCTCTGTCCATGGAATTCTCCAGGCAAGAATACTTGAGTGGGTTGCCATTCCTTTCTCCAGGCCAAACACACACAAGGAACTAGTAATAGCTTGGTTGGTTGCTCCCAGCTCTTGTCTGTTGAGAGTCTTTGTTTGAGGCAGGGCAGGCTGGCAGCGAAGACAGTTCACATCCATGGAGAAGCTGTACTTCGAGAAGGAACCAGGACATCAAGGCCTTGGTCCTTCGGGGAAGGCCACCATTTCTCCGCAGAAGGCACCTGCCTCGCTGCCCGGTCACACTGGGGAATTGTGGCTGAAAAGCGACATCTTGTGTCCAGTTTTAGAACTGCTCCCCAGCAGGACCATTTCCAGGGTGGTTTAAGAGGACAATGAAGAATGAGGGGAAATACTATAAATATTAGACTTAGGTGGTCATCTAAGATATTTGTAAAGTTTTTAAAACACAGGCTTCAGGGCCTCATACCAGACTTAGAGAAACATAACTTCAAGGTGAGAGAGGGGGGAATCTGGTTTTTAGGCTCAGGAAATTCTACAGCAGTCTAGCTGAGAAACAGGTGCCAGAGTGCTGGTCAGAAGACCTTGTCCATTGCAGCACCTCCAACTGGTGTCTCATTCCTGTCTGAGCCAGTGGAACTTTTTAGGCTGCTGGCAAAACTAAATCCATTAGGTCCTATTTACAAAAGTAAATCTGCTGCTGCTGCTGCTAAGTCGCTTCAGTCGTGTCCGACTCTGTGCGACCCCATAGATGGCAGCCCACCAGGCTCCGCCGTCCCTGGGATTCTCCAGGCGAGAACACTGGAGTGGGTTGCCATTTCCTTCTCCAATGCATGAAAGTGAAAAGTGAAAATGAAGTCACTCAGTCGTGCCCGACCCTCAGCAACCCCATGGACTGCAGCCTACCAGGCTCCTCCATCCAGGGATTTTCCAGGCAAGAGCACTGGAGTAAATCTACCTGCACCTTAAATTTGATTTGTTGTTGTTGTTGTTCAGTCGCTGTCATGTCCGACTCTTTGGGACCTCATGGACTGCAGCACGCCAGGCTTCCCTGTCCTTCACTGTCGCCTGGAGTTTGCTCAAACTTATGTCCATTGAGTCCATGATTAGGAAATAAAATGGCAGCTAATAGGCACTTCCTATTGGTCCAGTGGGTTAGGCTCTGCACTCCCAATGCAGGGGGCCTGGGTTTGATCCCTGGTCAGGGAACTAGGTCCCACATGCCCCAACTAAGAAACCTGCTGCAGTCAAATATGTGTGTGTATATATATAATATAATATATTATATATACATATATGTGTGTGTATAATATATATTTTATATATATATATAATGGCAGCTAATAAAGAAAATGTTCATATGGAATTGGTCATTTTAGATCAATGTCAATGAATTTTAGTCCAGAAGCAGAAGATACAAACATCTTTCTTTTCTTTCTTTTTTACTGCAGTGGTCCTCAGCCAGCAGAGACTAGCTCAATGAGTCCCTCAAACACTAGCAACAGAACTCACACTGTGGTTTATGCTTTCCAAAGCACTTTTCATGTTATTTACCTAATCATTTTTCCCAATCACCATAACCTCCCTTTAAACAAATAAGCCTGGGTCTGAGGCTTGGGCGGTTACGACACCTCAAGCCACAAAGCGCGTTGATAGGAGCATCTGTGTAGGGTCCTCATGTGACCTGCTGCCACTCAGTTCCCCCCTCGCCCCCTAGTCGGGCTGTCATCCTGCCCTTTCCCCATTCGGGAAGCTTCTCTGGCTCCCCAGCAAGTTCAAGTGCACACAGGCCTGGTATCCAGGCCCACCCAGCCTGGAACCATCTTCTCTCTCCACCTGTATCTCCTGGCTCTTCCCAGCTGGGATCTATCTTACCCTCCCCGCCTCCCTGCTGGTATTCGAGCTGTTCCCCTGCAGAGCGAGCACCCCTTGGAGGAAAAGAACGAGGGGAGGAATAGAAGGAGTCCTCTTCGGGGTGGGGGGTGCTGGCAGTGGGTCCCCTTCACAACACCCTCCAAACCTCCACAGCCGGCCTCACTTCTTTAGCGTCTACCAGTACCTCCTCCTCCAGGAAGCCTCCCCGGCCTTGGGTGAATATCCAGTGTCCAGGAGTACAGTCACAGACTCTCACTGCCTTCCCTACACATACCTCACACATATACCCACCATTTTGCCCTTTCTGCCCAGCACCTTAAACTTTTCAGATATTTCTGTTCATCCCTTCTGTCACAGGAGGGGGTGGGTAGATAAGAGAGTGCCACCATCCATGCTGGAACCCACTATGAATTTATGAACAGAATGGGGGTGACTGACAGAGTCCCCGTCCTGCCACCTTACATGCTGGGGGGCATCCGCAGAAATCACTGCAGGCTACTGTGACCACTAAAGGCGCTCACTGGTCAGCACTACAGAGTGACCACGGGTCTACTTTCTGGCTCCTGGAGTGAAATAACAGAGTCACTCTAGGGTCAGGAGGGCCAGCTTGACTGGAAGGCTGACATGGAGGAGGGGCCAAGGGGACTGGAGCACTGTGGCCACATGCCACTCTCACGCCATCCTCAGGGCAGGAACATAAGGTTTTTCTTTTTTGGCTGCACCCCGAAGCATGCAGTATCCTAGTTCCCTGACCAGGGATCAAACACATGCCCCATGCAATGGAAGTGTGGTGTCTTAACCACTGGACCGCCAGGGATGTCCTGGAACCAAATATTTAAACCCACATCTTCCATCTTACAGGTGAGAAAATGGAGGGTGGAGGGGCAGCAATGAAATTCTATGGCAGTCCTTTCTGCCTTTAACACCTGAACTTGGCCCTGAGGCTGGTGCTTCCCAGTCCTCATGGTGCAGTAGCATCACGGGTGGGCCCTTTAAACACTTCCAAGTCCCACTCTGCACCCAGACCCTCTGTAGGTGGGACCCAGCTGACAGTATATTTCAGGTTGCCAGGGGATTCTGGTGTGCAGTCAAGGGAAGAATGGACACTGAAGACTGAGACAGCATTTTGCAAACTGTCCCTACATCTCACTGTGTGGCTCCTTGTCCACCTGAGCCACTTCTTTCCTCATCTGTGAAATGGGAATGATCACAGTCCCCTGAGTAGATGAGTTGAAGCGCTTCCTTAACTGACACCATGACCGGCATGCTTGGCTCCCTTTACTCTGCTTTATGGCAAAGCCCTTATCATCTGCAAGCATACTATATATTTTCAGATGTATCATGTTCACACTTTTCTGATTAGCATCCCCTACCTCCGCTAGGCATCGTCCACATCAGGGCCAGGATCTTCATCTTTGCTTCATTTTGTCTTTTGCTGGATCTCAGTCATCAAGCAACTCACATAGCACTTGGCACAGTAAAGGCCTGATAAATATTTGTCGAATGAATGAATGAATCACTGTGCCTGGCACCAAGGCTGGCCTCTGCTAAATGTCACTGGCGTCATTGCAGCTGCTGTGGTTGTGGTCACAACTTTCCAGCCTGAACTGCTCACGTCTCGAGCTGCATCCAATCCTGAAGCCACCCAGGACTTCCCTGGTAGGCCAGTGGTTAAGAATCTGCCAGCTAATGCAGGGGGCATGGGTTTGATCCCTGGTCAGGGAAGATTCCACACGCTGCGGGGCAACTAAGCCCATGTGCCACAGTGACTGAACCGGATCCTTAGAGCCCATGGTCCGCAACAAGAGAAGCCACGGCAACGAGAAGCCCGTGCACTGTGATCAAGTGGAGCCCCTGCTCGCCGCAACTAGAGAAAGCCCATGCGCAGCAGTGAAGACTCAACACAGCCAAAAATCAACTAATTAAAAACAAATAAAGTCATCCAAAGTCAAGCTGACTGTCCCTTCTTCTAAAACTTGCCTCTGTTCCCTGCTCTTCAGACCTCCCCATCCTGGACACCAGCTGGGAGAAGCGACAAAGTTTCAAGATTTCATTTGTAATTCTTGGCTGATGAAGTGTCAGAAATATTGGAAAGGCAGAGTCATAAATCTGATCCTAATATAGCATTGAGCTTATTAATGAAGAATAAATCACTGAGGGAAACCTCCCCGGAGTGCTTCGCCGGGGCCTGCGGGGAGGATGGCATATTTATGTGCAAGCGTATCGGGTCTTTTACTTTCTCAGATATATGGCCAAGGCGGATTTGTCAGGGCAGTCGCCTTAACATCCACCAATTATATTTTTTCTAGTAAAAATTAATCTCTTCTGTAGAAACCTCCTAAGCATTTATTGGATTAGGACCACATCCAAATATAAAAAATTAAACATATACACACATGGCATAGCACACACCGCTGTGGGCCTTTGGCAGGTCTTGAAATAGAATGACTATACCCCGGCACCCAAGGTACTCCCCCAGCGAAAAAATCAGATTGGAGGAGCTGGAGAGGTCCATCTTCATTGCAATCAGGTGGGAAAACCAAGGCCCAGACAGGGGACGTGCCTTACTCATGGTCACAGTCACCAAAATCGGCCCAAGGCCAATAAGTGAGACAAGAAACTCTGGTCTTTATTCCAACCCCTAAAAGATGCCCACATCCTAGGGACTAACCACTGGCCATCCAGAGGTTAGGACTCCACTCTTTCACTGCTAAGGGTATGGGTTCAATTCCTGGTTGGGAAACTAAGATCATGTTGGGAACCATGCAAGCCACATCAGTTCAGTTCGGTCACTCAGTCTTGTCTGACTCTTTGTGACCCCATGGACTGCAGCACGCCAGGCTTCCCTGTCCATCACCAATTCCTAGAGCTTGTTCAAATTCATGTCCCTCGAGTCGGTGGTGCCATCCATCCTCTGTCATCCCCTTCTCCTTCTGCCTTCAATCTTTCCCAGCATCAGGGCCTTTTCCAATGAGTCAGTTCTTCACATCAGGCTTCTCCGTGCAAGCAGCATGGGTGGCTGAAAAAAAAAAATGAAGTTCAAAAGATGCTCTAATCCCTTCATTGCCCTAATGAGAATATGTTACTTGCTACATGGGAAGAGAGACTTTCCAGGCGTGATTAAACAAAGGATGTGGAGATTATCCTCATTGGGTGCAATATCCAAAGGATCCTTGTAAATGAAAGAGGGAGGCAGGAGAGTCAAGAGAACTAAGAACAGAAAAGAGGTTAGAATAGTGCAGTGGCTTCTAGAAGCCAGAAAAGGTGAGGGAGTAAGGGCTTTTTTTCTTTTTTTTTTAATAACCAAGATTTATTTCTCACTCATGGTATGTGATCATCATGGGTTGACTGGGGATTCCATTCTATGCCTTCGTCGTTCTCCATGCGAGCTCAGTTGCTCAGTCGTGTCTGACTCTTTGCGACCCCGTGCACTGTGCCTGCCAGGCTCCTCTGTTCATGGAATTTCCCAGGCAGGAATACTTCAGTGGGTTGCCATTTCCTCCTTCAGGGGATCTTCCTGACCCAGGGATTGAACTCACATCTCCTGAGTCTCCTGCATTGCAGGCGGATTCTTTACAACTGAGTGACCGAACAACAGCAATCACAAACCCACCTCAGTCTTAGGAGAATAAGCTATTCTCCTCCAAGGGTCATCACTACATGCCTCCCACCCCCTCCTCTTTTCTGAGAAACTAAGGAAACGGTGACTGTTTCCAGGGCATCCCCCCTCCCCTAAAATGCACCCCCCCCCGCAGGGTCTCCTGTTCTCAGCCACCAGCTCCTGCCACCCCTCCTGGCTTCAGGAGCCACAGAGCCGGAAGGCTTCTTCCCGATGGCTCTTTGGGGTCCTGCTCCAGTCTAGTGACTCTTCTCTCCATCCTGGGTCCTCAGGGACAGGGAGGTGGCTCAAGGAGCTCCCAGGAGAGCTCCCAGGAAACAGATCCAAATTGAGGGGAAGAGGGAAAGTGAAAATTTGTGAAAAAGAGGTGGGCAGTGGTGGTCATTCTCGAAGTCTAGCTGGTGGGCTGCCTAGCCTGCCTGGCAGCTTATTGAAGCACATTTTCCTGGACTGTTCTCTTTTATTAAGGAAAAGGTGTGAGCTCAGCCACTCCAGGCTGAGCCCTACCAGTTTGGGGAAGTCATGCGACCTCTCCACACCCACCGTGTCCCTGCCATAAAGTGGGGGTTCTGATTTACACATAATGGGAGTGCTGAAGATTGATATACACACATAAAGCATGGAGGCAGAGTCTGTGGGTACCCTTCCCATATGCCTCGGGGTCCCATCATCTTGGAGCCCAAAGGACCTAACAATTTTTAGAAAACTTGAAAAAAAAATGTATTTGTTTTAGGCTGTGCTGGGCCTTCATCGTTGCACCAGCTAGTTGCTGTGGCTGGTGGCTAGATGCACTTCTCATCGCAGTGGCCCCTCTTGTTTCGGAGCAGTAAGTAATCCAGGCACGAGGGCTTCAGTAGTTGCAATACGTGGGCTCTAGGGCACAGGCTCAAAAGTTGTGACACATGGGCTTAGGTGCTCCAAGGCACATGGAGTCTTCCAGGACCAGGGATCGAACCCATGTCTCCTGCATCAGCAGGCTGACTCTTTGTCATTGAACCACCAGGGAAGCCCCAAAAGACCTAACTTGTGACTGTCTGAGGGCCCAGAAGTGCCACAGCATGAATGCTCCCAGCTCCCTCAGCACACTCATCCAAGGACAGAATGGACTTGGTGTATAAATGCTCCCTCGTCCTTTAGGCAGATCGCTCTGAGGTATGGCTCCCCCACTGGCTCCCTGAGTCCCCCAGCGAGATTAAACCCCCATCATCCACAGCATGATAACATTCTCCAGGTTGATAACACAGCCCTCGTCAGCTGCCTTCCCTTCCCCGCCTCTCTTTCCCACTCTCCTGCTGGAGTTGGCTGTGACCACCTCTCAAATAAGGGCTTCCCTGGTAGCTCAGACAGTAAATCTGCCTGCAACTTAGGAGACCTAGGTTCAGTCCCTGGATTGGAAAGATTCTCTGGAGAAGGGAATGGTTACCCACTCCAATATTCTTGCCTGGAGAATTCTATGGACACAGGAGCCTGGCAGGCTACGGTCTATGGGGTTGGAAAAAGTGGGATATAACTGAATGACTAACATACACACACACACACAACTCTCAAATAAACAACTTGCCCTGATTCTACTGGCAAGGAGTCTCTGGGGGACTCCAGGTGGCGATGAGCCTTAGAATAGGGTCTGGCAGCCAGGAAGTGAATTCTCCTTGGCTCTCAGTGTGGAGATGAGGTTAGACCAGACCAGAAAAAGTCAGTACAGGGCCTTGGGCTATGCTGTGGCCTGGAAGAACAAGGAGAGGCTGGCTGGAAGAAAGCCACTGTAGTCCCCACACTATCCTTTCTTAGATCTGAGCATCTGCCTGCCAGCGAGCTGAGCTATACTCCCAATTCCAATAATCCCATCTCTCTGGATGCCAAACCCCCTCCATCTGAAATTACCCTTAACCAGCACTGTCTCTTGCCCCATCTCCTTTCTTACGTCCTCCAACAAAGCAAACACTCCTTAGAGACATCTTGCCTCCAAATCTTGAAACTACCACGTGAAGCCCCGGCTGCCTGAGGCCCTAGCCACATGAATCCTAGTCCCAGGGGCATTGAAGTCACCTCCCCGAGAAATCCCTATGATTTCATCTTCTACTTAATCTTTATTTCGCCTCATACTTTTTAGAACTTCAAATAATTTCTCATTTGTAGTAACTAGGAAGCCATAAATCGTCCCTTTATGTCTGAGGAAAATCAATTGTTATTTGACATTTTACCTTAATATTCCCGACTTCCTTCAACTGTAATAAAGCTTCCATCTGCCTTTTATTTTACAGGCAATTAGTAAGTCACCTTTTAAAAATTTCTCCACATTTTCTATCGAATGAATGCCAGGATCGAAAGGGGAGAGCTGTTTTATGGGATTGAACTCACCGAGCAGAAGGGGTTTATCTGTAGCCTTCGAGGTACCAACACTCGTTAATGGGTTTTATTGATTCGGGGGCTTTTTAACCCTTAGCAATAATACAGGTGTCACCCGCCTGTGGCACTCAGGAGGGGGTTGGGGAGCTGGGGCGGGCAGGGAAAAGCCGGCACTGTCCAGAGAAGCCCTTTGAAATGGGATCTCTCCCGGCCCAACTACACTCTCAAAGGTAAATCACAGCTCAGACACCCTCTATTTTCAAGAGAGAAAGTTTGGGGATTTTTCCCTCAAATTACACAGGGGAATGTGATGCTGCTGCTGTCCGCCCCCCACCCCCCTCCATGGGATCAAAGGAAAGAGACCTATCGTTGGGTCTGAGGACCTGGGAGTGGTTCCCAGGGTGCCTCTTAGAGCCTTGGGCAGGTGATGCCAAGAACTCCTGAGGCTCAGTCTCCCCAGCTGCAGTGTGGGGAGAAGACTCCCTGCCCCCTCCCGGGGCTGCCAGGGTCTGCCCACCAGACCTCGTTGTGAGAAACACTTGGAAGAGCATGGAAGGTGGAAGAAACTATACAATGAAAAACCAGAACTATGGCCACAAGTGGGAAATCTCAGTCCACAAACTCCAGAATGACACCTTCCTTGCCTTTCTAACCTCCCAGGTGGTACTAGTGGTAAAGAATCCATCTGCCAATGCTGTAGACGCAAGAGACATGGGCTTTGATCCCTGGGTTGGGAAGATCCCCTGGAGGAGGAAATGGCACCCCACACAAGTATTCTTGCATGGGAAATCCCCTGGGCAGAGGAGACTGGCAGGCTACAGTCCATGGGGCTGCAAAGGGACACAAGTGAGCACATGGCTGCTCTTTGCTTTTCTAGAACTTGCCCTAATTGCTGCTGCACCTCCTTTCCACAGGGCCTTTCCCCAGGAGATTCTCCAGAACCCCCAACCACCTTCCCCTTTCACCCCCAGTGTCCTTTCCTGCAGGCCATCCTCTGATCCCAAAGCCCAAGAGGCCTTTCTTGGTCCAGACTAAAAGCTAGAAGCATTAGCACGGTTAGCAAGAGATAATGAAGCAAGCAGAGGAAATGCTCTTGGTGACAGGTTCCGAGTGTTCACTCTAAAATTCTTTCAGCATTGCTAGATTCTTGAGACCTTTTCTTTAAAATGTTGCAGGGGGAAAAAGGCTCAGTCTGAGGCAAATCTTCCCCAGGTGGAGGGTCTGCCTGTGATGGAAGGAGAAAGAAATTGGTGTGAGAAGAGGAAGAGGAGGGCAAGGGCTTTCTGCATTCAAAGGAAGCTGCTTGCAGGAATCATTCTGTTATTTGCAAGATCAATGCAAAATGAAAATGCAAGGTCCTTTCTTCATGCTTGACTAAGACTATCAAGACAGCAACAGAAGAGCATGAAACGAGAAGTCGAGGCCCTTTTAAGGCAGGACCCACCCACGAAGCCCTGTCTGCTGGGATGAGAGTTGTATTTTGATCAACTCTTTGCTGCCATCTCTCCATGTCTGATCTTTCTTTTAAATTTTTCTTATTTTTATTTTTTATTATTTATTTAAAAAGACCCAGCTGTTCTGGGTCTTCATTGCTGCACGTGGGCTTTCTCTAGTTGCAGCAAGCAGGGGCTCCTTGGTAGTTGCGGTGCTCAGGCTTCTCATTGCAGTGGCACGCTTCTCTTGCTGTGGAGCACAGGCTCCAGGCGTGTGGGCTTCACTGGTTGCAGCACGTGGGTTAGTTGCCCTGTGGCATGTAGAATCTTCCCAGACCAGGAATCAAACCCATGTCCCCTGCATTGGCAGACAGATTCTTATCCACCGTACCACCAAGGAAATCTTCCATGTCTGATCCTAAAAGAACAACACTCTGACCTAATATCTGATGCAACTGGGTAAGTTGGGGCCTCTTCTAATAATAATAAGAGCTAATACTTGCTCCGGAGAAGGCAATGGCACCCCACTCCAGTACTCTTGCCTGGAAAATCCCATGGATGGAGGAGCCTGGAAGGCTGCAGTCCATGGGGTCACTGAGGATCGAACATGACTGAGTGACTTCACTTTCACTTTTCACTTTCATGCATTGGAGAAGGAAATGGCAACCCACTCCAGTGTTCTTGCCTGGAGAATCCCAGGGATGGGGGAGCCTTGTGGGCTGCTGTCTATGGGGTCACACAGAATTGGACACTACTGAAGTGACTTAGCAATAACAATAGCAATACTTGCTCAAGTCTTGCCATGTGGCAGACACTGATTCAGCACTTGGCATTGTATTAACTCATTTAGTCTTCCCAACAACCAGAAGAGATTGGTCTAGTAGGACTCCCATTTCACAGATGAGGAAACTGAGGCAAAGAGAGGGTAAATCTTGCTTCAGTTCTCAGAGCTGATAAGTGGTGGAGACAGGTTTTGGCAGTTTGGCTCCAGAGTCATGCTTTTAATAACTCCCCTCTGCTGCCTCTCTGAAAAGATACCAGGAAAATCTCAGCAGTGACAACCTCCTCACTGGAGTTTTTGCTTCTCAGCATTTCTAGCCCAATGCTTTTCAACTACATTGACACCACACGCCATCTCGAAGTATGTCATAGGTGTCATATTACTAGTTCTAAAGTACCTAAGTCTGTGAAGAATTGAACTTGCTCTTCATAGTCCTTGAGGTGGATTCTTAGGGATGCCAGTAAATGTCATCACAAGATGTGGCAGGGCAGGAGTAGCAAGAATTGCAGCTCTAACTTCGTTATTACAGGATGGGAGGAGTGCTGAGAGGAAGCCTCTCAACACTCAAGCTATCCTAGGGACACCACTGACACCTGGTGGCCACCAGTGGAATTACAGGCCTAGTGTCGGAGCGACAAGACACGTTCTTCCTCCACCCACTAGCCAGGGGGAGGAACTATATTCCTAACTCCAATAATTACATCTCCCTTAATCCCAAACCCATTAGTCTGAAGTTTTCCCCAACCATTACCTTCTTTAATCCATCTCCCTTTTTCTAGTTCCTTAAACACAAAGCAAATCCAGCCATTTCCATGCTTCAGTTATCTTGCCTCTAAATCTTAAAACCACCATGTGAAATGGCTCTAAGTACAGTTACAGAAGGAAGCAGGCTATCAGCTCTGTTTGAGTTGGAAGGACCTCCTGGGGAGGGGCACCTTAAGGATGGATTAAAAATTAGCCAGGAAGACAACAGGGGAAAGAAACCCCTGGCAGAGGGGACAGAAATGAGCCAGGCTTTGTAAGAAAAAGATACAAGGCATATTTTGTACCAGGATGCACACTATGATTATTATATCATTTCACACTCAAAAACTACCTTGCTCACCCTTTAATGTGAGGAAATAAAGATTCAGGGAGATAAGCTTACCTGCCCAAAGTGATCAGATATCTAAGTGGCAGGGCCAGCTTGTCTGATATGAGTTGTAGAGGATTTGAGCTAGTTCAGATGAGGAAAAACTCCAGATGACCCAGGAAAAATAATTAACATTCAGTGTGGATCTCAAGTCCCCTCATAGTCCTTGGTTCTGAAGCCTGCCCAGTCTTCAGAGACACTGCTAGGACCATAAGAATCCCACCAAGGCAGCTGGCACTGGCTGTGCTGTGCTTCCATGCAGGACAGAGAAGGCTGCAGACACTGAGATTTACGACGGCCATGGCCTTCCTGACTTAATGGTCAGGAGTTGAGCTATTTCATCTCATCACACCATTTTGCCTAGAAATGGCTGCAAACCTGCATTCCAGGATGGCTTTCAGTCATGAGAGGGTGACCTGTGTATCTACTAAATCATATTAATACTCAGGGCAGCAGGGCTGCGCTTCCTTCCCTCTGCAGTGTCTTTCGCCTTCTGCCAGCCATGTTCTTCTCTGAAGGAGTCTCTTTGGACCAGCAATGCTGAGAAATGCAGAGGAGGGGCAGTAAGGCCACTCTGGTGTGACCCAACCTTGGGCCATCTGGCCTTCAACACACCCAGACTTAGGGAAACCCTCGTGGAGCAGCAAATTGCCTTGCAACCCCCCCACCTCTAGACCCCTCAACTCTCTGCCAAGAATTAACATAAATCCCCTCCCCCTTCCCTCCCTTTTTTCCTCCTTCTCCCCCTCTCCACCTCTCCCAGCCTCACCCAGCTACTCCCCCTCCCCCTCCAGGCCCTCCCTGGGGTGGGACCACTTGTGGAGCAGTTCAAATGAAGGCATGACCCCTTCATCTCAGGGGGCTCAGTTCTTGAACAAGACCCTCCAGAAGATCTTGTGTATAAGGGGCTTCCCTGTGAAGTGAAAAAAGTGAAAGTCGCTCAGTTGTGTCTGACTCTTTGCAACCCCATGGACTATATATTCCATGGAATTCTCCAGACCAGAATACTGAAGTGGGTAGCCCTTCCCTTCTCCAGGGGATCTTCACAACCCAGGGATAGAACCAGCATCGCTTGCATTGCAAGCAGATTCTTGGCAGGGTGTTCCCTGTGTTCCCCTTAAACTCCCTCCCAAGTATAAGCATGAGAACTCTTCTCCACACCTGCCTAGGGATCCAGAGACTTGCTTTAGCGCTCCAGGGGTCCAGGTAATGGGGTGGAGATAGAGTAACTTCCCATCCTGGGTGCAGCCTTGGTGATCCAATGGCAGGTCCCTGGGCACAGACTGTGGGGCTGTCTCTGCAGTGGGCATTGGCTGATGATGACTCTGGTAGACAGTGTCCTCAATGACCCTTTTCACCGTCCACTCAGCAGCACTTCCTGACTCAGGAGCTTCATGAACCCCTTCCCCAGATTTGTCCCTAAATCTGGGGTCCCCTATCTTACTTACTTACTTACCCCTTGCTTACTCCTCCCCTCACTCGCCCCTGGGGTCCCACCTTACACTTGCTCGGTCCTTCACAGAAAAAAACTCTCCTTCATTTTTCCCTCATGATATATCTTGATGGCCCATTAAAAGTCAAATCTAAATCACTAGCTACAGACAACTGTTGTTTTTGTTTAGTTTTACTCAGTTGTATCCGACCCTTTGTGACCCCATGTATTGTAACCTGCCAGGCTCCTCGGTCCATTGGATTCTCCAGGCAAGAATACTGGAGTGAGTTGCCATTTCCTTCTCCAGGGAATCTTCCTGACCCAGGGATTGAACCCACCTCTCCTCCATTGCAGGCAGATTCTTTATTGCTGAGCCACCAGGGAAGACCTGAGACAGACAGTTGCCCTTCTTCTAAAAATAGAGAGGACTGGTCTTCAAATCCTCCCTGGAAGGAGAGAAGCGTTTGTAACCAACTTTGTTGGACTCATGCCCTCCTTTCATCTTCAATTCCCCCAGAATAATCTGTAAATTAAAGGAAGGAAACTAAAACAGGCCAGTTTCCATAGTGAGACAGAGGTTGGTTCTCCTGGTACCAGTGGGCACTTCCCGCTGCTTTCTGAGGGGTTTGCACCCAGCAAAACGGATGATGTAGTTCTGGGATTGGTCAGCAGGGGGAGTACGAAGCCCGTGGGCGGCCGGCGAGGCTGCAGTGGGACCAGGCGTAGGCTTTCATTCCCAAGAGCCCCGGACCAACAGGACCCGCGGATCCTCTCCCTTCAAGGCTCCTTGAAGCCAAAATTTGTGGGCAGGTGGGGGCCAAACATTGCCAGGGCATTTCTCTTGCTTCAGGGAAGCTGGGAGTCCTTGGACAGCGCCACGGCACTCAGGCCAAGGCGGAAAACGGGATCCCTTCCCTGTGCCTGCCTCCAGAGATCTGGTCCCAGTTGGTGGTGGAAAGGCTGAGTATTTCCTCTGTTTCCAGATATGTGAAATCGCAGGGTTAGCACACCTGAGATCCCTGAATCTCTGAAGGCAGTGTGTGTGGAGGGGAGGGCACTTGTCCTCAGCTATCTCAGAAAACCCAATGGAAGAGGTTCCTCTACCCTCTAGACAGTTGCCCAGAGTGACCCATGTGCCAAGGGCTGACCACCTGGCAGACACTGGTGCTTTCTGTGATCCCGAACTAGGAAAGGTCCCCAGTGATCAATACAGGAGAAGAAATTAAATGCGAGTACATGCAGCTCCTTTGATAAATGTCAACTCACCGAGTCCATGGGAGTTGGGGCGGGGGGGCTGGTGTTACTGGTCAGCCTTCCCTTCTAGCTCTCCCAGTCCTGCCAGTGTTTCGTGCCCGGCTTACTCCTCTCGCCCTAAGGAGAAATTGTCACGAGTCTCCCTTAGCTTGGTATTCTGTATCCTCCCCACTCCTCCCCCGCCAAAGCCATCAAACCTAATTACCGGAAACAGGGCTTTATTCTAAGAATGAAATGGGGCTGAAGGGTGAGGCCTCATAGGTTCTGCTTCCTCTGGAAAAAAAAAGTCAGAGTGCTTGGGACACGGTGGCAAAGGCCCCCGTGGCTGTGACTTTGACCAGCCTCCCCTGGTCAAGGACGGACTCTTGGTGCAAACTCTCTTCGGGGCAGGGACAGGGACCTGGAAGAGGTCAAGTGCACGGTGGTGGGAGCTGGAGGGACCTCCTTGTGGCCTGGGACCTGAGAGCAGTCACCGCTATGCCCTCCTTTGGTGAGGGAAGAGGCACAAATGTCCCCCACCGGGCCCTGGGGCAGCTCTCCACGGGCTGCCTGGGGCTTCAGAGCCTCCCTGGAGTCGGGGGGTGGGGGAAGCCGCCTGGGAATCCTGTTCACCCCAGGGAAGCAGCAGGTCTCATGACCTTTCACCTTGACCTTTCACCCAAGTCTGACCTCTCTGGGGTGAAAATGAGTGCAGGGGGATAAGGGGGGGGGGGGGGGGGTCCCTGTCAGAGGAGAAAGGGTTTTAAACCAGGGAAGTCGGCTCCCTGAAGGTAATGTTAGCAGCCGCCTCCTCGAATGGCGGACTTAACAGGAGCTAGGAGGCTCTGAGGTGACCCCTGTCCCAGAGCAGCAAGGGGGCAAAGCCGGGCCTCGAAACTTCTTTTCTGATCCCCAAGTGAAGAAAGAAAAGCGGACACATTAGCTGCATCCAGAGAAGCACCAGGCAGACACCCATCCTTGGGGTGGCGGTGGAAGGAGGGTCTGCTCTGCCCTCCAGCCCCTCCTGCCTGGGGTCTGATTGCTCTGCAAGTTCAGTGACCTGTTCAGTGACAAAAGGCAAGAGGGGCTGGGCTGCTCCCCACAAACACAGGTGTGCCCCACCACTGAATTTATGAGACCCCAGACTGGGGCAGGGGCCTGAGGCACTCATTCAAGGAGCTTTCTACAGCCGGAGGAGCGTTCCAGCAGCAAATCCCAGAGATCCACCGAAGCCAGAGCTGCTTCCCGTGGGAGCGTGAAAGGACACTGGCCTCCCCGATGCCATCCCCTCCTGCTCCTGCCACCACCCACCGCCTGGATTCCGCCATAGCCCAGCCCCCCATCATGCCCCCCACTCTGCCACACACACACACACACACACAAACTTCAGCATCTTCTGCGCCCTCTGACTCCTCCTCCAACCCCATCCCAAATTCTCCATTCTGACTCTCAGCGACTCTTCCACCATTCTCTCCTTGTTTTCCACCAGAACCTTCCCTTCCGGTTTGTTCCTGTTCCCTGTTGCCCTGACTCTAGGATGCCCAGTGCATATTCTTGCTTGTTCTTTCCTGTCCCTCCTGACAGGCAGCTCCACCACTTCCTGCTCACACACTTGCCTCCCTCCTCCGAGCTTCCCGAGTCCTACACCTCCCTCCTGTCCCACTCCAGCCCCAGCCTCCCTTCGCTTTCCCAGGCCAGCCCTGCCCCAAGACCTCTCTCCTCTGAACAAGGGTCCCGGCACCCTTTCCTTCACCCCCTTGGCTCTTCTTCCTAAAGACCTGGCTGGGCCCCCCAAAAACCCCCTGCAGGAGCTCCCAGACTAGGTTCTCTTCTCTGATCTCCTAGGGAGGTGCTCAGCGCCTGTCTGTGGGTTGACAAGTCTTCTCTCATTTACAGTCTTCTCTGAGCAACACAGGGAAAATGAGCTAGGTTCTCTGAAATTTTCACTCTTGAATTTTTGGAGGCACAAGTCTGCTTCGAAAATGTGTTTCCGGAGAGGCAGGCCCTTCATCCTGAGTGTGGCCCCAGCCCTGTCCTGCTAGGCCATTTGTCCTTCCACAAGGCCCCCTCTGTTCACCCATTCTCAGCAGCAAGTCTCAGTCTCCACCAAAGACTGAGTTAAGGCATAATCTGCACTTAACAGGGCTACCACCTTCCCTCCTCCGGACTATGAACTTCTAGGCGAGCCTCCTTACCCCCACCACAACCCCTGGCCCGTCACTGTGGGCCCCATGACTTGGCTTTGATGGTGGTGTAGCTACCACACTGCCTTAAGGTTCAGAGAGATTTGGGGACTTGCCATGGGTCACCTACTCAATAAGTGGCTCAACTCAGGAACAGGGCATGGCTCAATAAATACATGTTAAATAAATTATCAAGACACCATTGTTCCTGAAACGTGGCACGTGTACTCTCAGAATGACACTTCCTATCCCCTGCCATCCTTTGCCAGGACTGTACCCACTCCCGATTGCCCTCTTCCCTCTCCTCCATATGGCCATGCCGGGCTCATACCTCCATGATGACTTCCGGGACCACTCCAGGACCAAATGACCTACCAGGCGTCCAATGCCTATGGATGCCACACTGTTTAGTGTGTGTCTTATATACTTGTGTGTCTTATATCCTTTGTTATTGCTTTAGATGTGTATGTCTCATCTCTGAAATCAGACTTTGTGGCATACAGTCGGAGGGACCAGGCTAATCATTGTGTATCGTCAAGTGTTCAGGGTGGTGCTGAGTCCCCAGCAGCTTCTCCACGGAGAACACCCAGAGCAGCCTTGATTTCCATTTTGGAACAAGACACATCCCAGTGTCTAGTGGCCTGCCCTGCGTGCTCCTTTCCACCAGCTATGTCCCTGACTACGTTTCTCCACCTTGTTCACTCCGTTCCAGCCTTCTTACCATTCCTTGAGCTTTCTCTGTGCTCCTCTGCCTCAGGGCATTTGCACAGGCTGTTCTCTTGTCCCTGACTGCTCTTCTCCTGGATTCAAAACCCTCTCTCCCCTTCTCATTTCCATCAGGTCTCTGCTCATATGTCACCTTTTCGGAAAGATCATCCCTACCCACCCCTTTGTAAGACGATCAATCAGTTCAGTCGCTCAGTCACGTCCAACTCTTTGCGACCCCATGGACTGCAGCACGCCAGGCCTCCCTGTCCATCACCAACTCCCGGAGCTTGCTCAAACTCATGTCCATCTAGTTGGTGATGCCATCCATCCTCTCTCATCCCTTTCTCCTCCTGCCTTCAATATCTCCCAGCATCAGGGTCTTTCCAATGAGTCAGTTCTTTGCATCAGGTGGCCAAAGTGTCGTAAGACAATACAAGCCCTTAAATGCCTTTCCAAGTAAAAGCAGAGCAAACCCAAAGTTTAGGACATTCCCCGTGGACTTTCAGGGACAGCTAGAGTGACACCCTGCTCGAAGCCTGTGTGGCCAGTGGGGACCAGTGCCTGTGAAACACGGGGAGAAATTGTTAGCTTAACCCACGTCTGTACCTGGCGGTTGATAAGATCTAAGGAAAACTCGAGTAACAAATAAACACCTTTAAAAAGGAAAAAAACCTTCATAATTGTACACAGTTGGCAGAGCACTTTTACCCACATGATCTAATCTAGGTTTTAGCCATTATCCCCATTCACTAGACAAGAAAGCTGACCTTAAGTAGACTAAACCACAAACCCAAGTTCAGGTGGCTTGCCTGAGGCAGGCCAAGCCCTTGCACACGGGCTGACCTGGCTCCCAGTCTGGCGGCCTGTGCACGCTGCCTGCACTACCCACACTTGCCCTGACCTGCTGACCATCTGGGTGATCAGTTATTTGATCGTTTCAGATTCTTAGTTGAATCAGGTCCTGAGAATTCCACACCCTGACATAGAACACTGGACGTGTTGGCTCACAGCAGCGTGATGGTTATCATCACCTTGCTGCATGGAACGGCTCTCAGCAACATCACCAAAAGGGGTTTTTCCAACACAGAGATCTGACCGTGCCACTCCTGTCCTTACAGCCCCTTGGTGGCTCCCCGAGTCCTGCCTGTCCCCTGCCCCACCCCCACCTGGCCCTGGAATCTAGTAGGATGCGAATTCTTTGCTCCATGTTAGAGATCCCACCCGAGGCAGGTGCTGGGCCAGGTGCTTTGCTGGGCCTGGGCAGGTGAACAAGGCAGATGCAGGCCCGGAGCGCGTCTGCCTCCCAACTCTGCCACTGGAAGGGGACACTGTGGCCCTGTAGAGTGGACAACTGTCCAGCTCACTGCCTTTCATATACCTTCCATTTAAAATACAGAAAACAGAAGCTGGGACCTACACAAGCCTGGGGTGCTTTGAAGGGGAGAGATTCAGTAACCCACAGGGAGCTCTCTTTCCATACTCTCTGTCTCTATGCAGCTGTGGGGCCATAGACACCACAGGGACCATAGGCTCTTGACATCCCAACCCTCTCGCACCAATCTAGGGTCAAAAGCAGGTCCTTACACTCTGGAAGAGGTTAAAGCTTAAGCTTGAGCTCATTGCGTAAAATGATCTTCCCTCATCGTTCAGTTGGTAAAGAATCTGTGTGCAAGGCAGGAGACCCAGATTCAATTCCTGGGTTGGGAAGATCCTGTGGAGAAGGAAATGGCAATCCATTCCAATATTCTTGCCTGGAGAATCCCATGGACAGAGGAGCCTGGCAGGCTACAGTCCAGAGGGTCACAAGAGTGGGACACGAATAAACCACCACCACCATTGTAGAACGGGGCTTCCTTGGTGGCTTCGAGGTAAAGAATCTGCCTGCAATGCAGGAGATGCAGGTTCCCTCCCTGGGTCAGGAAGATCCCCTAGAGGAGGGAATGGCAACCCACTCCAGTATTCTTGCCCAAGAAATCCCATGGACAGAGGAGCCTGGCGAACTACAGCCCATATAGCGACTGACACGACTGAGCGAACCTTAGAGAATGCCCTGCAGTTCTGCTTATAACCACCAGATGGCGCCATAATGACCAGAGTTCGTTCCTCTGCGAAAATCTTTCAACCTTATAAAGCCCTTGAACCAGTTTTTTTTTAACTTCCTTTCCTTGTAGGTGTAAGCTCCTCTAGAGATTATAAGGCAGGACCCTTTGACCCGAGTGTGAGATGTTTTGAAGGTCTAAGAACTGGGACATTAACTGTTTGTGTGCCGAACGTGGGAGTTGGGCTGTGGGTTAAGCTGACAGAGGAGATGAGTGGTGTTACTGTCTGAAAATGAAACCAACAAAAAGAATTCAAAGGCTGAGGACATGCGTCACTGTGTGCTTGTGTGTGTGCATGTGTGTGTGTGTGTGTGTGACCAGAGAGCCCGTGTACTGTGCGTTGGAGTTTCAGAGCTCATCTCTGTGTCCAACCATCTGAGAGCGTGGACTGGTAAACCTGTTCCTTCCAGAGGTCGCGGAGGGCCAACATTCATATGTAGAAAGGGAAACAAATGTGGGGACACTTCCATCCTGATGTGCCTTCTAGTGCATCTAGTTGTGTGTGTGTGTGTGTGTGTCAGTGGGAGTATCTGGATCAAGTGTCTGTAGCTGTGCTGTGTGTCTCTGTCCCTGCTTTGGTATTTCTGCTCAGAGGATGGGGGCTCTGCCCTAAGTATGTGTATGTGTGTGTTCTCAACCCCATGTGACTCTTTTTGACCCCACGGACTATAGCCCACCAGGCTTCTCTGTCCATGGGATTTTCCAGGCAAGAATACTGGAGTGAGTTGCCATTTCCTTCTCCAGGGGATCTTCCTGACCCAGGGATCGAACCTGCATCTTTTGTGTCTCCTGCATTGGCAGGTGGATTCTTTACCACTGCGACACCTGGGAAACCCCGTAAGGGTGAGTAGGCATGTCCACTAGCTGCTCTGAGAACATCTGTCATGAACAAACACACGTGCGCTGAGCCGCTCTGGATTGGATGTTGTGTGACAGGTGGCTGCATGTATGTGCTCCTGTCGGGACCCAGGGCCTGGGCAGGAGGTGTGCATGTGTGTCTGCATGTTCATGTGTGTGGCGTACCCCCTGTGACCTGCCTCTCCTGGGGCTCAGGCCAGGCCAGCTAGCTCTCTGGCCATTTGACTTCTTCATGACACCATGTCCTCCCAGGCTGCCACTGTCCTCAGTCAACATTGCACCTGCCTTTCCCCTTGGCCAAGGATTCCTTAGGGGAAATTGTTTATTTCTTCAATTAAAAGAAGAAGGGCCCTGGGAGACTGCATACTCGAAATTACCAAATTTTAAAATGCTCTGATATTCATGAAACCATATATCTCACAAGATGATGATGTCTTAGCTACCTCCCCAGCCTAGGTAACTCCCAGCCCTGAACTAAGGAGTTCACTGCCTCCCCAGACTGGGCTGGGGAGATCTGAACTTTTCCTCTCTGTGGCCAAAGAGACCTCATGTGTCTTTGTTTGGAAGTGTGATTAATTTTTCAGTTCCTATAGGTCTTTTCTGCCTCAGTGCGGTATTTGGGAAAGTCCCTTGGACTGCAAGGAGATCCAACCAGTCCATTCTAAAGGAGATCAGTCCTGGGTATTCATTGGAAGGAGTGATGCTAAAGCTGAAACTCCAGTACTTTGGCCACCTCATGTGAAGAGTTGACTCATTGGAAAAGACCCTGATGCTGGGAGGGATTAGGGGCAGGAGGAGAAGGGGACGACAGAGGATGAGATGGCTGGATGGTATCACCGACTTGATGGACGTGAGTTTGAGTGAACTCCGGGAGTTGGTGATGGACAGGGAGGCCTGGCGTGCTGTGATTCATGGGATCACAAAGAGTCGGATACGACTGAGCGACTGAACCGAGTGAGTGACTGACTGAGGGCAGGAGGAGAAGGGCCGACAGAGGGTAAGATCATTGGATGGCATCATCGACTCAATGGACATGGGTTTGGATGGACTCTGGGAGTTGGTGATGGACAGGAAGGCCTGGCGTGTTGTGGTTCACGGGGTCGCAAAGAGTTGGACACGACTGAGCGACTGAACTGAGGAAGAAGAGAAACTGGATTCCAACACCTCATCCCTAGCTGTGTGATTTTGGACAAGGCCGCTAACCTCTCTGGGTCTCAGACTCCTCCATGGTAAAATGAAACTGATGTATCCTATGATCAGAAATGCTTTCCTGCTCTGATGCTGTGAGATCTGAGGTCCTTTCAGTAGGACCTATACAGTGAGTATAGAAGGACTCAGTATTATCCCCACTTTACAGGTGAAGGGCAGCAAGATCCTTTGTGAGTCACTGCTCTTTCCACAAGGCTGCCCTGAAATGGGCAAAGATGGGAAGAGCAACAGGAACACAGACATATGCTCACCACCATGCGCTGCAATCTTCTAGAACATCCCCAAATAGCCAGGAGGAAATTGATGAGAACTCATCTCACAGCCCTACATGGTAATTATTGGTGTTCGTAATGATGCCCCAAGGCATTACGTTCCCCTGAAATGCCTTTGGAATCATCAAAGAAAGATTAAACCTTGCTTGTGTAATTGCTCTCTGAAATATCTTCTGTTTTATTCGCTTGCTTGGAAAATTGATAACCTATGGATTTTCAATTAACTTTAAGTTACGAAGAATATTCCGTTTACCCAAGTATCCCATCCATTTACTGTTCCTTTTTAGGAGTTTATTTTCTATCTCAGGCTGTATCTCCCAAATATGACAGAGTTTGGGGGTAGAAAAATCATAGAGGGGTTACTGGAGGCCCTAACTCCAGCCCTCTCTAAGACTGTTGACCTTGCAAGTCACTTAGCCTCTCCAAGCCTTGGTTTCCTCACCTGTAAAAGAAAATGGATTAATGCCAGCCCTGCTCCCTCATGGCCATTGCTAGAATCAAGTAGGTTATGAGGTGTTTGTAAACCTCATGTCTCTGCAAACGAGAGATACGTGGGAAGCATTTGAGAATTGCTTGTTAAGACCTTGGGCTCAGCCAACAAATCTGCTATCTTGGGCAAGGAGCACTAGACAGGCTTCCTGGACCCATGGTTTTCCCAACAGTGACCTGTGAAGCCCTGGGAAGGTCACTAGGCCTCTCTGAGCCTCAGCTTTATCATCTGTAAAATGGAGAGCAGGCAGACTTGGAGGAGACCAGAGATTGCAAATTGGCAGTTTAAGAACCAAATTGTGCCCACAGGACTTTTTGTTTGTTTGTTTTTTGACCGAACCGCTCAGCTTGTGGGATCTTAGTTCCCCAGCCAGAAACTGAACCTGGGTCGTGGCACTGAAAGCACCGAGTCTTAACCACTGGACTGCCAGGGATTCCTGGACTAGGAGTGTTTTAAATTCATCACCAATATTTAAAAACTGAGAGATCATACAACTACCTCATCAAAAAACCCTGAACAACCTTCCCAAAAGTGAGAAGAGGACCTGAATAGACATTTTCCCAAAGAAGACATACAGATGGCAACAAACACATGAAAAGATGTTCAACATCATTAATCAGCAGAGAAATGCAAGTCAAAACCGCAATTAGTACTCTTGCCTGGAAAATCCCATGGATGGAGGAGCCTGGAAGGCTGCAGTCCATGGGGTTGCTAAGGGTCGGACACGACTGAGCAACTTCACTTTCACTTTTCACTTTGACGCATTGGAGAAGGAAATGGCAACCCATTCCAGTGTTCTTGCCTGGAGAATCCCAGGGATAGGGGAGCCTGTTGGGCTGCCGTCTATGGGGTCGCACAGAGTTGGACACGACTGAAGTGACTTCACTTATACGCCTGTCTTCCCTGGTGGTTCAGACAGTAAAGAATCCGCCTGCAATGCAGGAGACCTAGGTTCAATCCCTGGGTTGGGAAGATTCCCTGGAGAAGGGAACGGCTACCCACTCCAGTATTCTTGCCTGGAGAATTCCATGAACAGAGGAGCCTGGCAGGCTACAGTCCATGGGGTCGCAAAGAGTTGGACATGACTGAACAACTTTCACTTCACACACCTGTCAGAATGGCTCTCAACAAGAAGACAAAAAATAAGTGCTCGTGAGGCTATGGAGAAAATGGAACCCTCATGCACAGTTGATGGAATTGTAAATAGGAACAGCCACTATGGAAAACATTATGGAGATTCCTCAAAAAATTTAAAAAAGGACTGCCATATGATCCAGCAATTTCACTTCTGGGTATTTACCTGAAGAAAATGAAAACACTAATTCAAAAAGATATATGCACCCCATTATTCATTGCAGCATTATTTACAATAGCCAACCTGTGGAAGCAACCAAAGTGTCCATTGATAGATGAATGGATAAAGATGTGAAACATATATATATATATATACACACATATATATTCATATATATAGCTCTTCCCTGGTGGCTCAGTGGTAAAAAATCTGCTTGCAATGCATGAGACATACGTTCACTCCCTGGGTCAGGAAGATCCTGGAGAAGGAAATGGCAACCCATTCCAGAATTCTTGCCTGGGAAATCCCATGGATAGAGGAGCCTGGCAGGCTACAGTCCACGGGGTTGGAAAGAGTTGGATACAACTTCGTGACTAAAGAAGAACAACAAAAACATACATATATATGTGTGTGTGTGTGTGTGTGTATACACAGAGAGAGAGAATGTTATTCAGCCATTAAAAATGAAATCTTGTTGTTTGTGACAACACAGATGGATCTAGAGGATATTATGCTAAGTGAAATAAGTCAGACAGAGAAAGACAAAACAGAATCTGTATGATCTCATCTATATGTAGAATCTAAAGAGCAAAACAAAGAAAACCAAATGAAAAGAGACTCATAGATACAGAGAACAAACGGGTATTTGCCGTTTGTTTGAAATAAGTACAGGGGATTAAGAGCTACAAACTTCCAATTATAAAATAATTAAGCCAGGGGATACAATGCACAGCATAAAGAATATGGTCAATAATATTGTAATAACTTTGTATGAGGCTGGATGGAGACTTATCATGATGATCATTTCAGAATGTATACAAATGTCAAATCACTATGTTACACACCTGAAATTAACATGATATTGTACATCAACTATATTTCCATTAAAAATAAATAAATATAGGGACATCCCTGGTCCGGTGGCTAAGACTCCTCTCTCCCAGGTTCAATCTCTGGTCAGGGAACTATATCCCACATGCTGCAACTACAACCTCATGCAGCCAGATAAATAAATAAGCATTTATAAATAAATAAATATCAATACAAACTGAGAAATCACCTGTAAAATTTAGAATCCTGACTTTTAAAAAAATAGTGGAAAGATCTTGTAAAACTAAGCCCAAGTTCTTGCAAGGCAAAATTGGCCAGTGTCAAGCAGCTCTTCCCTGGAGAAGGTAATGGAAACCTACTCCAGTATTCTTGCCTGGAGAATCCCATGGACAGAGGAGCCTGGCAGGCCACTGTCCGTGGGGTTGCAAGAGTCGGACATGACTTAGCAATTAAACTACTACTGCTAAGCAGCTCTGGGCCCCCTCTGTCTCTCATTGTAGCCTGGGTATCCCAGTTGGCTTCCCTAGCTTGTGTTTACTTGCCTGGCCCCTTGAGGGTTCATGACCCCTAGACCCAGAGGTCTCTAAGGCTTCAGGCCTTGACAGTCATGGTTCCCCCAGGGATGCTGGCCTTTGTCCTAAGTAGAGAGAGTGATTTGGTGCCTGCCCAGGGCTGCCCTTCCCACCTGGCCCCAGGCTCTGGAAGGACACATTCCTTTAGCAACTTCTAAGCCGATGCAGAGCAAAGCACCTTTGAGGAGACCCCCTCTACTCTCCTCAGCCCTCAAGGGCCTTGCAGCCAGAGCCAGTAACTCACAGCTGTGGTTACCCGCGCTGATTTCTGTTTTAAAAAATACTGCTGGATAAACAGTGAGGGAAACCCGAGCTGTTCCCACACCACATAAATCCCTGGTTTGCTGTCCTATCTGGTTAGCTGGTTTTCCCCCCAAATAATGGCCCGGCTGCCTTGCATCAGGGGCTGGAAAGGCGCGCCCAGGGAAGTGGGCCGGGAGTCTCCCAGGCTGGCGCCCTGCCCGGGCCTCCCTCCTTCTCCCTTTCAGCACTTCCTGCCCAGGGGCACTCACCTTTGTCCTCACTCCTTCCACCTGCACGCCCTTGCTCCTCCTGCCTCCTGTCTGCATTGTCTCACTCCCAAGGCCTCCACAGGAGAACTTCCTGGGGGACCCTGGGCTCCTCTTGCAACCAGAAAGCCCACAGACAAAGTAAAACCTGCCCGACCACCACCCCTCCCTCTGGAAGTTCCCCTTGAGAATGTCCTTCCAGAGCCTTCTGTCAAAGTGCAGATATCCTGGCTCAGAAAGTAAGGCCAGAGTTTTCTCCATCTTGAAGATTAGTTTTGCCTTGGATGACAGTTTCCAGACTTAGCGGAGGGGGCGGGAAACAGACACCCAGTTGAGTTTGAATTTCAGATAAATAAAAAATTCCTTTTTAGCTTAAGTGTGCTCCAGTATTATATCTGAGTGGCTGTGTGCTAGGTCGTGTCTGACTCTTTGCAACCCCATGGACTTATAACCTTCCAGGCTCCTCTATCCATGGGATCGTCCAGGCAAGAAGACTGGAGTGGGGTGCCATCTCCTTCTCCAGAGGATCTTCCCGACCCAGGGATCGAACCCACATCTCCTGTGTCTCCTGCATTGGCAGGCAGATTCTTTACCACTGAGCCACCAATATTACATAGAGCATACTTAACTGGGCTCCCTGTATTTTTTTTCCTGGCTGCCCTAACGAGAGCTTGCCCTTGAGATTCACATGCTTCTAGCTCCTTCAGGCACAGAAGCTCTAGAAAGGGCACGTTTATTGAGCATCTACTGAGTGTCTACAGGTCGTCTATACAGTGAGCTTCTACTTTTCAGTTGAGGAGACCGAGATCAGGTGGCCTTCAGGAGCTGGAGGTCAGAATCAGGTGACTCAGTGCCTCAGATGACTGTGTTTTCCAGTCCTCTGCCCACAGTCTCGGTGCAGACAAGTGATGGCTGCACCAAAAATTTACACACAAGAGAGGAAACTCATCTGAGAAATTGTCTCTAATATTAACACAGTGTTTTCCGGGATTTAAGGCAAGACCCTGTCATTGGGTCCTTGGCGTGGAATGTCCTGCAAGCTTCCTGGAAGCATCTGTGACCATTGTGAGGACAGTATTCTGTGGTTTACTCAACTCCAATCTGTCCATTGAATTGGTTGAGCCTCATAAAAGTCCTTGGAGAAGGCAATGGCACCCCACTCTAGTACTCTTGCCTGGAAAATCCCACAGACAGAGGAGCCTGGTAGGCTGCAGTCCATGGGGTCGCTGGGAGTCGGACACGACTGAGAGACTTCACTTTCACTTTTCACTTTCATGCATTGGAGAAGGAAATGGCACCCACTCCAGTGTTCTTGCCTGGAGAATCCCAGGGACAGGGGAGCCTGGTGGGCTGCCGTCTATGGGGTCGCACAGAGTCGGACACGACTGAAGCGACTTAGCAGCAGCAGCATAAAAGTCCTAGAGGTCAGTAGTGACCCTGGTATCTCAAAGCCTTCCAAGAAACAAAGGATATATACATTCAAAATTAATCCCAGGACCAGCCACAAACATTCAGGTCCAAAATGATTTCCATCCTTGGAAGATAAGACAGCTTGTCTGTCTCCCCTCTCATCCCTCTCCCCTCTCATCTCCCTCTCATCCCAGCAATACGTGGTCTTGCTGGGGATCAGGTGTCTTATCCGACTCTTGTTCTACTGAGTGAGTGAGTGTTAATGGCCTTCTCCCTCTCAAGTGGCCTTTTGAAGTTGTCCTCAAGGCAAAAACCTCAGGTATACCATCATCGTCATCCAGACATTACCACTAAACACTGTACATTAAGCTATGGCACGAGATTTCCTACAATACCTCATTCACTTCTCAGCAACCCAACTGAGAAAGAAGGGAAAGAAGAAAAAACTTATTCCCACTTTACAGATGAAGAAACTGAGGCTCAGGAATTCCCTGGTGGCCCAGCGGTTAGGACTCAGAGCTTTCACTGCTGGGGTCCAGGTTCAATCCCTGGTTAGGGAACTAAGATCCTACCAACTGCGAGGCACAGCCAAAAAAGATTTAAAAAAAAAAAAAAATGAAGCACAAATGATAAACTGAGTTACCCAAGGCCATTCAGTTTATTAGTGGCAGAGCTGAGAACCCACACTCTCCTGATTCCCAAGGCCATGACCTCAACCCTCTGTTATGTTACCATAGAAGAAGGTGTGGGAGTCAAAGGGCAGCTAGGATGTGCTGTCTTCATCCTCTGTGGAGCCGTGACCTGCCCCATAGTCCAGCAGAGTAAGGAAAGAGGAGATAAAGTAATTCCCCACATGCATCGCCCTTTATGGTCAGCCAGTTCTTTTCGCAGGCATCAGATCATGGATCCTCTTAACAGCCACACGAGGCGAGTACTGTCATCTCTGCTTCAACAGCCACATAGCAGAAGAAGGACAAGGCCACACGTGGAACTCGAGCCTCTGCCTCCGGGCCCAGGTTCTCCCCTGACAGCCCTGCAGTTGCAGGCACAGGTCGGGGATGGGGAGCTGTGGGGGATTCCCAAGGACACGCCCACGTGTTGAGCACAATGGGGGAAATTCCAAAAGTTCCTTGGGATGGCTCAGGTGTGGCCAAGCCCACCATCTTCCTCAGGGACCCTCCTCCTCACGCAGGCTTTTCCTCTTCCTCCTCCAACTCCCCCAACAACAACCAGAAACGGGGTCCCCTCCCTTCCTGGAAACCCTGCTCCCCTTGGCCGCTCAGGGCTTTTTTCCACAAACAGCCACGTCCATCCATCTCTGTCTTGCGGGCCTCGGGGCCTTGGCGGGGACACGCTGACTTTGAGGAGGTTAAAGGTGCCGGTGCTCGGCCTTCATCTAACAAATGGGTCGCCGTGAGGGGAGGACCATTGTTGTTCTTTCCCGGCCTCAGAAGAGGAGCCTGTCAGGAAGATGGAGAGGCCAGCAGGCCCCCGGCCGCGCCCCGCGGGGAGGCTGACAGACGCCGGCAGCTGTGCGGCGCCAGGGTGCCAGGGCCCTGCCTTCTCAGCGCAGAGGGCCCCCTGCACCCCTCCCCAAACCCCTCCTGACCTCTCAGCCCCCTCCATGACCCAGGACCCAGCCTTCCAGGGGCAAAGGGCCAGGCCCTGGGCCTCCCTGGGATGGGGTCCCTGGCCAGATGGGGAGGACAGAGCCGGAGTCCGGTTATAGCCTGCGGGCCAGACCCCGGGAAGGTTCCTCTCCCCGCCAGCCTCCTGTGGATTCCTTCCAGAGCCCCCACAGCCTGCAGCCCCTCGAGGGACCTCCCCAGGCTGTTCTCTGTGGAATTCCCTCAGTGCCCCCTCCTCAGTCCCATTTGGAATCATCCAGGTAAAGGAAAACTAGATGGACTAGGAAGGGAGCCACTTTTATCCATTACCTACTTCGCACTTCGCATAAATGATTTCATTTCGAATTCTCCAACATCTGTGGGGCGGGCATTCAACATCTGTGGGGCGGGCATTCTGAGGCAGTGAGGCCAGGCTGCCTGGGTTTGAATCCTGGATCCTCTACTTCCCAGCGGTGTGACTTGGTACAGGTTATGCAGTCTCTCTGTGCTTCCTCCTCTAAAAGATGAAGAAGGTGAGAACCCAGTGGGCTTTTGTAGCATCCATTGGGGAACGTGGTTGAGGCACTAAGATCAGGTTGGCTGAGTGGAAGCTGTAAGGACCATCCCAGGTTAGGGGAAAAGGAAGCTCAGAGAGATGAAGTGACTTGTTCTGGGGCACACAGCTGGGAAGTGGCAGATTCCGGACTTGAACTTTGAACTGTCTAACCCCAAAGTCCGTGCTCCTTCCTCAGCATCAAAGTGCTCCAGACTGGACAGCCGGCCACCTGAGGGCAATGCCTGCTTTTGCCGTTTCTTAGTTATGTGATTCCGAGCAGCTCACATTATCTGTCTGAGCCTCTATTTCTTCATGTGCATAAATGTAGAGTGTAATTCTTTCTTTACTCAAAATAGGAGGGTTGTAAGGTTCAGAGGAGAGATGTACGCTCAATGGGTAAGTCCTGGACAAAGCAGAGAGGGGAGTCTGGTTTGTGGCTTTGACCCCAGCTCCTCCACCAGCCTGCAACACCCTGGCTGCCTGTTCTGGAAGATGAGATGCCTGTTTAATTAACATCATGTGTGCTGCCTCCAGGCCTCAGGGCTGAGACCCATGGCCCCTCCTCGGGGAACCTTGGGCATCTTTGGAACCAGCCAGCATATACACTATTCTTATCGTCCATTCCCATTTCAGCCCCAATCCTGCTGCACTAGACTATGTAAATAATTCAGTGGGCAAGGAGCTCTGACCCTATATGCTTGGAATGTCATTCTCCAAGAAATTGTATTAACCCTCCAGAGATACCAGCAAGCCATGGTGACTGAGTAGACTCACTGGCCAGTTGAAATGGCAATGGATCCTCCTGTGATGGGCACCAGCCTATAAGACCATGAGAAAGTGAAAGTCGCTCAGTGTGTCTGTCTCTTTGTGACCGCATGGACTGTAGCCCACCAGGCTCCTCTGTTCATGGAATTCTCCAGGCAAGAAAACTGCAGTGAGTTGCCATTTCCTTCTCCAGAGTATCTTCCCAACCCAGGGATTGAACCCTGGTCTTCTGCATTCATTGCAGGCGATTCTTTACCCTCTGAGCCACCAGGGAAGCTCTTAGACCATGAGACTGTTTGTCAAAGAGAACTCTTTGGGGACTTCCCTGGTGGTCCAGTGGCTAAGACTCCATGCTCCCAATGCAGGGGGCCCGGGGTTCAATCCCTGGTCAAGGAACTAGATCCCATGTGCTGCAATAAAAATCGAAGACCCCCCGTGCCGCAGCTAAGATTCGGTGCAGCCAAGTAAATAAATAGTTTTAAAAAGAGAGAGAGAGAACTCTTTGGGGAACAAGAAGCTCCTGATTCCTATTTCCATGCACAGACTCCATGGAAAACTTGGCCCCTGGGGGTGGGGAAGACAAAGCAGGTGGGCGAAGGTTACAGGGCCAGAGAGCAGGTGGGGGAAGCCAGGAGAAACTTCAAGGCACCTACCTAAGTGTCTTTCCTTTGCCTTGGAGAAAAATGACTTGAAACCCCACTAGACAAGAGTGTGGCTAATTGGCATGTAAGTTGGGGGTTAAAGAGCGGAAGGAAGAATCTGATTGTTTTTTTAAGTTACTGAGAAAGTGAGAATGTCACTGTGGGCCGAGAGAAATACTTTTTTTTCTGGAGCGTGTCTCTCTTTCTACTACAGACCGTAGTGGGCCACTGAGACTTGCAAAAAAAAATTGCTTTTAATCCACCTTCCTTTTTGCAAGCAGCAGTAGAAGGGCCTTTAAATCAAATGCAATCAGCAAACTTGTCTCTTGCACTTATTCCCCGCTTCACTCCCTGGAATTTGGCACTTGATGGTTTCTGGATCTGACTTAAGGCTTTTTTCAAATCCAAGACTTGGGGAATTTTGTTAACAGTGCAATAAAATAACTTCATAGTGTTATAGGAGGCACATTAAAGAAAGTGTGTGTGTGCTGCTCTCTTTCCTTAAAAAAAAAAAACAGACAATGTTTCTTTAAAAGACTCCATCTGCAAATCCCATTAGATGTGCATATAAGGTTTCTGATGATTAATAGTTGCCTGCTCGGGTTTTGGTTGGAGGGGATCGTGTGTGTGCTGGTTAACCCCTCCCTCTCCTCTCTCACATTTCACTTCAGAAATTTGTCACTCTCTCCCCACCGCAGGATTTAAAAGTGTGTCTCAGCAGCCCTGGACCAGCTCTTTGCAGGCATTTGCTGCGGGCTCCAGGACAAGCCCTCGTCAGCCGGTGCGTCTGGGCTGGGACAGTGAAAATGTTTAGTGTCATCGGCGACAAATACACGTATAGGGGACCCCACTAGGCAGGCTGGTGGGTCAGGGGGAACAGGAAGCCAAGAGCCAAATCCAACATAGGTGTGGGCACACGCATGTGTGGCCACCCACACGTGTGCGTACTCTGAGGAGCAATTTTCATTTTGGTTTTTGTTTTGGTTCCTGGGACAAATTTTCTATCGAACACTTTTGCCCTCCTGTTGAAAAAAAATCTTTTTTTGTTGCATTTTTAACAATTTGAATATAAAAAGGGTAAGAATCCAAACTTTGAAAGGATTGAGGCGGGCAGCAGACAGCAGATGGATCCAGCGGCCAGCAGCTGCATGAGGGGTCCCCACCCCCCAGCCCCCGTCTGGGGCTGCCTTCGAAACCCGCACTCGGAAGGCACTGGGGCCTCAGGGCTCCCCCACTACCCGCCAACCCCATTCTCCTTCCACCAGAAACCAGACTTCCCAGCGACAGCAACAGCTGCATACCCCGACTTCTCAGCCTCATGCCTGGCAGCCACCCCACACAGCCTGCCCCGGGAGGAGAGAGGCTTCACTGAGCAGCACCCTGCCTTCCCACAGCCCCCCGATTGGCACTTCCCTGTCTCGGAGGCCCGGCGTAGGCTCAACCCAGGCCCCGTGGGGGGCTCCAAGGAGATAGGGGCCAACAGCCCAGGCCTGGTGGACACCACGGGAGGCCCAGGCGAGGACTATGAGGTCCTTGGGAGCACTGCCAACGAGACGGAGAAGAAGTCAACCAGACGGAAAAAGGAGAATTCAGGTAGGTGGCTGAGGAACAGCTGACTGTTCCTTTACTGTGTGACCTTGAGGAAGTTGCTTGCCTTCTCTGAGCCTAGGTAGCCTGATGTGAATGGGGGATAATATGATCTAACCTCCCCAAAGGCAGGAGACTTAAACCAGTTACCTTTGGAGGTATTTCTGCTCAGAATTCTGGGATTCTCTGGGGATAGGGGCTGTGTCTGTGTCCTCACCTCTCCTGGGTTCCAGGAAGGATGTGCTGAAAAGAGAATGAAACAGGATCCACAAAGATTTGGAGGGCAGGTGGGATGGAGCTTCCGGGTACAGGTTGGCAAAGGCTGGAGGGGGCTTTTCTGAACTGGACTGCGTCTGGGTTACAGTTCTCCCCAGTATGCCCCAGCCGGTTCCAAATGGCCCCGAGAGCCCCCGGGCTTACTCCCCAGGAGAGTTAGCTTACTCCCCAAGGCTCAGAGGGCTACGACCAAGGCTGGGACCCTGGGCAATCAAACAGAACCAGGACTCTGTGTCTCTGGAAGTCTAGAGGCAGCAAAGCAGACATAGGGCAGGGATGCGAGAGGCAAACGCTAAGGTATGGGGCAGACTGCCCGTGCGGAATGTGCTGCCCTGCTGGGCTGTGTGCACAGGCCGAGGGGCAGCACAACCTGCTAAGGTCTGGGTGATCTCCCAAAGGCCACTCCTCAGAGGAGCCCTCCTGAGGAGTCACCAATCTTGGGGCGAGTCAGAGAGGCAGGCAGCAGAGGGTAAGCACTGGTGGAGTATCAGAGGCCAGAGGATGGAGCTGACCTGCTTGTTCAGACCCCAGTTAATGTCCATCTCCTCCTGGTGGTGGGGACTGTTCTTTCCTCATCTCCCCATGGGACCTCCCAACTTCTCTCACCACCCATTCACCTTTTGTCTCATTCGCCGTCTCTATTTTGACCAGAGCAAGACAGTGCCCTTGCCTCCTGCACCTACTGCTCGACTATGTCCTCCTAACGGCTGCCCTTAGGGTACATCTATCTGTCTGAACCTACAGAAAAGTTTTCATGGGGCTAATGAGGGGCAGGCAGCGAATGAGAAGACCAACCAAAGAGAACACCCTCTGCTTTAGTTTACAAAGTGCTTGCAAAGTAGCCCAGATTTCCCGAGCACCTTCTGTTTGCCGAGTTTTGGCAGAGGCCCTGGGGCTGCAGGGATGAATAAGGTGTTCTCGCCCCCAAACCGCTCAAACTGAGAGGGAGGGGAGGCCAGCAGATGCCACTGGCAGTCGTTGTGCTATGACTGAGGGGTTCAAGGTGCTGTAAGAAACATACAATAGTTCTGAGTCGCACAGGTTCGAGTTTGCTCCATCAGGTCTTATCAGTGCCTTGATTCTTTACTCATGGAAAAGAAGAGACTGAAAAGCTTGAGAGGAGTTCTGCTAACATGGAGTTAAAAGAGAGTGACCCACTCATCCCAATGTACCCAGCACTTTCCTGGTTTTAGCATTGAAAGTCCAGTGTCCCCAGGACAGTTGGTCACCCTAGAAGAAAGCTCAAACCTCAGACTTCAGACCCCAAATCCCACACCCTTCAGTAGATCTCAAACACAATCCTCATTTTGAAATATCTGGCCTCCATGCTTGAAGAAGTCCCTCAGCGTGCTCACAGTGGATGATAAAAACCACAGTCCCTGGTGGTCCAGTGGTTAAGACCCTGTGCTTCCCCTGCAGGGGGCAAGGGTTTGATACCTGGTCAGGGAACTAAGATCCCAGGTGCCATGCTTCAAGACCAATAAATAAAACAATAATTTCTTTGATTTAAAAGCAAAGCAAAACAAAACATAGCCCTCTTGGATGCTATGAATAGGAGGGCTCTTTAAATTCTCAGCCAGTTAAACCCTGAACTGTTCCTAGGCCTGGCTGGAGATTTGCTGAGAATGGGACACTTTCTGCTTCTCCTCTCCAAGGAACGCTCAGCTCCTTGGCTGTGCCTAGTTGAAGAGCTCGCCCCTCTACAGCGCCTGCCACTGTAACTCTTCAATCTCTGCCCACACCCACCTCAGCTACATCCAGACACTTTCCAGGGAGCTGTGAGCCAAGGGTACTGGGAAGGCATGGACAAAGCCAAGGGCCAGGCTTAGACAAGGTCATTCCATGTTTCAGCTGGACCCAAATGCACCATCTTTCCTTTTGATGAGTGGCCCGTGGATGGTGCTTCTCACATGCCAAGCAGCTGGCCACCCCAGGGCACCCTCCTCACAGAGTCAACTTCTGGTCAGGAGAGGTTCCCACCCAGGAGGGGCTCTGAGCTCTCCCTCAAGTTCCTCTCAGAAGCAGCACTGGCAGCAGCAGTCACACAAGGCAGGGCACAGTTAGCTGACTCTCATTCATTCTCTGGGGTTCCAGACACTCTGTGGTCAACATGGAAATCTTTATCCCCCAGTGGCTTGCATCGTCCTTTGGGATTTAATTAAAGAGGCAGGAAAGATCAGCTTTGTAAGAACCTAAAGAAAAGGGAAAGCGATGGGCAGGGCTCACAACTAACTCCAGGAGTCTGGAATTCAGATCACAAGAGACAAATCCACAAAGAATCACCACCCTGGGACTTCCCTGGTGGTCCAGTGGCTAAGACTCCACACTCTCAATGCAAGGGACTGGGGTTCGATCTCTGGTCAGGAACTGGATCCTGCATGTTCCAACTAAGACCTGGCACAGCCAAAATAAATATTGAAAAACAAAACAAAGAACCCCCACCCACCCTATCAATCCTGATCCACTGGTTGGACTATTTTAAACTTTGATATCCTATTCATCATGGACTTTTTGTAAGAATTTTGATTTTTTTAAACATTGTGTTAAAATATGCTTTCTCTTCATTACTGTGGTTTTTGGCACCCCTTGCATGTTGTACTCAATGTGAGTGTCTCGCCCCGGCCCCTGCTAGGCCATCTCTGGAAGGTTAACCAGCACTGATCAGAAGTGTGTTTTCCATTATGCTTCACAATCAGGCAGACAGGTTGCGGGTTGGCACTGGCACTTCCCACTCCTTGACGTTGGGAAAGTCCTTAATTTCTCGGAGCCTCTGTCTCCCCAGCTGTAAAATGGGACTATAACAGTATCACCTTCCACATAGAGTCCCTGCAAAGGTTAAACACTGTGATCCGTGAGATGAACCCTGTGCCTTGCACATGAGTTCGATAATAGTGGTTGTTAATGGTATCAGGCCCGTCTTTACAGAACTAGTCTCCAGAACATAGAATCTGAAAAATAGCCCTTTGTTTGGGGGGACAGTGGAATTGAACATTTCAAACATGCTGTCTCAGAAATTCCTGAGCCTGGGATATAAAATGTGGAAACTTCTTAAAATCATCGTTGGTCCTGAAATCCAGTTGCCATCAATTAGGAGCCTGAAGCTCAGAGATTCACCAGAGAAGCTGGGGGAGGGAGTGAGTCGTGTCTGGTAAACGTGTCCCAAGCTGGTTGGCCTGGCCAGGAAGGGTCCCGTAACAGAAAGTTACTGAAAGTTCGTTTCGAAAGGAACGTTCTCTGCTCACCGGTCTCCTTCAAAGCTCTGCTAGTCCCAGCTGCTTTCCCATCACTTGCCATCACTGGAAGTGGAGCTGGTTGCTCAAGGAAATGGTCAGGAAAGAGGGGCTCCCTGGACCCCACTCTGAAACTTTCTGTTGGTTCACTGCACAAAGCTGATTTAGGAGTTGGTTGTGATGTTAACTTGCCCTAACCACTCCCGCTCCAGGGGGCCAGGGAGCGTTAAAGACCCCTGCTGGCAAGGACAGCTGCCACTCCTGTTTGCCCCCTAATCTGTCATGGCTACCATGGTCATCTTTAATTTATGGGAATGAAGGATTTCATGGTGATTTCCTGATGGGGTTCAAGGGAAGGTCGCGTGTGATCAGCCCGGCAGCAACAGGTGAATCTGATCGGCCGCCTGGGAGGGCCTCCGTGCCTGGGATCCCCGCTGCTGGCTGATGCTCTCACAGTCATTCTGTCTTCATCAGACTTGCTTTGTCCTCCACCCCATACTCCTGAAGCTCCAACATGTGTGCCTCCCAGGGCTCCTCCTTCCCTGTTTTCTCCCCTGTAAGATCTGATGTCCACCTGCCCTGCCCCTGCCCAGCTACGCACACTCTCAATTTCCTCTGAGGTTGAAAAACCCTCCACAAAGTGGCCTCTTTCCCACCTGGTTTCCCTCTACAGCCCACCCATTCCACTTCTATCTCCACTCAAGAAGCCACCAAGCCAATTTAGTTGCCTTGAAAAGGCACCCTGCTTTTTCTCCCCACCACCCCGATTTGTCCATTGCTTCCCCTTGCTTCCCCTTGCCTCAAACACCCTTCTCTTCCCACAGCCTTCTGCCTTATTTTAACATCCAGCTTGAAAGACATCTACTCCAAGGATCCTTCACTCCTTCCATCCTTCCTTCATGATTCCACTTGTACATGGCATCATTTCAATGAAAGTAACAGTTTAGAAGTTTCAAATGACAGTATCGCTAGAAACTGTGGCTGATTTTATAAATACAGTTTGCACCTTCATAAAGGAGCTCTCCTGAGGTTTCTTACCATCAAACATCTAATATTTGAAATCTGTTTTTTCTTTATTATGATCAAAAACATATCATGTAAGCTTGACCATCATAACCACTTTTAAGTGTGCGGTTCAGTAGCATTAACTATATATATATATACATAAAATTGTGCAACAGATCTCTAGAACTTTTTCATCTTATACAATGAAATTCTACATCCATTGAAAAACAGTTCCTTTTACCCTCTTCCCTGCACCACCCCTCCCCCCAGGCCCTGGCAACCAGCATTCTACTTTCTGTTTCTAAGAATTTGAACTTTCAGTTCAGTTCAGTTCAGTTCAGTCGCTCAGTCGTGTCCGACTCTTTGCGACCCCATGAATTGCAGCACGCCAGGCCTACCTGTCCACCAACTCCCGGAGTTCACTCAGACTCACGTCCATCGAGTCAGTGATGCCATCCAGCCATTTCATCCTCTGTCGTCCCCTTTTCCTCCTGCCCCCAATCCCTCCCAGCATCAGAATCTTTTCCAATGAGTCAACTCTTCGTATGAGGTGGCCAAAGTACTTGGAGTTTCAGCTTTTTACCTCATATATGTGGAATCAAGCAGTATCTGTCTTTTCATGATAGATTTAGTTTACTTAGCCCGGTGTCCTCAAGCCTTATCTGTGTTGTAGCATATGACAGAATTTCTTTATTTTTTTTTAAGGCTGAATAATATTCTGCTGTGTGTATATGCACATTTTCTTTATTCATTCATCTGTAATGGCCACTTGGTTTGCTTCCACCTCTTGATTATTATCAATGATTCTGCAATGGACGTGGATGTGCAAATCTCTTTAAGATCCTGCTGTGAATTCTTTTGTATATATACTCAGAAGTAGAACTGTTGGATCATATGGTAACTATTTTAATCTTTTGAGGAACCACTATACTGTTTTCCCTATAGAATGCTTTTGTTGACCATACTTTTGGTGTCATATCCAAGAAATCATTGCCAAATCCATTCTCTCCATGTTTTCTTCTAGGAGTTTTCTAGTTTTAGGTCTTGCATTTTTAGGCCTTTAATGTATTTTTAAGTTAATTTTTATGTGTGGTGTACAGAAAAGATCCAACTTTATCCTTTTGCTTGTGGAGATCCTGTTTTCCCAGCACCGTTTGTTTAAGATTGTTCCTTCCCCATTGTGTAGCCTTGGCACCTTTGTTGAAGATCATTTGATCATTTATGTGAAGGCTTACTTCTGGGCTCTCTATTCTGTTCCATTGATGTATGTGTCTCCTCTTATGCTGGTATCACAGTGTTTTGATTACTGTCGCTTTGTAATGTGTTTGAAAATCAGGAAGCAGGAAGCCTCCAGCTTTGTTTTTCTTTCTCAAAATTGTTTTGGCTATTCAGGGTTCTTTGAGATTTCCTAGGAATTTCAGGATGATTTTTTCTAGTTTTGCCAAAAAATGCCATTGGGATTTTTGTAGGGATTGCACTGAGTTTGTAGATCACTTTGTGTAGTATGGACATTTTAACAATATTGCCTTTCAAAATCCATGAACACAGGATGTCTTTCTTTTCATTTGTGTCTTTAATTTCTTTTAGCAATGTTTTGTAATTTTCATTGTACAAGTCTTTTGCCTTCTTAGTTAAATTTATTCCTAAGTATTTTATTCTTTTTGATGGTATTGTGAATGGGATTATTTTCTTAATTTCCCTTTTGAATTGTTTATTGTTCGTGTATAGAAACACAACTGAGTTGTGCATGTTGATTCTGTATCCTGCAACCTTGATGAATGTATTACTTCTAAAAGGCTTTTGTGGAATCTTTGGGGTTTTCCACATACAAGAGTGTACTATCTACAAAGAGAGATCATTTTACTTCTTTCTTTCTGACTTAGATATCTCTTAACTTCTTTTTCTTGTCTGATTGCTCTGGCTAGGACTTCCAGCACTATATCAAATGGAAATAGTAAGAATGGGCATCCTTGCCTACTTCCTAACGTTAGAGAAAACTATTTTAGTTTTTCACCACTGAGTATGATATTAGCTACAGGCTTTTCATATATGACCTTTATTATGTTGAAGTAATTTCCTTCTCTTCCTGGTTTGTTGAGTGTCCAAGAATCCTTTGGTGACCTCTCTTTCCACACACGTGGAGCATGCCCTGTTGACAACTCTATTTTAGCATCAAACCACAGTTGGCTTATATCGAGTTATAGATGCACACAATGGCCTTTTTCCTTAAAACAGAAGTGTCTAGATAGCTGGAATGCTATCTGATTCACCTGTGCAGTATCACTAGCACCTACTGTAACATTTGTACACAGAAGCTGTGTGTCTGGCCAATAGCCTCTACTGTAATCTGGCATTCACTCATTCATTTTCTCACTTTCTGAGAGTGGCTCCACCGCCTGGCATGGGGTTTTCACCATGTGTGCTGTGCTTCTGTAAAATGCATCAGGACTTTTATAGTCTCACACATGAAAAAGTGTGCAGAGAGCCAGACTTCAATCATAAAACCAGCACAGGGTCAGGGTGAGTGCTGGGGTCAGAAAGATGTGTAAACATCCACATGCAGGCTGGGCTGACTCACGGGAATCCCCTACAGGGCACTGGGGTTGGGTCCAGCAAGGGGAGCTGCTATGGCTGAGCAGCAAAGGGGACCCACCATGGTCAGGCACTTAGGGGGGCTCCTGGCTGGGCAGTTCAAGGGCCCAACTGCCACGTGAACAAGTGGCTGTGCTCACCAGTCTAGAGGAAAGCACCCCTTTTTCTAATTTGCAGAGAGGTCCCTATGGTCTTGCATCAGCTTTGTACCCATCATGGCCTTGTTCCCTCTCTCTCCTTAGTGGTAAGCACAGCTGTAGGGAGTTAGGTGGGGGGCATCTTGGCCCGCTTGGGTATAACAAATACCACAGACTGGGTAGCTTAAACAACAGACATTTATTTTCCCACAGTTCTGGAAACTGGAAGTCAAAGATCAAGATGTTGGCAGGTTCGGTTTCTCCTGAGGCTTCTCTCTTTGGCTGGCAAATGGCCACCTTCTTGTCATGTCCTCACTTGGTCATTCTTCTGTGTGTGGTCATTCTCTATGTCCTCATCTCTTCTTATGAAGACACAAGTCAGATTGGATTAAGGCTCACGCTAACAGCCTTCCTGGAGAAGGGAAGAGCCACCCACTCCAGTATTCTGGCCTGGAGAACCCCATGGACTGTATAGAACATGGGGTCGCAAAGAGTCGGACACGACTGAGCAAAAGTATTTAAACTACTTTCGTACTCTGTACTTAAAGTACAGAAAGTACTTCTGTGAAAGTACTTAACAGCCTCATTTTAACTTCATCACCTCTTGAAAGACCCTATCTCAAAACAGTCGCATTCAGAGGTACTGAGGGTTAGAATGTCAAAATATTAATTGATAGAGGGGACACGATTCGGCCCATAAACAGAGGAAATGGGGACAAGATTCTAGCAGTGGCACAAATGCTCCAGTTATAAATCCCTTTGGCAGGACCTCAGAGCTTCCCTAGCCCAGGGTCCAGGGTCTGTTGGCCACTAGAGCTTTTCCATTCCTATAGGGTGTTGCTTCTGGCCACAAGGAGATCCTGCATTCTTTTTCGAGTTTGTTTGTTTGTTTGTTTGTTTGTTTTTCATGTGGACCGTTATTTAAAGTCTTTATTGTATTTGTTACGATATTGCTTCTATTTTATGTTTTGGTCTTTTGGTCACAAGGCATATGGGACCCTAGTGCCCCGACCAGGGATCAAACCTCCATCTCTTGCATTGGGAGGTGAAGTGTTAACTACTTGACCACCAGGGAAGTCCCAATCCTGGCATTCTTATTTTTTTCGCACAGAGAAGAAAAAATGGAGACTGTTTTAGGAAGGAATCCCTAGAGAAGCAGGGTGTTTGACAGACAAAGGAAAGGACGTGATAACAAAATAAATGGACAACCTCAGTAAGTGTCACCTGGGTCATGAGCATGACTCTTGAGCATCACGCTGATTGCAAATCCATACCCACCTCTGAGGGGCAAGACTTGAGGCCCCTGGAGACCCCTAGAGCCAGCGTCCTCAGTGCCCACTCTGCCCACTGAATCAGGCTGCCCTGGCACCTCTCAGCTCCCACCCCCACTCTAGCCTTTTCTATTTCATGTTTTCCCATCTTCCTTGAATTCAATGATGAAGGAACCATGTGAGCAGCGGGGCCTGGGTCCTAAAGCCTACACTTCCTTTGGTGACAGCTGAGGGCGACATCTGGAACTTATAAACACAAAGCCCAGCGCTGCCTGTGCCTTCCCCAACCATCTCAGAAGCTCACTGCAGCTCCTACCTCTCATTTCCACTGCCCCTCCCCCTCCAATTCTCTGCTGCAAACCTCCATGGTCCCCACACCCCAACTCCTCACTCAGTCCATTCCACTTTCCCTCATCAGAGCCCACCGTTACTGCCTGCCCCACCACCACCACCTGGGACTCTCAGCAAACATGACTCTACCCCTAGGCATTCCCATCCCAGAGAACATAACCTAAATTCCCCAGGCCCACTGCTGGGCTCCTCAAAGAAGCTGGGAGCCCTACCATGTCTCCTCAGGCCCCCATGGGAGAGGAAAAGGGTCTAGACATTGAGGTGGGGCGGGGCCCAGAGAGAGAGGCGGGCCAGTCCTAGGAAGCCAGACAGGTCTGGATGCAAACGCATCTGGGGAATGGTTCCATCCAGGTCTTGTCTATTTTGAGGGCTTTAACTCCTCCCTCTGAAGCTGAAAGTGTCAAAACTAATGAGCAGGGGATTTCCCCAGTGGTCCAGTGGTTAAGACTCCATGCTTCCAATGCAGGGGGCGTGGGTTCAATCCCTGGTCAGGGAACTAAGATCCCACATGCTTCACAGTGTGGTCAAATTAAAAAGAAAACAAAACCACAGCTAATGAACACATTAAAGGTCTGGTGTGTAGCCCAGGAAACTATAGGCACCATTTTCAGAGGATTTGCCAAGGTCTCACCTAGGGAAGTCCCTGGGAGGCCGACCTGGACACAGATTCAGATTGCCATCCTTGGAGTAACCACATCTCCATACTCATTGTCCCCGCAGCCCAGGGTGACCTAACCTGGACGGGTCCCGGGGGACTTTGGGCAACCCATTTAATCTCTGGGTCTCAATTTCCTCATTTGTTCTATGGTCTAATGTATATCTTACCGGAGAAGGCAATGGCACCCCACTCCAGTACTCTTGCCTGGAAAATCCCATGGATGGAGGAGCCTGGAAGGCTGCAGTCCATGGGGTTGCTGAGGGTCAGACACGACTGAGCAACTTCACTTTCACTTTTCAGTTTCATGCATTAGAGAAGGAAATGGCAACCCACTCCAGTATTCTTGTCTGGAGAATCCCAGGGACGGGGAAGCCTGGTGGGCTGCCGTCTATGGGGTCGCACAGAGTCGGACACGACTGAAGCGACTTAGCAGCGGCAGCAGCAGCATACCTTACCTACTTCACAGAATAATTAAGAGGATCTAATAGGAAGCAGCCATGGCAAGGAAATAGCTTCCTCTCAAGGAAGTCTGGGTTCTCAGCCCACTTCTGCCACTAACTTGCTGTATGTCTTTAGGCAAGTTTCTTACCTTAACCTATAACATAAAAAGGCCACATCAGATCATCTCTAAGTCCCTTTCTAGGTCTGCTATTCTATGATTCTATAGTACAGAGGAAAGCCCAACAGAAGTTTATCTCTGGGGAAGAGAAACCCATTGTCAATTGTCAACTGCAATGTGCTATTTGAACGTGGGGCATGTGACCATCTATCTGGTCTTTGATAGGAATTTATGTTAAATGGCTGTGAGAGTTGGGGAGTAGGAATACAGGACTCCAAAAAAGGCACATTCCCCAACGTCTGTCTGAGCCTCCCTCTAGTCCCGATAAAGCTGTCTGCTGACTTTAAGAAGGCCTGCCAAACGTGACAGCTATTTATGAAATAATTTACCTTGGATGGTGTAAAAGCTCATGGTGGAAACCACAATATCACACAGACACATCCTGTTTGCATTTCTCTGGGCACTCTGGACCATTCCATCATGGCCCTGCTCCCTCTGAGGGTGTGCAGAGGATGGGGTGGGGTCACGTGGCTCCTCCATAGACACAGAGGCAGCCTGCTGAATGCCAGCCTCCTCCCTCTGCTGTCATGGAAGAAGCGCCCTTTGGCCCTGGGGAAGAATCAGGACCAGGAGGACTGCTGTGGATCCTCACGCAGATCAATTCTAGTTACTGTGCCTGGAAGCAATAGTGACACAGATTCGAGCATAGATATGCAAAAGTACTGGGAGAAGGGAAAACAGTTACAAGGCCAGAGATTGAAAAGGCGTCCTTTTCGCACGGTTCTTGAGACGTGGTGTCCCGAGAAGCACCGTGTTTTACTTCTGCTTGTGCTACCTCTCCAGCATCATCCCAGTAGAACCTCTTCTGGTGGTTCTTTCAAAGGGATCTCAGTTGAATGCCATGCACTGTGCTATGTTAACACACGTCTCCCATCTCATTTTACCTTCGAAGCAGCCTTTTGATCACAGTGGTCGCGATAGCTAACTTGATATACTTCTGGCCCTTTTGTCATTTCTAACATTTCTAAAGGGTTCTTAACGCCTGTGGGAAGCTGATGAGGGACAAAGGTCCTCCCGGTGCCACCCTGTTTAGCCGAATGTTGCCTTGAGGTTCACATACGGGTTCAGACACTGGGTTCCCAGCTTATCCTGAGGCCCCAGTGCCCAAATCAGGATAATAAGAGATGAGAGAGGAGAATGGATAGGGAGGGTTTGCCCTGGTTGTCGCCACCTCCACACCCCAACCAGTCCAAGACCAGCTACAAAGGGCTCGGCTCCTGATCTCCCCTCTTCTCTCTAGGAAACATTATGTGCAGGACTCTGTATGTGTGTATAGGATGGGTATAACTGGGGAAGAGGTGTCCATAGGGCACCTATGCACACCTAAGCAGGCCTGGGAGAAGGGGAAGGTGGAGTGTGAACATCAACCCAGGACAAGGCTTCTGAGAGCGCTGGAGGTGGAGATGTACAGAGCTGCCCCCAGACAGCCAGCCAGCCAGCCAGCCACCAGAACCTGACACCAGGGCTGATGATGGCCATGGCTCTCGTCAGCTGGATCTGGATTCAAATCTCAGTTCCGCTGCCCCAAAGCTACCCAGCCAAGTTCCCGGGCCTCTCTGAGGTTGCTTCTGCCTCTGTATACTGAGAAGGACTTAGCAAACATTTAGCAAGTACCTCCTATGTGCCGGGTTCAGTAGCAAGTGAGAAAAGCAGTTACATCCCTGGGGAGAGACAGCTATGAATCAAATTATCACACAAATCCACATGACAAAGATAAAGGGATAATAATACTGCCTACTCCTTCCAGTGTTATGTGGGGACGATTAAAGCCGTGACTGCATCTTAGCACAGGTAAGACTTTAAGAAGTGACAGCTGCTATTACCCCAGGCCCTCAAATGGCATCTCAAGGAACCGAAGAATCAGAAGAATACTATATATTCGTTTCAGCGCTTTGAAGTTTTAAAAGCATTTTCCACCTACAGCAGCTTGTCCAGGCTTCCCAATAACGCTGGGAGGTAGATTTCTAGATAAAGAGGCTGAAGCCCAGGGAGGTTAAGCGACTTCCTGAGAGGCTCCAGCAAGAAGATCCAGGATGCAAACCTCGGCGCAAGTCCTCTGGGTTTGACACACCCGCTGATGTGAAAGGAAAGTACTGGGAAACACTGAGTCCCCGGGCAGGAGCGGATGGGAACCGCGCCAGGCTTCGCGGCCTCGCTCCCCCTCCGCGGCGTGACCATGACCGCCCCTCCCTCCCTGGGCCGCGACGGCCAAGGCTAAGGACTCCTGGGGGACCCCGGCCGGGCGGCGCGTCCTTCCCCTCCAGCCCCCGCTCCGCTTCCGGAGAGGTCCGGGCAGGCAGCCCGGCGGGAGAGGTCGCCCCCTTCCTTCCCGGCCCCCGGGCGCGGGTGGGCAGCCCACCCGGACCCGGCGCGGACAGCCGGGCATCGGGGCTGCAGGGAGCCCAGGAATCGGGGCTGCGGGGACCCCGGGAGGCGGCCCTCCTCCGCCTTCTCCGCTTCGCTTCCATACGCCGGTCCGGGGCGGGAGACGCCCCCATCTCTGTCCCGCTCGCCTCCCTGCTCCTGAGCCGCATGTCCCCGCCCTTCTCCCGGGCTCCTGGCGGGGACTCGCCGACTGAAATACAAGGGACTGCGTAGAAAGCGCTAGAAAGAACCGGCAGGTTGAAGTTCCCAACGGAACGCGGAGTGGACGAGGGGGCTCTGTATCCCGACCCGGTTTGGCAGTCTGGCAGTTTGGCCAGCTTCCCAGTCTGTAAAACAAGGACAGTGAGTTGAAAGACTTCTAATTTTTAGAGCCCTGCGTAAAACGTGCTTCCTGGAGCCCTTTCCTGGAGCCCTTTCCCGGCCACGTGGCACGCGTTGGTCGTTCATTGTGTGGGTGTGTCGGTCTCCTTCCTTTACGCCTCTCCACCCACCACTGTCTCTTACCCTGCTCTGGGAGGTCACGATACAGTCCCTTCTATGTATACAGCACTTAACAGTTTGTAAAGCCCTCCTCCTACATGTATTTCATTACAACAGTGTGTGAGTCAAACTGCCTGAGTGGATTCCAGCCCCTCCACTCACTGGCCAAAAGAACAATTTACTTCACTTCTCTGTGCTTAGTTTTCTGGTCTGTAAAATGGGTTTCGTCCTAGAACTCACCTGGCTGAATTCCTGTGCGGATTAAGTGGCTGATATCCCTAAAGTGCTTGGTCCCTGCACCCCTGTTAGCAGCTGCGACTGAGCCCCTGCTATGTCTAACCCAGAGCCTCCTTCATAAATGAACTTCCCAGACTGGGCCCCTCCTGGTGTCAAAGGTAGGGGCTAGGGTAGGTCTTGGAAGCCAGGAAGAAACTTAAAGTAGCGCTTCTCAATGTACATGTGCACACAACTCCTAAGGTTAGTAATAGTGTTAGTCGCTCAGTCTTGTCCCTGACTCTTTGCAACCTCATGAACTGTAGCCTGTCAGGCTCTTCTGTCTATGGCATTCTCCAGGCAAGAATACAGGAGTGGGTTGCCATGACCTTCTCCAGGGGATCTTTCCCATCCAGGGATCGAACCCGCGTCTCCCGCATTGCAGGCAGTCTTTACCATCTGAGCCACAAGGGAAGCCCTGACTTCTAAGGGGATCGTGCTAAAATCCAGATTCTGATTCAGTAGATCTGAGGATGGGAGGTGGGCAGCAGGAGATCTTGCAAGTCTGGTCAGTGCCCAGGCTCTGCTGCTACTGCCACCAGACCATCCTTTGAGAAGCCAGGTCTTAGAGCAGTGGTTTGTAACCCTGACTGCGTGTCTGAATCATCAGAAGCCTTGTTAAAACAGATCACTGGGTCCCACTCCCAGAGTTTTTCATTCAGCAGGTGTGTGTGTGGTGATGCCCAAGGATTTGCATTCAAAATGAGTTCCTAGATGGGGCTGATCTCCCCGAGGACAGAGAACCTCCGTTTTAAAGCATCTTGCCCCACAAGCTCACAGCCACTACCAGTGTCAAGTTGAGGGTGGCTCAGGTGGTAGAGGTCATTCAGCAGCCAAAGGCAGCTTCCTGTACTCTGGAAATTAAAAATAGTTGTTTGAGGGGCAGGGCACTTGAGGTTGGGATCCTAAATTCTTTCCATTTCTCTTAGGGTTAAGACATTAGAAGGGATGATAAAGCGACACGGTGGGATCTTTCTCAGCATCCTTTAAAAATAAGAGCGACAGGCTGTGCCTCTGCTTGAAGACAAAAGAAAGGGAATCAAGGTCCCTGCGGTTCATGTCTTCCTGTTTGGGGTCCTCTCTCCCCAGACAACCAGGAGAATCGAGCGAAGCCAGAGGGCGCCAGCAAGGCCCGCAAGGAGCGGACAGCCTTCACCAAGGAGCAGCTTCGGGAGCTCGAAGCTGAGTTTGCTCATCACAACTACCTGACCCGACTCCGCAGATATGAGATCGCAGTAAACCTGGACCTCTCCGAGCGGCAGGTGCAACATGGAGGAGCCCCTCCTCTTGTGGCCATCCCTCATTTCCTGTGCTCTCTCATCCCCCCCTTCCCTCCCCCCTTCTCCTGGAACCTTCTCCTTCCTCCTCTCCCTCCACCCAATCCAGACATTCTGGTTGTACCTGACAATCACCTGTGGAGATTCTAACACGGCCAATGTATGGAGCTCACCCCTAAAGCTTGTTTTCACTGGTCTGGGGAGGAGTCCAGGCATCAGAATTCTTCAAAGGTCCCCCAGGTTGGGACTTCCCTTGTGGTCCAGTGGTTAAGACTTCTGCTCCCAGTGCAGGTGACCGGGTTCAATTTCTGGTCAGGGAACTAGAGCTCATATGAGGCAATTAAGACTGGTGCAGCCAAATAAATAAATACTAAAAAAAAAAATAAAAAGTCCCCCAGGTGATTCTCACATGCAGCCAGGGTTGAAACCTCTGCTCTGCTTATCCCCAAATGTGAGTGTGCAGTAGAATCACCCAGGCCCTTGTTTAAAATGCAGATTTCAGGGTTCCACAGTGTGATAGTGCAGTAATAGAGTAATAGAGGGAATCTGCATTTCTAGTAGGTTCTCCAGGTGATTTGGACATGCAGCTGGTTCCTGGGCACACTCTGAGAAAAACTTCCTAGCCGTTTGTTTTGGCCTCTTCTTCAGAGCATTCCACCCATACTCATGCTCTGATGGGGAGTAAAATATAATAATAATTGATAGCAGCTTTCAGTTGAGAAAGTGATCTGCTGGAGTGCTGGATTTAGAATCAGAGGACTTAGATTCAAATCTTGCTTCTACCACTTCATAGCTCTGGGACCTCTGGATCACATCTTCTCCTAACCTCTCCTATCTCCAACTGGGTCATAACCCCACCCTAAAGGTTTACATGCAGGTAAATGCTGAAGCTCAGATGAGAAAATGCCCATATCAGAGCTACCTAAGCTGGAAAATGCTTTCCAAATGTGCCTAAGGGAAATGTTGGTGTTTCTGTGTTCCCAGATTCCTGGGTAATAGAAGCTTGAGGGAGGGTGTCCACATAAGAGGGGTGGGACTTGTGGAGGGGGTGGGGCCAATGCAAAGTGACATTTAGTACTAGTTCTTCTGTCTGTGATGTTTTCTTTATCTGGAGACATAAGACAGGTCTTTGAACAGAGTGATGAGTCTTCCCTTTGGTCTCAATACCTGGAGCCTTTGGAGGCATGGGGAGGGGCAAGCAGAGTTTCGAGTTGGGCTCCCTGGAGCTGCACCTCAGGTACCTTGAGCATCAGTATTGGTGAGGTGGTCACACCTGCCCTGAAGTGACTGTGCTCCTCTGCTTCCTTCATCAGGTCAAAGTGTGGTTCCAGAACCGAAGGATGAAGTGGAAGCGTGTGAAGGGGGGTCAGCCCATCTCCCCCCACAGGCAGGACCCCGAGGATGGGGACTCTGCCGCCTCTCCAAGTTCAGAGTGAGATTCTCCAGGGAGCAAAAAAAAAAAAAGACTGAGGACTGAGCCCCCTACCAATGACCCCTACCCCAATCCCACCTTAACCTTCTCCCACTCTCCCAGGGCAGCCTCTCCACGCTTCACAGTGATTCCTAGACAGAAAGCTGCCCAGGGTTCCTGGGAGCCTTGAAGTTTCTAGAAAGTTCTGTCCAGCATTACTCTGTCGTTAGCAGCCCCTTCCCCAGGGCCTTCGCTTACCACAATTCTCATGGAGTCAACCCAAGTGAATTCGGAGAATAGCTCCAGGGACACTGTTTCTTCGGGTCTAAGCTGCCACCCACGCCTCCTTCTCACAACCTTCCTCCCACACCGGCCAGACCTCCTCCAGTTCTGGACACCTGGCCTGATGGGAGAGGAGCCTTGAGACCAGCTGGTGAGTCACAAAAACAGATGCCCCCAAAGGAGGGCAAGGAGACACACACACACACACACACACACACACACACACACTCTAGACCACCTCTCCTTTCTGGGTTTTGTTCTGAGGCTTTGGGAGACCTCAGTTGTCCCAAAACCCCAGGGAAAAATCAGTATGAGGAAGTCTGAAAACGGAAACTTAGCTGCTACAAATCAGAAGCCATCCATGAATCCAAATTGGCTGGCTCCGTGGGCAAGTTCATGAGCGCTGGCTGGAAGCAGACAGTCAGGAGAGCAGCTTGGTATAGGTCTCTGTGTTCCCCACACTGGCCTTTCATGCTGGCTTGACTAGGTGGGTGAGAAGGGACCCAGGACAGCACCTGCTTCTTCAAAATCAATTCAGGGACATACCTGGGATTGTTGAGCTGGACTCCAAATCTCTGGAACAGCTATTCCTTTTAAATCAGTAATTTCTGGACGGAAAAACTATCCAGATGCTCACATTATTGAAGTGAGGGCTGGAGAGGGTCCCAGTGTTCCGAGGATGGAGCAACCATACGAGGGCTGCTTACTGGGTGAGGGCCTAGAAATGTGGGACCCTGGTGTGGTTTCTTTCTCCAGCTGCAGGGTCTTGTGCTTTCAAAGAACTTTGCCTGCAAAAGGACCAAGAAAATGTCCTACTTTCTCCATGGGATGCATCTGAAGCCCTCCGAAGTGTGCATTCCACAAATGCTGTTATGATGGGAGGAGCTGCCACATTTATGTGTGGACTGCCCAACCCCCACCCCAGGACTGTTGGCCCAGCAACCTGGGGCTACTGACACCTTGAGAGAGGCCCCTGCTTGCCTCAGTGCTCTGTCCCCCAACGCCAGCTGGTGTTGCAGAGGGAGGTCAGCAAGAGTTTGAGTTCTTATATGTAGATGTAATCATTCATGTGTAAAAAAAAAAAATACAAAAACCAAAAACCCACCTCCCTATCTTGAAAGGACAGACTCTCTGGAAAATGATTGCCAAGTGAGATGGCTGGTTAGAGCATGTGTAATTTTTTCTAAACTATACTTCATCTATTTTCTTTAGATTACATCAAGTTAACTGTGTACGATCAATTAACTTAGAAAATTCTTCGAGAAATAAAATCAATAAAAAGAAAAAAAAGAGCAGAGTTTCCAGGTCTATTTTCCTGGAAGAGCTAAGAACCACATGTCTGTACGTAGTCCTCTGATACTCATGTGATCATCAGCCAGACAAGATCTAGAAACAACAAGAAAACAGAACTCCTGTAAACCAAGGTATCCCTTGGTTCTTCAAAATGTAGGGGTGCAAATATAATGAATGTTTAAAAAAAAAACAGTCTTGTCTTCCTTGCAACTGTATTGTCTTCATTTCTCATTGAAAAATTTTAGCTTTCAGTTTCTGTATCCTGTGGCTTATCAAATAGACAAAGTTCCATAAACAAAAGGTGAACTCCTTTGTTAATAAAGGAAACTTGACCATAAAACTAACCATCCCTAATTTTTAAATTCAACGTTTAGAGGTTTTTGTTTTTCAGGGTGCAACAGTATATACCAACAGTAATAAAAATGACACGAGAAAAAGTGTCCTCAATTCTGTGTCTTTTTAATTACAAGGGATTTATCTCACCGAGATGTCAGCAATGGACAAAATAGGCCTGGCTGGACAGAGAGGAGGGAGGGAGCTCGGAGGAGAGTCCTGGCCAGGATTTGGCTCTGAGGCTGTTTGGCCCTGGTGTGGGAGGTAACCAGAAATGACATCATCAGGAGCTGGCAGAAGAAAGCAGACCCACCAAAATCAAGGTGCCAAAGGGAAGGTTCAGGTTCAAAGCCAAGCAAAGCAGACACCCCAGGCATTCCAACACCCGCTGCTAACTCAATTCCTGTGGCTTCAGAGGACATCAACCTCTCTCTTGGTTTTCTTGTCTGTCTAGAATGTTCCTTCTCTGTTTCCCATGCAGACTTAATCTCCCTTTCTCAATGCTTTTGCCTGCATTCCTAGCTCCAGGATTTTCTCTTTCTGTCTACTGCCCTTTTTTCCCTCTTCTTACCTTCCCCAAATGACCCCATTTACCTACATTTGTTTAAATTGTGGTAAAATGCCCCAACATAAATTTTAAACCATTTTCAGGTGTACAGTTCTGTGGCATTAAGTACTTTCACACACTGTTACGCAACCATTGCCACTGTCTCCAGAGCTTTTTCATCTTTCCAAACTGAACTGCTACCCATTAAACGGTAACTCTACCTTCCCTCTTCCTTCCATTCACCTCCATTTATACAGCATTTACTCTCTGTCAGACACTGTTCTTTCTGTCTCCTTCTCTCTTTTTTTAATATTTGTTTATTTATTTGGCTGTGCCAGATCTCAGCTGTGGCATGTGGGATCTAGTTCCTCGATCAGGGATTGAACCCAGGCCCCCTGCATTGGGAGCTCAGAGTCTTAGCCACTGGACCATAAGGGAAGTCACTTGGGCACTGTTCTAAGTGCTTTACATGGACAAATTAAATTATTAATTAATAGTTCTCTTAATAATCCTGAGAGGTAGTACTTCTATTCCTGTTTTACAGATAAGGTAAGCAAAACAGAGAAGTTGAGTAAGTCCCCCAGGGTTTACAGCCCTTTAGTGGTCATCACAGATCATATGTGTGCTGTGCTTAGTCACTCAGTCGTGTCTGACTTTTTACAACCCCATGGACTGTAGCCCGTCAGGTTCCTGTCCATGGGGATTCTCCAGGCAAGAATACTGGAGTGGGTTACCATGCTCTCCTCCAGCAGATCTTCCCAACCCAGAGATCGAACCTAGGTCTCCCACATTGGAGGTGAATTCTTTACCCTCTGAGCCACTAGGGAAGCCCATTATTATATGAAAGTGAACGTGGCTCAGTCGTGTTCGACTTGGCAACCCCCCGGACTACTGTATATTCCATGGAATTCTCCAGGCCAGAATACTGGAGTGGGTAGCCATTTCCCTCTCCAGGGGATCTTCCCAACCCTGGGATGGAACCCAGGTCTCCCGCATTGGAGGCAGACTTTTTACCAACTGAGCCACCAGGGAAGCCCTCATAATCATATGGTTGGGTCCCAATTTTTTTTCCTCCCCTGTAGATGAATATGTCTCCCTGACCATTGCTGTGTGCTGTACTCTTGTGGAAGCAGTGTATGGCCCCTCCCCATTGACTTCAGTCTTGTGCATGTGACCTGCTCCAGCCAATAGAATGTTCCCTGCTGGGTGCCCTGTTGATGCAGAAGTTTGAGAGTTATCATGTGGCTATGTCATTGCTATTTTCCTTCTGCTCGAGGCTGAGATGGGGGTTCCACAATTACCTCGGGTTCCAGAATGAGAAAGACATAGAGCAAAGCTAAAGCCAGCCCATAACCTTCATCTCTGTCAGTGAGGTCATGAAAATTGGCTGTTGTAAGCCACTGGGATTTGAGGGTCATTTGTCACTGGGGCACCACCTCATGGAAACCAACCACTCCACTGATGACACTGAGATTTGCATCCTGGCATTCTGGCACCAGACCAACATTCCCCACCCCTGCTCTGGAAGCTTCATGTTTGATCTTCTGCTGTCAACTGCCCTTTGCCACATACAGGTACTTCAGACTCAAAATACCTGAAGGGGAAACCTCCATTCTCTGGATTAGGCTGGCTCCTCTGCCCGCATTCTGAATCATGTATTTTAGTTGGCAACACCACGACCTACCCATTCACTCATGCTACATACCTGGGACACATCCTTGAAAATAACATCTTTACTCTGCGGAACCAATCAGTTACCTGATCCTGTTGATTTCAGTTCACATATAGATTCTCTTACACCTGTGCATGCTTTGCCTTCCAGCCACAATTGCCTTTGTTCAGGCTGTCAATGTCTCCCAGTTGAATTAGAGCCTCTACTGCTGCTACTGCTAAGTCACTTCAGTCGTGTCCGACTCTGTGCAACCCCATAGACGGCAGCCCACCAGGCGCCCCGGTCCCTGGGATTCTCCAGGCAAGAACACTGGAGTGGGTTGCCATTTCCTTCTCCAATGCGTGAAAGTGAAAAGTGAAAGTGAAGTCGCTCAGTCATGTTCGATCCTCAGTGACCCCATGGACTGCAGCCTACCAGGCTCCTCTGACCATGGGATTTTCCAGGCAAGAGTACTGGAGTGGGGTGCCATTGCCTTCTCCATTAAAGCCTCTAGTAGCTCTCCAAGTCAATCCCCTAAGGAACTGCACACACAGAAATTCAACCTTGTCACCTCTGATTTAAAATCTATCAATGACTTCCTATCACCGACAAAATAAATTTAAAACCCTTTGTATGCCTTCAGGGTTCCTGTGCTCTGGCCCCTGCATGTCTCTACAATCTCATCGTACCCCGTGCCACAGAACCCATGCTCTAGCAATACCAAACCACTGAGTGTTCCATATGCATGCACATACAGTGTGATTTCATGCCTATATCCACTTCTCATTCCTTTCTGTTTGGAAAGATCTCCCAGACTTGGACCCCATAAGGACTTATGTATTCTACTAGCACTTAACAGCACAGCTTGAAAGGAACACAGGAAGTTTTAATTGGACAGTATGGCTGATGCTTGACATCAGGCAGCAACATTATCCAATTTCTAAAGTCAATAGAAGAAAATCTCTTTCGATATGAGAATTTTAATTTCTTTAATAATAGTTAATAAATCCACTGAAGAGAGTCTGATCATGAAATTAAATGTGCAGACACACATCAGAATATTCATTGGAAGGACTGATGCTGAAGCTGAAGCTCCAATACTTTGGCCACCTGATGAGAAAAGCCAACTCATTGAAAAAGACCTTGCTGCTTGGAAAGATTGGAGGCAAGAGGAGAAGGGGGCAACAGAGGATGGGATGGTTGGATGGCATCATCGGCTCAATGGATATGAGTTTGAGCAAACTCCAGGAAATACAGAAAGACAGGGAAGCCTGGTGTGCTACAGTCCATGGAATCCCAAAGAGTCGAAGATGACTGAGCAACTGAACAACAACAACCACACACATCAGTCAAGTTTTCTGGTTTCCCCCTGACTCCTCCCACTCTTCAGTATTGGCATTTGATTGGCCAGTGCTGGATGAACAGTAGCTGGGACCAACTGCTCCTCAAGTTGGTAAAAACCTTCTGCTTTTTCCTCCAGTGCAAAGCTATATGAGGGAAGCAAGGCCACCCACTGGCGACTCCCTGATGGGAACCAGTGACTGTGACCAGAGATGGTGGCTTGGTAGGAATCCAAACAAGCAAGAATTCTCCAAGAGTAACTCTTCAGTAATGGGTTTCTCCATCCTTCAGAGAGCATCAAGGACAAGCAAGTGCGTGACTGCCCTTTGGAGAGAGGGAGAGAGAAGAAAGCAAGATAAAAGAATCCATTTCCAAATGAAAGAGCTTGGAACAACTCAGGGCTTCAGAAATCTACCCACCTGCCTGGGACAAACCCTATGATGAATGCATTTCTAACAGTTCTTCTATTCAAAGAGGAGAACCAATATCAGGCAAGAATCCCTTCTTTCCTATCTGGAACCCCAAAGTGCCACAGCTCCAGTAAACAAGAAAGCCCATGCTGGGTGACTTTCTTTCCTTACATTGAGTAGAAATATTTTCCACTAAGAGATATATATTCCCCAGCCAGGCAGAGGGGCCTGTGCCAACTAATCCCATACAACTACCAAGTTAGCAATTGCAAATAGTGTCCTCTCTTTGCCACCATAGCACTGGGCTCTCATCACGTTCCTTCTCTCGCTGGTTGTGACTTCTCAGTTCCATTTGCTACAAACCCTGAATATAACTTCAAAAAATATCTCACATCCATGCCCTTCTCTGATGCCACCATCATCTCTGGCCACCACTGTCCTTTGATCTGTGTCCTCTCACCTTATGTGTATACCTTTATAGCAGTTACCACAATTTATAATTCTTTTACTTGTTGTTTGTTTATTCACTTGTGGTCTGTATTCCAAGCTGGAGGAAAGAAAATGAATTATGTTTCTCTGATCACTTATTCCCACCTACTAGCATGATGCCTGAAACATAATAAATGTTCAAGAGATACTGCATGAGTGGACAAGATGGATGGATGGATGCAGGGACGGATGGATGGATGCAGAGATGCAGGGATGGATGGATGGATGGATGCAGGAATGGATGGATGTATGACTGGCTGGATGGACAGAGGGCTCACTAGCTAGTTGGATGGATGAATGGATGGATGAATGGGTGAATTGTTAAATTAGTGGTGTCAACTGGCTTCTCAGTTCACAAGTGTCCATTGCTGGCCACATGGACCTCAAAGCAGAATCTCTGGCCAAGATGCTGGTTAAACCAGCTGGCTTGATGCAGTCCAGACCTTTAGCACCCACCAAGTCTGGCAGGCAATACCCTTTCCCAAAAGGGGGACAGTAGACACCCACCTTGTTCCTGCAGCTCAAGGGAACTGATCTGGCCACAGGACCAAATCCTCTGTCACTCACTCCCCTACTCCCTGCCCAGAGCCCTGAGATCTAAAAGAGCCGCTTCCTTTGACCTGCAGTGGACAAAGAAATAGTGTCCAGGGCCAACCACTGACAACAGCAAGACTCAGAAGCACGCCTGATAAGAGGTCTGTGAGCAGCTAATGTGAGCCTCTGAGTGTGATGCTTAATAGCTTGAAGGTGACATCAGGGTCGGGACTAATATCTGATTGAAAAGAAAGAGACATGACCTAACTCGTCTCTCACCATGGGCCTGGCTGCAAGAGATTCTCTTTCTTTTTTAATTTCCTAACTGGAGCTGCTGGCTCGGGACTGCAGCCTAGTTCCCAGAGTTGGGGCCTGCGGCTGGGCTGAACTCCGGCATCACTGGGAAAGGAGCAGGCTCAGCTGGGTCTGAGAGTCCCCCTGAAGGGCGTCTACCATCGAGCCTGTGCTCATCTGGCCCAGAGCCTGATGCTCGGTTTTCTCTCCCATCCAGCACGTTTACCATGCTTTGAGAAAAGCCAGTCAAGCGATTTTAAGTCTCTAAAGAATTCTTGATGGTACCGAAGGAAACGTGGCTGCAGCCTCCTAGCAAGCTGCAGGCTTCCCCAGCGCCTGTAAAGGATGGTTTTTATTTGCGTTTTTAAAAATGATTTAAAACCAGTTTTCCAGGAACACAAATCCTTTCTAAGGCACCCAGCACACCTGGCCAGGGAGCTACAGACCTGTGTCTGAGCTAGCCAGCTGCCTGTCTGGTGAGACCAGGCTTTTTCTTCAGACTGTTTTCTTCTAATATGCTCTGCATCGCAGGAGGAGAAATCTCTTACTCCTTACCACCTTCCTTCCCCTAGCTTCACCTCCCCTCCCCAACATAACACACACACACACACACCATGTTCTAGACAGAGTTCTCTTCTATTTCTACAGGGACGCTGCAACCCAGCAACAATAAAAGCACAGAGCAAGGAGGAGGCCTGGGTTTTAGCATCTGCCGTCCTACTCATTTGCTGTGTGACTTTAAGCAAGCCACTTATCCACTCTGGGCCAATTTCCAGGTCTGAAAAAAAAAACAAAACAATCTTATACCTTGCTCTGAGTACAAAAGATAAACAGATACCACAGGCAGAAAGTTTTCAAAGCACCAAGCTGTCCAGATAAGAAGCACTGCTGAGAGGCAGTAGAGGATAGCGATGAAGGTCAAGGGTTTACAGGATGCTGGGTCTAGATTTGCTTCTGATACGTTGGCCCGGAGCAGAGCCCCTGCTCACTACCACGCTATGGCCACACACATCAGCCCCCAGCAAACCCTGTGATAGCAGTTTAGTTATTAAAGCATCCTTCCCCTCACCTCCCATCACCAGTAGAGGCATCATTGAGATCTTGATCTAGTAGCCTGGTACCTGGGGAGAAGCAGCTTCTTCAGAGGTTCTTTTGAGGGAATTAGAAAATGGATGCCCCGTGCCCTGCTGGACAGCATTCTCCTGGGAAACCTTTTTTTTTTCTTTTTTTGGCCATGCCCACAGCATGCAGAATGCTGGACCTTAGTTCCCTGACCAGGGATCAAACCCGTGCCCCCTGTAGTGGAAGCATGGAGTCCTAACCACTGAACTGCCAGAGAAGTCCTTCTCCTGGGAAGTCTTGCGAAGGCTCTTGGCCCACCATCCTCTCTCACCAGCCCACTCTCCCTTCATTCTGTCTTGCCTTGACACTACCCACAAGGACCCACTTTCCCTCCCCAGAATGTCCAACCCATGGGAGGTATAGAGCAGAAAAAAAAACAGGCACAGCTGCCTCTTCCCAGATGGCCTGGCCTTCTCTTCACTGAGAAGGGAGACCAAAGGCTAAGGACATTTTTTCTGGGACAAGATAGTGTTCCAGTCCCTTTAAATGCCTTTTCATCCTCAGTCACCACTCCTTCAGTGTTTTCCTTGCCCACCTCTTCCCTGAAAGGCCTGAGGAGCAGCTATTCCAGAAGCTTGTCGGGAAGCATGGGGAGGTGGGGTGCCTGGGAGGATGCTGCAGAGGCTGAGGCCTGTGTGGCTAGGGGACCTCTCAGCCAGGACTAGGTTCTCTCTGCCCAAGAATTTGTGGCTGGACTTCTCTGGTGGTCCAGTGGTTAAAAACGCGCTTGCCAGTGCGGGGGACATGGGTTCCATCCCTGATCCAGGAAGATTCTACCTGCCTTGGAGCAACTGAGCCCATGAGCCACAGCTGAAGCCTGAGCACCCTACAGTCCATTCTCTGCAACAAGAGAGCCACTGCAATGAGACACCTCACACTGCAACTGGAGAGTAGCCCCTGATCACTGCAACAAAAGAAAGGTTTACACACAGCAACGAAGACTCAGGGGAGCCAAAAATATAAATAAAAAGCTTAAAAAAAATTTGTGGCCCTTCTGTGGGCTGCAGCTCAGGATGCAGTACCTTTATCCCGAAAATCCCCTCTGAGCAACCCCCTCCCCATGTCGGATCTCTGCAGAGCAGATGCCAGGGGTGGGAGGACGATACAATGGCCCTCTTTGTGGGGGGATCTGGGCCAGCAGGCAGGGGAGGAAATTAGACAGCGCTCCTGACAGCGGGCTCTGTCTGGGGTGTCTGTGAAATATGGGCCAGAGGGGCTCCTTCCCCGAGGCCAGTTCAAGGCTGCCGACCACCCCACCCCCGCTTTGGGCAGAGGACACTGCCTGCTCAGAGAAAAGATATACGACACCCAGCTTCCTTCCCTCCGCCCCTGAGGGGCTTAAGGGAGCCCCGCGGTCTCTCCTGGGAGGTGTGGATGTGTATATGTGTGCGCACGTGCATGGGTGTATGTGTGTATATGTGTGCACGTGTGTACAGGTGCGTGAGTGTGTGCATTGTTTGTATGTTTTCTCTGTATGTGTGTGTGTGTGTCTACTCACTCCGTGGCCAGAGGAAAAAGTTCAAAATGCTGCCACCCATCCCCACCTCCAGGCCAATAAAAAAAAAAACTAGCCAAACAAAATGCGGGCCAAGATGGCACCCTAATTTAGCATGCCTGCCTTTGCCCAGGCCAGAATGAGAGCCCTTAGGAACAAACTTTTTTCTTTTGGCTGAGCTGCAAGGCATGTGGGATTTTAGTTCCCCTACCAGGGATTGAACCTGTGGCTCCTGTGAGGGTAAGGGCAGGCAGCTGAGCCCCTGCCCTCTGAATTCATCCTCTAAGTATCCACCTCACATATAGGAACTCTTTTCAGGATAAGCACAGTGCTCGCCTCACAGGGGCTCTGGGGAGGCTCCCAAGGCAGCCGTAGCTGACGGGGCCTCCATGGCCCCTGAGCCATTTGTCTTCAGGGGGAGGAAATGGGAGGGTGTCCCCACCCACCCACCTTCTTTGTGGCCAGCCAGGCCTCTACATCTGGGCCACAGCTGGCTGCCCTTACAGGTCTACTCTCTCCAAATGACAAGAAGACAGAGCGCTGTCAGCAGAGGGCTCTGAAAGTCACCGCAAACCCTCAGCCAGCTGGGAGCCATAAAAGTGCAGCCCCGGTTTCCCCACCTGTAAACTGGGGCCAAGGGCAAAGGCAGCCCTGCCCTCTGAAAGGTCGGTTGGGAAAATTAAAGAAGTTAAGGTGTAGGGACTTCCCTGGCTGTCCAGGGATTAAGCCTCCGCACTCCCTGCAGGGGGCATGGGTTTGAACCCTGGTTGGGGAACTCATATCCCACACGATGTATGGCATGGCCAAAAAAATAAATAAAGAATATAAGATGTGGAAATATTCAGCAAACTCCAAACATTTTCCAAAGAGTGGTGACTAATTTCCACCCAAAAGATAACCTGTAGTCTTGGGCTACAGGTGTCCTTGTGATGGGGGTTGTGAGAGAGGGAGAAAGATGGTATATTTTACATCAGAGCCACCTCAGTGGCTCTTTTCGTGATGCTGCCGGTGGAGGTGGGTGGGGAATCTTATGCCCACTGTGCAGATGAGGAAACCAAAGTTCTGATTGTTGGAAGAATTCACCCCAGGTCGCATAGCTACTTTGTTGGGAAAGATGGTACCTGGCCTTGTGTCATTTTGGGTTGTTGTGTGGGACTCATTCTAGAGCCTTCTCTGGCAAGCCAAATTGGTCAGTGAAGCTGGCCATGACCTGAGATGGGGAATGAAACGGGTGTAAAGTCACATGTAGAGAGCCTGAGGCTCAAGTTCACCATGTCACAGTCCCAACTGTTTCTGAGTCTTGAGCACATCCCTTCCCTTTCAACTGTGTGCCAGAGACTTAATTCTTCAGAGCAAGAACTCCCATGTTTGCCTGCTCCGCCATTCTGCCTCACTGTCCTCAAGGCACCTGGAACCTCGGCCAGCAAGGACCCAGATGGCTAAGTGACACAAGAAGGTGTCATATGGGACTTCCCTGGTGGTCTAGTGGTTAAAAATCTGTCTGCCAATGCAGGGAACGTGGGTTCTATTGCTGTCCAGGAAGATTCCACATGCCCTGGGGCAACAGAGCTGGTTCAGCCCTAGAACCCATTCTCCACAGCAAGAGAAGCCACCGCAATGAAAGACCCATGTACCTCAACAAAGAGTAGCTCCCACTCGCCTCAGCTAGAGAAAGCCTGCATGCAGCAATAAAGACCCAGCACAGCTGAAAATAAATACATCTTTTTAAAAAAGAAAATGTTGTATGGTGCAGTGGAGAGAATCTGGCCTTTTTCATCAAACACACCAGGTCTGAATCCTGGCTCCACCTCTTTCTGGGTGGGAGCTTGCCAAGTCATGGTTTCTTTTTTTTTTTTTTTTCAATAGTTATTTTTATTTATTTATTTGTCTGTGCCAGGTCTTGGTTGCAGCGTGTGGGATCTTTGATCTTCATTGCAGCATGTGGGATCTAGTTCTCTGACCAAGGATTAAACTCAGTCCCCCTGCATTGGAAGCACTTAGTCTTAGCCACTAAATGACCAGGGAAATCCCCCAAGCCATAGTTTCTAAGCCTCAGTTTCCTTATCTGAAATGAGACTCATCCATGGCTCTGAGCTGCTGTCAAAATTAAATGAGCTAACACGTGAAAGAGCCCAGCCCAGCTTAGTCAGTGCTTAGGAAGAATGGATAGCTCTCTCTTTCCCCAGGGAAAAAGTGGCAAAAGAGAGACAAGACTCATGAATTCAGGGGAGGAGGCAGGTGAGACCTCATTAAGACCAAAGGGAGAGGACCAGAGAAAGCAAAAGGGTGATGCTTCAGTGAAAAAATGGCAGAGAAAACTTCTGACTGATGCTGTGAGTCACTGGGAGAAACAGAGCGTGTGTTTCCTCAGTACTGGAGGAATCCTATGAACAAACATCACCAAATGGCAGGGTTGACAAGGACTCGGAGACTAGTTCTTCCAGCTCCTTTGATCCACAGGGAAACTGAGGTACAGAGAGAAAGGACTAGTTCAGGGTCATGAGAGCCTTTCATGACAGACTCCTGACTCCCTCTGGTGCTCAGCTCCCTTCCCAGGAGACCTGGGTGAGACCTGGGGAGATAACCTGCTGTTGTGAATTGGCAGTCAAGAAGGACAGGAGGAAGAGTTAGACCAGAGACAAGAGCCAAAGCCTGGGCTCCTGCCTCTCTGTCCAGGGCCTGATGTCCTCTCCACAGGTCAGATCTGCCCACAGAAGCTGGCTGGCCAGACCTGGAGGTCCCTATCTGTCTAGACTGCCTGCTGGCCCATCCTACCGAGAAACTTGACTCAAGGCAGGCTGGGGCGGGTGGGATGGCCTTGGAGGTCCCCGACAGCTCCGGAAGTCTGCACACAGTCTCTGGAAGACTGAGAGGTGTTGTCTCTGCAGAAAAGCCGTCGGACATTTCTGTGTGACGGTGACACAAACCATTCCTTTCTCCGTAATCACCCTCGCTGCAGTGCTGGCTCAGGGCAGACAGCCTGCCGTGCACGGGCTTTATTTTCAAATCCCTCTTGCTTTTTTTTAAATCCCTGTGAATGCCTGAACGCCCAGGCAGAGGAAAGCACTCAAATCTGTCCTTGAGTGTGCTGGTGGTGATGTGATGGTTCAGACGGGACCCTCCGAGCTCTGCGGCAGGAACAAACCCCTGCTGATGTAATTTAAAAGAATAACCTCCCAATTTTCTCATCTCCCTTGGCTGGATACACCTTATCAAATGACAAGAGAAGCCAATGTTTGGTTAAATGGTTCAGAGGTTAATACTCAACAGATGGAAGACTTTTTTTTTTTCCTTTCTTTTCCCCCCTTCCAGGAGATCTGGTCTGCTCCTCTTGCTGGATATATGAGGCTGGGAGGGACTCAGGGGCATTCCTCTCATCATGCCCTTCAAGGGACCCCATCTCCTCCCAGCTGCTGCTGGTCCTCTGAGCATCTCAGTCTGTGTCCACAGCCTCCACAGGGTCTCACCCAGAGGCAGGGCCAGTCCGAAGCTGAACTGTCCACCCTGTGAGGCAGCAAGATGGGACACAGGACAAGAAACAAACCCAGCTCCCCGCCACCACGGGAACACTGTTCTCCTTGTTTAAAATAGATAAATAAAAAAGTCCAGGGTGGGTTGAAGCAGGCAGAGGAGAACATTTATCTCCTGCACTAGGTTCTGCTCCGGGCCTGCTGGGGGACTGTCGGCAAGCCTCAGGCCAGCTTTGCACCCCAACATCCCTTCTATGGAATGGGAAGAAAAGCACCTCCTTTTCTTCCTGGCTTCACTAAAGTGGAGAATGAGAGAAGCCCCTGTTTGGGGCCTTGTCCTCCCAGAAGCAGACCCTAGAACAAGGCTTTAAGGGAAAATGGTTTATTTGGGAAGTAAGGCCAGGAAGTACCAGTACGGGACAGAAGACTGAGCTAGGGAAGAGAAAGGGGTCCCTGAAGGATGTGTCACACACAATATGTTGCCCACTGTGGGCAACCGAGATCCACTCATACAAGGGACACAGGGAGACTTGTCTAGATCATAGCAACAAAGTGGTGTAAAATGTTTTAGTCGCTCAGTCGTGTCTGATTCTTTGTGATCCCATAGACTGTAGTCCGCCAGGCTCCTCTGTCTGTGGAATTTTCCAGGCAAGAATACTGGAGTAGAGTGTCATTCCCTTCTCCAGGGGGATCTCCCCTACCCAAGGATCGAATCCTGGTCTCCCGCATTGCAGGTGGATTCTTTATTTCTGAGCCACCAGGGAATCCCAGCAACAAAGCCATACCTCTGGCCATTGTGACTACTGGGGACCTGAAACGTGGCTAGTCTGAATCAGGAGGTGCTGCATCAAATATACACCAATTCAGAGGCTAAGGAGAGAGAAAGGATACCTAATATCTCATTAATAATTTATTTTATTGTTTACACATTGAAATAACAATACCTTAATTCTATTGGGTTCAATAAAATATCTTATTAAAATTAATTTCACCGGTTTAGTCTTACTTTTTTCATGTGGCTACTATAAAACTTACAAAAGCCATTTGGCAGGCTGCTATTTCCCTGTCGGTTACAACAGAAAGAGTGATGGCTGAGTTGGGGGGGTGGGCATTAGATGATAGGAAGTTTGTGATGCACTGGAGGTTTAGATGCCAAAAGCCTTGTTTTCTAGAAAATTACCCATGCATAAGCGCTATCCTTTATCAGCTGAATCCTGAAAACGTGAGGGGCTTCCCTGGTGGCTCAGTCAGTAAAGAATCCGCCTACAATGCAGGAGACCTGGATTCAATCCCTGAGTTGAGAAGATCCTATGGAGGAGAGCATGGCAACCCACTCCAGTATTCTTGACCTGGAGAATTCCCAAGAACGGAGGAGCCTGGCGAGCTGCAGTCCATGGGGTTGCAAAGAGTTGGACATGACTGAGTGACTAAGCTCTACTTCTCTTGGTCAGAGCTGGTACAGAACAGGCCTCAGAACATAACCTCAGAACAGGTTATCCCCCATGGACTCCAACTCAGAGCTCTGATTCTAAAAATAGTGATAAATCTAAAAATAAGGGTATGAAAATGTATAAGTTTATAACTAGAGTTAATACCACTGTGATATTTTTGAGTATTGCTGAGAGAACAGAGCCTAAAAGTTCTCATCACAAGGATAAAACAATTTTTCTTTTTTTGGCAGGAGGATATCTATACGAGATATGTGCTTGTGTTCAGTCACTTCAGTAGTGTCCAACTCTTTGCAACTCTATGGACCATAGCCCTCCAGGCTCCTCTGTCCATGGGACTTCCCCAGACAAGAATACTGGAGTAGGTTGCCATGCCCTTCTCCAGGGGATCTTCTTGACCCAGGGATGGAACCCACATCTCCTGCATGTCCTGCCTTGCAGGTGGCTTTTTTACCGCTGAGCCACTGGGAAGGCCCAAAGTTAAACATACATTTACCATATGATCAGTCTGACAACTGCACCCTAGCTTCTACTCTAGTTTCTACCCTAGAGAAAGGAAATCTTTTGTTCACAAGTAAACCTTTACAAGATGTTTCTAGCAGCTCCATTCCTGACTGCCAAACCCTAGAAACAACCCAAATATCCTTCAAGAGGTGAATGAATAAACAAAGTGTGGTACATCCATACAATGGAGGACTATTCAGCAATAAAAAGGAAAAAGCTACTGACATACTCGAACACTTGGATAAACTCAAAGGTACTATGCTGAGTGCCAGGAGCCAGTTTTTAAAAAGTCACATATTGCATGTTTCCATTGACACAATATTCTCAAAAAGACAAAACTGTGTGGACGAATCAGTGACTGCCAGAGGTTATCAATGGAGGAAGGGGATATCTATTCAGGGGTAATGCCAGGGGGCGGGGTTTGATGTGATGGAACTGTTGTATATCCTGATTGCAATGTGGTTACACAAATCAATATGTGTGCTAAAACTCATAGAGCTGTACACCCAAATTATTTAAAAATCTATCTAGCTATCTGGAGATGGGTTTCCCTGGTGGCTCAGTGGGAAAGAATCAGCCTCAATGCAGGAGACTCAGGTTCAGTCCCTGCATCAGGAAGACCCCCTGGAGAAGGAAATGGCAACCCACTCCAGTATTCTTGCCTGGAGAATCCCAAAGACAGAGGAGCCTGGGAGACTACAGTCCATGGGGTCACAAAAGAGGTGGATACAACTCGGCAACTCAAGAACAACAAGCTATCTAGAGACAGAGAGAAAAAAGACAGTGAATGTGGCAAAATTGCTGACTGCTTTCAGGTCCAAGTGGTCCAAGTGGTGGGATACTAGTTGTACTGTACTAGTCTTTCCATTTTTCTGTACATTTGTTATTTTTCATAAAACAGAGGAAGAAGAGGTGGAAAGTTCTCTCTGAAGAGCCAGGTTGGGTGGATCTGGCCCTCTGAAGCACTGTTTTCCTCTCCCCCTGGAACACAGGGGAGGCAGCCACTCTGCCCAAGACATGAGGTCTCACCCTCACCTCCCTAACCCCGACTCAGGGCATAGCCCACATTCAAGGTGAGAAAGCAAGCTTTTCTGTCAAGGGCCAGATAGTAAATACCGTGGGCTTATGAGCCACAGACTCTGCCCTCCTAGCACAGAAAGCAGCTCTAGACAATTATATAAACAAATGACTGATTGTGTGCCAATAAAACTTTATTGATGAACATTAAAATCTGAATCCATGTAATTTTCGCATGTCATGAAATCTTTTTTGACTTAAAGAAAAAACACTTTAAAATGTAAAAACCATTCTTAATAGGGACAGAAAGTAGACTAGTGATAGCTTAGGACTAGGGAAATGGGAGAGTTGGGGGGAAGGGAGTGACAGTCAAAGAGTATAGAGTTTCTTTTTATAGTGATGCAAATATTCTAAAATCGACTGTGGTGATGGCTGCAAGTATCTGTGACTATTCATACACTTCAAATGGGTGAATTATATGGTATATGAATGATACCCCAATAAAGCTGTTAAAGTGTTAGTTGTTCAGTCTTGTTGGACTCTTTGTGACCCCACAAACTGTAGCCCACCAGGCTCCTCAGTCCATGGAATTCTCCAGGCAAGAATACTGGAGTGGGTAGCCATTCCCTTCTCCAAGGGATCTTCCTGACCCAGGGATTGAACCCTGGTCTCCTGTATTGCAGGCAGATTATTTCCTGTCTGAGCCACCCAGGAAGCCCCCTCCCCAAAAAAGCTGTTAAAATACACATCTATTTTTAGCCCCTAGACTGTACAGTAACAGACAGATGGTTAGATTTGTCTCCTGATGTAGCATGCTGATAGATAGGAAAGATTTAACCTAACAAGATTTAAATGCTGTGAATAATAAGGAAACACTTCAGGATGGGGTCCTGGGGGTAGGTGGAGAGGAGATGGGAGGAAAGGTCTGGAAGAGACAACTTGAAGACAGACTGATGTCTACACCTGGTAGTAGTGAAGGAGGCAGGGGATGGCTGATGTATGTCTAGGCTAGGGTCACAACCTATGGTCCGTGGGCCAAACCTCAACTACCATCTGTATTTTGTAAGGCTTGTGAGCTAAAACTTTTTCACAGATGCTCATTTGCAGTCAATTTGATGATAAAGAATGCTAACTTTGAACCAGCTAAGCAAAATATTATAGCTCCAAAAATAATTCCTTTTGTCTCCTTGCATGCACGTATGCTAAGTCACTTTAGTCATGTCCCTTTGAGACGCTATGGACTGTAGTCCGCTAGGCTCCTCGGTCCATGGGATTCTCCAGGCAAAAATTCTGGAGTAGGCTGCTATGCCCTCCTCTAGGTGATCTTCCTGACCCAGGGATCAAACCTGTATCTCTTTAAGTCTCCTGCATTGGCAGGCGGATGTTTTACCACTAGCACCACCTGGGAAGCCCCTCTGTCTCCTTAGTAAAGCTGTATTACAAAGAAATGTACTCTATTATTACTACACTTTGAATTTCATTAGTGAAAAATTTATGGAACTTTGTTTCCTCTGTTGTTAATATAAGCATATATATAATATGCTTGACTTTGCTTGTTGGTCCACAAGCCTCAAATATTTATTATTTGGCCCTTAACAGAGAAAGTTTGTTGACACCTGGTCTAGCAATAGATAATTTCCAATTTCAAGTGGCTACTTGTCTGGAAACCCCATATTATCTTAAACCTGGAGTGACAATCTGTAAAACACACACAAGCCTATGTTAGGGGAGCTCTGATGACCAGCAACAACTTGTACAAGGCCCCAGAGAGAACTGGGCAAGTTCAGGGAGGTGGATCCAGGTAAGAGCTGAGACAGAAGATACACAGAGAACTGAATGACCCAGGACCCAAAGGAGACAGCACTCTCTCCCTGAATATTCTAGAATATTCTAGAGGAAGGTGGTTCTGGAGAGAGGAAAGGAAAGGGCTAGATCCTTCTGTTACCTGAATGAAAAAAGACAGTTAATTACTTTCCTACCAGGAGGTCAGTTCCCTGAGGGTAAGAACTGTGTCTTACTCATCTTTATTTCTACCCTACACCCAGACTAGCATTTAATAAACATTTGATAAATAAATGAATGATCAGACTTAGCTGGCCTGAGTGAAGAGGTTGCTTGAAGGGTGACTTGCACTAACCTCTGATATGTGCTCCTATCACCAACCAGTGGCACTCCATGACCTTCCTCAATTAATAGAAACTGGCTAGAGGCCAGACAAGAAATTCAGGCAAGGCTTTATGGGAACCCCTGCTGCAGCAGGGGAGGAATGAAAACAAGCAAGAAGACCTCTTGCTCACTCCTGGAAGGGATCTGGGGAGCTGATTCCCTATATGGGGTGAGAGAAGGGTTGTGTCAGCCTGGAGTGTGAAGTCAAGTGGGCCTTAGGAAGCATTCTTTACTATGAACAAAGCTAATGGAGGTGATGGAATTGCAGCTAAGCTATTTCAAATCCTAAAAGATGATGTTCATAAAGTGCTGCACTCAACATGCCAGCAAATTTGGAAAATTCAGCAGTGATCATAAGACTGTAAATGTCCGTTTTCATTCCAATCCCAAAAAAAGCAGTGCTGAAGAATGCTCAAACTACTGTACAGTTGCACTCATTTCACATGCTAGCAAGGTAATGCTCAAAATCCTTCAAGATAGGCTTCAGCAGTATGTGAATCAGGTATGTCTAGATGCACAAGCTGAATTTAGAAAAGGCAGAGGAACCAGGTATTAAGTTGCCAATATCCATTGGATCATAGAGAAAGCAAGAGAATTCCAGAAAAACATCTATTTCTGCTTCATTGACTATGCTAAAGCCTTTGACTCACAACAAACTGGAAAATTCTTAAAGAGATGGGAATACCAGACCACCTTACCTGCCTCCTGAGAAACCTGTGAGCAGGACAAGAAGCAAAAGTTAGAACTGGACATGGAACAATTGACTGGTTCAAAATTAGGAACCGAATATGACAAGACTGTATATTGTCACCCTGCTTATTTAACTTATATGCAGAGTACATCATGCAAAATGCTGGGCTGGAAGAAGCACAGCTGGAATCAAGATTGCTGGGAGAAATTTCAACAACCTTAGATATGCAGATGATACCACTCTAATGGCAGAAAGTGAAAAGGAACTAAAAAGCCTCTTGTTGAGGGTGGAAGAGGAGAATAAAAAAGCTGGCTTAAAACTCAACATTCAAAAAACTAAGATCATGGCATCTGGTCCCATCACTTCATGGCAAACAGATGGGGAAAAAGTGGAAACAGTGACAGATTTTCTTTTCTTGGGCTCCAAAATCACTGCAAATGGTGACTTCAGCCATGAAATCAAAAGATGCTTGCTTCTTGGAAGAAAAGCTGTGACAAACCTACACAGCATATTAAAATGCAGAGACATCACTTTGCTGACAAAGATCCATATAAAAGCTACGGTTTTTCCAGTAGTCATGTACAGATGTGAAAGTTGGACCATAAAGAAGGCTGAGCGCCAAAGAATTGATGCTTTTGAACTGTAGTGCTGGAGAAGACTCTTTAGAGTCCCTTGGACAGCAAGGAGATCCAACCAGTCAATTCTAAAGGAAATCAGTCCTGAATATTTTTTGGAAGGACTGATGCTGAAGCTCCAATACTTTGGCTACTTGATGCAAACAGCCAACACATTGGAAAAGACCCTCATGCTGGGGAAGATTGAGGGCAGGAGGAGAAGGGAGTGACAGAGGATGAGATGGCTGGATGGCATCACCGACTCAACAGACATGAGCTTGAGCAAACTCCAGGAGATGGTGAAGGACAGGAAAGCCTGGCATGCCACAGTCCTAGGGTCATAAAGAGTGAGACATGACTTAGTGACTGAACAACAACAACAAAGTTGATATACGTGTATTAATTTGCCTTTTTTTTTTTTTTTGGCCACATAGCCCAGCTTGAGGGATCTTAATTCCCCGATGAGGGGTCAAACTTGGGTCCTGACAATGAAAGCACCAAGTCCTAACCACTGGATCACCATGGAATTCCCTCATTTGCCACCTTCAAACAGAAGAAAAGAAGGGCTCTGCTGTAGGGTCATGTCAGGCAGCAAGAAAAGACAGTTCAGTTCAGTTCAGTTCAGTTGCTCAGTCGTGTCTGACTCTTTGCGACCCCATGAATTGCAGCACGCCAGGCCTCCCTGTCCATCACCAACTCCGGGAGTTCACTCAAACTCACATCCATCGAGTCGGTGATGCCATCCAGCCATCTCATCTTCTGTTGTCCCCTTCTCCTCCTGCCCCCAATCCCTCCCAGCATCAGGGTCTTTTCCAATGAGTCAACTCTTCGCTCGAGGTGGCCAAAGTATTGGAGTTTCAGCTTTAGCATCAGTCCTTCCAAAGAACACCCAGGACTGATCTCCTTTAGAATGGACTGGTTGGATCTCCTTGCAGGACTCTCAAGAGTCTTCTCCAACACCACAGTTCAAAAGCATCAATTCTTCGGTGCTCAGCTTTCTTCACAGTCCAACTCTCACAACCATACATGACCACTGGAAAAACCATAGCCTTGACTAGACAGACCTTTGTTGGCAAAGTAATGTCTCTGCTTTTGAATATGCTATCTAGGTTGGTCACAGGTAAATGAGAGACAGGGTTTGGGAATAGAGAGCTTGCCTGGCTTCCTTGAATGAGAGGATACAGCTGACTGGCCAAGAGCTTTGCTAGGGTTTGGGAAAACAAAAACTTAAAAATATAGAGAAGATCCTTTCTTCAAGAGACTTAGTGAGTGAGAGGTAAGTAGATGACTTAAAAAAAGAAAAAGGTGGTAAGACACTGTGACAACTGAGGCTGGAGAGGATGCAGGGGACAGGAGGTTTCTTTGTTAGTATCACCTGAGAGCTTGGGCTTTATCCTGGGAGTTATATGGAGCCTCTGAGGCTCACTTGGGCAGCTGACTGGAGGATGGATCCAAGGTGGATGGCACTGGAATCCGGGAGGCTACTCGAGCAGCTGTTGCAAAATCTGGTAAGGAAGGATGAAGCTCGTGCTCAGGCAGGGAGCAAGTTCGTGATGGATCGCTGGGGACAGAGTCAAGGAGGTGAACTCAGTGGCTCATGGGCTGGGGCGGAGGGAAGGGGAGGGTGACCTCCTGGAAGTCTCCCAGGTTTCCAGCTTTTGTTGGCAGCTGGGGGAGGGGATGAACTATCCCTTCCAGCTTCCCTCCCTCCTGCCCAAAGCCCAGAATGTTCCCCCTAGACCATGAAAAGAGTGTTGGCTCCCCTCCCTGCCCCACCTTCCCTCCCCCAACTGTTTGCCTGGAGTCCCCAGGGAGGAGAGAGAGAGAAGGAGATGAAATCATGGAACAAAGAGGATTAGAGACGCATTTCTTCCCTTCTCTACAATGGAAAACTCTCGGTGAGTTGGGAGAGGGGAGACTTTAGGGGGGCAGAGGGGGAGCCTGATGAGGTTATGGTTTTGAAATAGGAGCTGCCGGGGACCTGCCAATCTGACAGGCAACAAGGTTCTCATTTTTCTTTCTTCTAAGTAGGCACTCCAGTTGCTTGACCCTAGTTTACAGCTTCCTCTGCTGGGGTGAGTCTGGAGCCTCCAAGTGCCCCCTTCCACCTGGCTCACCACGGCCTGGGCACCCACTGAGGAGCAAGACACAACCTCCTAAAATAGAAGAGGCTCCCCTGGCAGGAAGGGGGTTCAGGGAGTAGGAAGAGCCAGACATGGGGTTGAGGGGTTTGATTTCATGTCTAGGTTCTGCCGCTTTCCAGCTATGCAGACTCAAGCCGGTGTCTTAGTTTCCTTGAGCCTCAGAATCTTCACTTGGAAGTGAAAATGATCAGCCCCAGCTCACAGGCTAGGAGGGGACCGGAGGTGCTTTGGGAGCCAGGCCCCCCACAGCTGTGGTGGGGCGTGGGGCCACAGTACAGATGCCGGCTCATCTGTGTGTGTCTAAATCCTTGAGTTAAAAACCAAGTCTAACAAACTCTTAAATGAAATATGCTTTATCGTCCAACCTTGACAAATATTTCATCCTAACATTTAATATAAGATTGTAACCTGGAAAGCTGGGTCTGCATTCAGAGTTCCTGGACTCCTTGGAGTGGAACTTGGAACACCACAGCGTGGGGAAGCCAGCCACAGTCCACAGCCCGCAGCCCCTTTCCTTTCCCACCGAGGCTCCATCCTGCACAGTGAGAGCTTCGTGAAGATGCTTGAGGACAGCCTAGTGCCAACCTCTAACCTACACACACACACACACACACACACACTGCAAATAGCTGGGAACATAGAGCTTCACACTCTGAGAGAGTATGGGGAGAATGGATTTGGGGAAGAAGGCTGTGCAGATCCTGGGAGAGTACCTTGGACTCAGGTCCCAGGTACGCCCACCGTGTTGTAGAAGGGGAGCATTGACACCAATGGGTATGCCTCCTTGGCCCTGCCCACTGCTCGCCCCCATGGAGAAGGGTATGGCTGGAGGAAGCTGAGCACACAGATCAGGAGGCCCCTTTTGCCTGATCTAAGGTGCTAGGTGCTGCTCTAAACTCTAAAGCAATCACAAGTTAGGAGAAATGACCTCTCCCCCCAGGTCTTCCTCTGTCTCTCTCTGATTCCCCATACCTTGCTTTTTATTGTCCTTGGGAAGAACTGGGGGATAATTTACACGCCAGCTGGTTAGAGAAGTGGGAGAGTAGATGCCTTAGGGGACAGGTGAACCAGGATGCCAGGAACTCTTGGGTAAGGTCCAAAGCTTCCTCTGGCCTCGGTGTTACTGAGTTTCTCCCTTCCCACATCTCTGGACGACTTAGACGCTTGTAATTTATTGTCTGAAAACAGAGAATCTTTAGAGCCTTAGAAAAGAGCATGGCCAAAAACCTGGGGGAGAAAAACTGCTCCAAGCACTCACCAAGCACCATAAAATATAGAGTGTGGAATGAGGACATTTGGAGAGACTCTCTGACACCCACCTGGACAGGAGATCCAGTGGGGAGGCTGAAGCTCAAAGCCTTCCTGTCTCTGTTCTCACATTGGGTGAGTTGGTGCACCCAGGCCCTGGGGAGCCTGGAGAGGAAAAAGCCACAGGGAGCAACACAGGAAGAACTGGAATCTGGACCTAGAGTCAAGAACCAGGTGCTGGGCCTGGATGAAGGGTTGGTGGGTGTTCTGGGGAAGAGAACACAGACCCCCAAGACCCCAGACCTATAGCAGCCCTGCTAATCCCACCAACCAGCAAAGTCTCTTCCCTCTCTGAGCCTCAACTTCCTCATCTGTAAAATGGGGTTAAGGGTGTTTTCATCACAGAGTAGCAATGAGGATTTAATTAAAGCCTGAGATATGCTTAGCTCTGTGCCTAGAATGGAGAAAGGATCAGCACATATTAACCATGTGATTGTTACTATGATCACGGTGCCTGGAAAATGTCATTCAAAATGCTAGTTGAGAACTTCCGTGGTGACTCAGGGGCTAAGACTCTGCACTCCCAATGCAGGGGGCCCAGGTTCAAACTCTAGTCAGGGAACTAGATCAGACCCCACTTGCTGCAACTGGGATCCAATGCAGTCAAATAAATAAATATATACGTTTTTCAAAAAATGCTAGTTGAACTGGCGTGACTTTCAGCAGATCATGTCCCATTTACAGGCCACAGTTTCCTCAATTGAAGTATTTCTTTTCTTCTCTAGAAACATTTCACTGTTAAAGCCCAGAGCTCCCTTGACACTAAGAATAGCTATACTTGCAGAGCACTTGCTGAGGGCCTGGCTCTGTCCAAAGCTCTTCACACATATGACATCATTTCATTCCCACAATCCTCTTTGAGGGGGTCTTCCATTATTTTAGAGAATTCTCTGGTGGCTCAGACAGTAAGGCGTCTGCCTACAATGCAGGAGACCCAGGTTCAATCCCTGGGTTGGGAAGATCTCCTGGAGAAGGAAATGGCAACCCACTCCAGTATTCTTGCCTGGAAAATCCCTTGGATGGAGGAGCCTGGCAGGCTACAGTCCATGGGGTCGCAAAGAGTCGGACACAACTGAGCGACTTCACTTTCACTTTCCATAATTTTCCATTTGGCAAATGAGGAATCCGGGACATAGGAGGGTTGGGGAATTTCACCCAGCAAGATCCAGGCCGACTGGCCATACGGTCCATCCTCTGGATGGCTCCCTGGCCAGATGGGGGCCGTGCCCCTGCTGGAGCCATCAGGCGGCGCATTTTGACTGATCCTGCCAGTCAGTCCAGCCAGCTCACTGGTTTGGCTGGTCTTCCGCACACCGTGCTATTTATGGGGCCAAATTAGTCATGTTGGCCCTTGAGTCAGTGATCATGCTTCAGGGTGTTTAGACTTTCTGAGAATGACATGGACCTCTGCCTCTGGGTTTAAGAGAAGCAGTGGTAGGAAATACAGATTTTGACTAAAAATGGGAAGATGGCCATGGGATCATTTACATCCTATCCAAGGATAATGAGCCATTATCTCTTGGGGGACTCGCCATCATTCAGTGAGATACACAGGTTGGGACTGTCACCCCATCGCACTGGTGAGAAAACCCAGCTGGGGCAGAGGGGTGCAGTTGCCTGGAAGGGCACAGCCTGCTGGCAGTGGGGGCAGATATGGGATTTGAACCCATGTCTCCTGATGCACCATCCAGCATATACCCTGCTGCCTGGACATTCCGCTGGTAACACTCTCTGCAGGCCCCAGTGCCCCCAGCCATTTGCGGCATCACCCTGAAGGGTGGGAATGGCCTCAGACCATTTGGCTGGGCCTCTCCCATTTGCTCTGCCTTTTGGCAGTGATCTGTAGGGCTACATTAAGCGTTCTTTTCTGAGTTGTTTGTGGGCAGGAGAAGCCTGGATATTACAAGGAACGAAGGCACCTGGCTCTCTGGGGATGATTTTGGAGTCCATCTCCTCACCTTGTTTATTTGTAAAATGGGAACGCAGACACAACGGGTGTATGTTTTACATTAAACCAAAGAGGAGCTTGTGGCACTCCTGTCTGCACTTGAGACATGTTTATACTGCTGGGTCCATTATGAATCTGTTTAATATCCTCCGAATTCTCCGAGTCCTTCCATCCCTGCAGCCAGGAAGTGGGTATAATGTGCACATAGAGAAGAAATTTCCAGGTGCTCAGGCCTTTAGGTGAGGACTCTCTTGTTTAAGGAGGAAAAAGCCTGGTACAGAAAAATTAAATTCTTCCTGTTCAAAATAATTTTTCCAATGATCCTTTCCTTGTAGGAAATCGCTGAGGGTCCTGAAGACATGCCAGGGGAGCCACTGGCTAGGGGAGTCTATGGCCCATGCTGGTTAGAGCAGCATGCTTTTGCCCTGGAGAGCCAGGGATGGGGATCCAGAGATAAATGACCTCCCCCAGGACTGAGAAAGATAGCAGGGATCTGCAGCCAGAAGCTCAAGGTCACCTGAGGACTGCCTTACCTGCTGGGGGGCTCCTAGGACGCCAGCATCAGACTAATCCTGCCGGACTGGGAACAGGCTTCCCACAGGACTGCTGGCGGGAGCAGTTCCCTGCTTGCTGGCTGAACAGAGAGGTATTATTTTAGGAAGAAAAATGAGAATCCTGTTATTGCTTTATTCCTCCTGCAGAAATGTTGGTGTGGCTCATCCAGGGCCAAGATGGGATGCGAGTCAGTGCCAACAGAAGGGTGAGCTCATCGCATGCGGGGATGTGAGGTGTTTCCAGCAAGGCACAGTGTGGAAAAAAAGGCTCCCTGCCCAGAATCCCAAGTCCCTTGTCAAAGCAGAACCCTTTGACCCTCCCATCACCTCCCTCCTCCATCATTAGCCTGTCACCTTCCCTCTCCATCAGCTCCCTCCTCCACTGTCTGAGTCCACTTCCATGCTATTCCTCTATCTTCCCGCATCTGTGACTGAATACCTCTCAACAGCCTTGAGCATCTGTGCACATTCTTGTTTGCTCCATGAGGGAAGAGCCCAGGCTTTGGAATCTGAGAGACCTCAGCTCAAATCCCATGGTGATGTGGTGCTAGACAAGGGCCTGTCTGGGCCTCCGTGATCTCATCTGTTACCATGCTAGATGGGAAAGTACCTAGCACACAGTAGGTGTTCATTTATTCCCTTCCTCCCTCCTTCTTGTGGATGCAAAGGATATTGTATAATTAAAGTAAGACTTTGGGGTTTACAAATGTCAAATTCCCACAACTCTGGGAAATAGGGGGTCACTGGTTATTTGTCGTTTTCATCACCAGTCCTGTCATAGCCTAAGGTTGACACAAGTCACTCTGAACAAAACCAAGAATTAAGAAGAGGGATTTCAAATGTTCAGAGCAGCACTATTTACAATAAAAGCATTATTTACAACAAAACACTGAAGCAACTAAGTGTTCATTGACAGATGAATGGATAAAGAACATATGTTGAATATATAAAATGGAATATTACTCAGCCCTGAAAAAGAATGAAATAATGTCATTTGCAGTAGCATAGATGAATCTAGAGATTACCATATTAAGTGAAGTAAGTCAGACAGAAGAAGTAAAATCTTTTGTGATATCACTTACATGTGGAATCTTAAAAAAAGATATAAATGAACTTATTTACAAAATAGAAATAGACTCACAGACGTAGAAAACAAAACTATCATTACCAAAGGGGATGGTAGGAAGGAATGAATTAGGAGTTTGGGATTAACATATACACACTGCTGCTGCTGCTGCTGTTGCTAAGTCGCTTCAGTCGTGTCTGACTCTGTGCGACCTCAGAGATGGCAGCTTACCAGGCTTCCCCGTCCCTGGGATTCTCCAGGCAAGAACACTGACACTACTATGTATAAAATAGATCATCTGGGGCTTCCCTGGTGGTCCAGTGGTTAAGAATCTACCTTGCAATGCAGGGGACATGTGTTCAATCTCTAGTCCGGGAAAATCTCACATGCTGCAGGACAACTAAGCCTGTGTACCATAGCTACTGAGCCCATGCTCTAGAGCCCGAGAGCCGTTAACTACTGAAGACCGTGAGCCCTAGAGCTTTGCTACCATCATGAGAAGTCTGCACAGCACTACTAGAGGGGAGCCCCCACTCGCCACAAGTAGAGGAAGCCTGAATGTAGCCACAAAGACCCAGCACAGTCAAAAATAAAAATAAAAAATTAAATAATTTTTACAAAAATAGATCATCAACAAGGACCCACTGTATAGCACAGGGAACTCTACTCAATATTCTGCAATAAACTTTCTTGGAAAAGAACCTGAAAAAGAATGGGAATATGTAAAACTGAATCACTTTGCCATATACCTGAAACTAACACAACATTATTAATTAACTATCCTTCCTTTTTTTTTTAATGGTTAAGAGAAGAGAAGAACAGGGATTTAAAGGGGCTAGAGGGAACTTACCCAGTCTTGGACAAGAAAGAAATGATGTGGCCAGAAGCCAAGGTCAGAGAAGGCAGGAAAGATGATGCTGGCTGCTACTGTTGCTGCTACTGCTAAGTCGCTTCAGTCGTGTCCGACTCTGTGCGACCCCATAGACGGCAGCCCACCAGGCTCCCCCGTCCCTGGGATTCTCCAGGCAAGAACACTGGAGTGGGTTGCCATTTCCTTCTCCAATGCATGAAAGTGAAAAGTGAAAGTGAAGTTGCTTAGTCGTGTCTGACTCTGTGCGACCCCATAGACGGCAGCCCACCAGGCTCCTCCGTCCATGGGACTTTCCAGGCAAGAGTGCTGGAGTGGGTTGCCATTGCCTTCTCCGATGATGCTGGCTGGATAGAAGCAAACTGAAGGTTAGGGAATAAGAGACTCCATAAAGTGGCCACAAAGTTGTACTAGGTGGAAACTCTGAAAGGCAAGGGTGAAAAGGTATAGGGCCCGTGGAGTGAGTCACCTCTGGTAGGACACAGAGCTCTAACTGGCATTTTGGCTGCTTCAGGCTAGGCCTAAAACACAGAGTCAAGCCAGCTTTCATCTTCCAACTATGAATCACGAAGGGGGTGTCATTAATAATGGGCCTCTAGAAGCTTCCTATGAAGAGTCAGATCCCTTTGTTTCTGTGTCACTGAAGGAGCACATGTGCTATCAGTATGTATATTTCACAACATTTACATTTTTATCACCTTCTGAAACTATGGTGTTAAATTTCACATCCTCTAAATTTCCGGCCCCACAGGCAAAAACCTCAGTCAGCCTGCCCTGGTCATGGCTGTGGTTGGGTCAGGTATCTCTTGTGATAGAAACTAGATTGGTTTATGCTTCGCTTCCTGGATTTTGTTTCTCCTTTAACTTCTCTTTATTTCATGAAATCCCTTTTTAAAAAAAAATCCATCCTGTCTCAGTTTTGCCAAGGAAAATTAAGAAAAGGGATATGAGTTCATATTTTGGTGAATGCAGGACAAAGAGTAGACCAGAGGCCTTTAGAGGCCAAGTCGGGGGGGGGGGGGGGTAGGGGGGAATTGATGGCAAGCAAGTGACCTTGTATGGATTAAGGTACAGGCTGAGATTCTGAAGAAAACAAAAGTATGGCATTTCATTCTTTTCCCATGCTGTGGACTCATAGTGGATTGGCTCAGATGGTAAACAATCTGCCCACCAATGCAGGAGACCCAGGTCCAGGAGACGCAGGCAATGGCAACCCACTCCAGTATTCTTGCCTGGAGAATTCCATGGACAGAGGAGCCTGGCAGCCTACAGACCACAGGGTCACAAAGAGTCCGATACGACTGAGTGACTAACACACATGCTGTGGACCAGGGCTAAGCTGGCACAGGGTCAACTCCTAAAGCTTACCTGGACATCCTGATTCCTTCTCTTGTGTTGCCCTGTCATTCCCTAGGGTGTTGTCATCCAGGTGAGCCTACCTTCCAGCCCAAGGCAGCGGGGAGAGAGAAGGAGAGAGCAAGTAGCATTCTCATACAGAAGATGCTTGTAGCTTTTCTGCTTCATCACATTGGCCGCAGCTTAGTCACATGACCATGTCTAGTTGCAAAGGAGGCTGGGAAATGTGGCCTCCTGTGGGCGCCATGTGTCCAACTAAAACCTGGGGCATCCTATTACCGAAAAAGAAGAAAGGGGCAGTGAATAATGGAGATAATTGTCACTTTCTGCCGTAAGCCCCAAGGAAAGTGGTATCAGGGCTACAGGTGGAACTCTGGGACCAGCAGGAACTCTTCTAGAGATTCTCCCCAAAGAATAAAGAAAGTTCAGGGCTTTGTTTTAAGCAAGGCTATGGTAGATTGTCCTTCAACTCCTCATTCTCACCTACCTTGTGACCTTGGGTCAGGAGAATGGGCAAAATATATTTCTCCACCCTAATAGCATTGAGCTTGGCTATTTGACCAGTTTTAGCCAATGGGATGTGAGCAGAAATGGCAGAGTGCCAATTTCAAGCCAAAGTCTAAAGGGCACCATAAATTTCTGCTCCTGCCATTACACCACAAGGACATGTCCCAGACAGCTACTTGCCCAGCAAAGTGAAGAAACATGTGGAGCGTACCTGAGTATAAGCCTGGAGCCAGGACAGCTGAGCCCAGCAGAGCCAGGCAACCCCAGGACTCGTGAGTAGGGAAACAGATGAACACTGGTTATTGGAAGCCAGTGTTTGGAGATGCCCCATCATGGAGAGTTGTTGCAACAAAACTGACCAACACAGAGGGCTATGGCACCTCTAATCCCTGGTCCTGTCCTCATCCATCCGTCTCTACACTCTCACTTTTCCAGCTCATTAGCTGGCTTAGTCAACAGTCATTTATAAGTTGCCTGTCCTATGCCAGTCACTGGTCCAAGTGCTGTGGCTACAGAAATCTTAAGATACTTCCAGGCTAAGGAGAGGGACAGATGTATAAATAAATGATGACACTCTAACACAGTATGATAGTGTGATTTATAATTAAATATATATATATATGTATATTTGGTCTTTATCCCCTTCTTGGCATGGAAATCTTAAAACCCTTGGAATTTCCTAAGTGAGGAGAGTGGTCAATGTGTCTTTTGTTACATTAATGAAGTGATTTTTGAAAAGCCCCTGGTCACCTAAGGATGAGGACTGGTCCCCAGAGGAAGCAGTCTTTTGATTGGAGGACTGGAGCTTTCATCCCACTTCCCCTGACCTTTGGAAAGGGGAAAGGGGCTGGAGATTGAGTTCAATCACCAATGGCCAATGATGTAACCAGTTGTGCCCATGTAATAAAGCAGCCATAAAACATAAAAAAAGGACAGAATTTGGAGAGTTTCTGGGTTGGTGAACACGTAGAGATGCAGGGAGAGTGGGGCACACTCAACACAGAAGTTCCGTGCCCTTTCCCCACGCCTTGCCCTAGGCATCTCTTTCATCTGGCTGTTCTTGAGTTACATCCTCTTATGACAAACCAGTCATTGAGTAAGTGAAATGTTTCTGAGTTCTGTGAGCCGCCCTAGCAAATTAATCAAACCCAAGGACAGGGTCGTTGAAACCTCCGATCTGCGGCAAGTCCATCGTCTACCTGTGACAACCAGGACTTTCAATCGGCCTGGAGGTGGAGGGGTTGGCAGCCTTGTTGGACTGGTATCTGATGCTGTCTCTAGGTAGATAGCTTCAGAATCTAGTCAAATGTCTTCAGAGAATTATTTAACGGTACGGGGATGGGGGTGAGGCGGGGTGGCGGGAAACATGTATTTCATAATGGTAAGTGCTATGATCAAGGGTTCTGCAAGCTGCTGGGTGAGGGCAAAGCTCTGAGAATGGGAAAGCCAGATCCACCCTGCTTTGCTGCCTTTTGCTCCCAGCCCCAGCCCACAGCCCTTCTGGCCATCCAGAAACTTGATCGTCCACAGCAAGTGCAAGACTCCAGGATGTGCTACAGAAACAGCTGTGAGTCACAGATGGTTACTGTCCTTTCACAAGAACCAATATTTATTGGGTACTCACTAGGTGCTTTGGTGCCAGAGGAGTCACGTACCCTGCTGTCAGATTCATCCGTTCCCCTGATGATGACACTCAGCTGACAACTGGTAATCAGACACAACCTAAAAGTGCATCTGTGGCTCAGGGGATAACTTACCTGCTCTGAGCCTCAGTTTCCTCATCTGTAAAAGAACATCCAACTCACAGGGCTTGGGGAAGATTTGGAAGCACAAATATAGGCTTGTCTGGCACAGTTTCCAGCACAAAGCAAACCAGCAATCAATAGAAGGCTTTCTTATTTACTGACTTACTTCGCTTAGTGTGATAGTCTCCAGGTCCATCCATGTTGCTACAAATGGCATTATTTCATTCTTTTTTATGGCTGAGTAATATGCCATGAAATTAAAAGATGCTTAGTCCTTGGAAGGAAAGTTATGACCAACCTAGATAGCATATTCAAAAGCAGAGACATTACTTTGCCAACAAAGGTCTGTCTAGTCAAGGCTATGGTTTTTCCAGTGGTCATGTATGGATGTGAGAGTTGGACTGTGAAGAAAGCTGAGCACCGAAGAATTGATGCTTTTGAACTGTGGTGTTGGAGAAGACTCTTGAGAATCCCTCGGACTGCAAGGAGATCCAACCAGTCCATTCTGAAGGAGATCAGCCCTGGGATTTCTTTGGAAGGAATGATGCTAAAGCTGAAACTCCAGTACTTTGGCCACCTCATGCGAAGAGTTGATTCATTGGAAAAGACTCTGATGCTGGGAGGGATTGGGGGCAGGAGGAGAAGGGGATGACAGAGGATGAGATGGCTGGATGGCATCACTGACTCGATGGACGTGAGTCTGAGTGAACTCCGGGAGTTGGTGATGGACAGGGAGGCCTGGCATGCTGCGATTCATGGGGTCGTAAAGAGTCGGACATGACTGAGTGACTGAACTGAACTGAATATGCCACTGGGGCTTCCCAGGGAATGCTAGTGGTAAAGAACCTGCCTGCCAATGCAGGAGACATAAGAGAGTTGAGTTTGATCCTGGATTTCTATCCTTGGGTTGGGAAGATCCCCTGGAGGAGGGCATGGCAACCCACTCCAGTATTCTTGCTTGGAAAATCCCAAGGACAGAGGAGCCTGGCAGGCTACATGGGTTCGCTTACAGTTAGACATGACTGAGCAACTGAGCACGCCGCACACATCTCACACACGAGGTAATCCTAAGCAACACACAGGGCACACGTTGACTATTCTCATCACTGGACTCTTGCAATACTGCTTCTTGATGTCACTACTGTACCAATGAACACCTTCCTGACTGCAGTGTTTTTCTTCTTCTAAATTATTTCCTTGGGACAAATTCAAAATTCTTTCTCCAACTCTTTCTGCATTTGTCAGATCCAAAAAAAGCAGGTAGCAGTAAATCCTGCAGCAGCTGAGGCCTAGGACCAAGTCACGGCAGCTCCTCTGCTAGGAGCTGCCAGCAGCGGGTGACCCACAGCTGCTCATTCTCGCTGAGGCTCCTGTGCCAGAGATGATGTCATCAAGGAAGAAGGGTTCTTCACGGGGGGACGGAAGGGGTGGCAGGCTTTTTTGTCTCATGGGATTTTTTGTCTCCTGGGATTGCTACCTCTTCCTGAGGGGGGAAGAAAACTGGTGCCAGTGCAGGACATAGGCTTGCCCAGTAGTCCTTTGAGCATAGTCCAGAAAATTCCCATGGAAGTGTAAGTGTCACGTCGGAGCGGAGTTACATGGAGCTGAGTGTTGGGGTTGGAGCCTCAGCTTTGGAATCTGCTGCCCCAGAGGAAATGCACGAGTAAGTGTGGAGGAAGGAAATAAAGTCCAAAAGAAGAGGCCAGGTCCGAGATGAGGGGGGGGTCTCTACTGGATGGGTTTTAGCGGGAGCCAGCATCTTCAGAATTGTATGTAATATTGTGTGTGTGTGTGATCCAGATGTCAGCTAAAACATGGGATCCTTTGAGTTCCAATAAAATCAGTACTGGACTTACCCAGCAGTCCAGTGGTTAAGACTCTGCCTTCCAATACAGGGAATGTGGGTTCCATCTCTGGTCTGGGAACTAAGATCCCATATGCTACAAGATGTGGCAAAAAAAAAAAAAAAAGACAAAATCTTTTAATAAATAAATAAGGAAGAAAGAAATAATAAAATTAAATCAGTGCCTACCCTGTCCCACACACACCCCTCCCTGCCCCTCCAGGAATTCTGGGATCTGGATAATGACTTTTCTGTTTATCACTGGCTCTATGGTCTTCCAATTTAGTTCAGTCTGTGGAGTATCTCACCACCCTGCAGGTATTGCCCTTTTCTACTCTGGATTGACGTGGACAGAGAAATCAGCCCCTCTCTGTGACTTCAGTACACACAAAAGTCCCTCCTACACAAGTATGGCATCGTTTTGCTTTGATGGTGTTTGTGCACGTGTGTTTTTTATCTGCCCAGTGTCTCTTTCACCATCTGGTAAAAACAGATAACTGCTTTTCCCCAATTCTTTGTTTCTGGTTGGTGGTGGTTTGTTTAGGCGCTAAATCGCATCTGACTCTTTGTAACACTGGACTGTAGCCTGCCAGGCTCCTCTGTCCATGGGATTTCCCAGGCAAGAATACTGGTGTGGGTTCCCATTTCCTCCTCCAGGGGATCTTCCTGAACCAGGGATCGAACCCAGGTCTCCTGCTTGGGAGGTGGATTCTTTATCACTGAGCTACCTGGGAAGCCCCCTGTGTTTCTGGAGATGTAGAAAATAGACAATATTCCAGCCCAGCAGCCCCCAAACTGAGCACATAACCCAGGCCTGGCCCAATCCACTTAAGGGACCCCATCCCCAAGGTGACTGAGCTGGTTCAAGTAGGCCTGGGCTTCTGGGGCCATTTTCCCAACTCTATGGAAGAGGCTTCTCTATAGGCAAGAGAATGAAGCCAAGACCAAAAGATGCCTTGCCAAGAGAGACAGGGGGACAAGAAGGGAGGTGTCCTTTGAGGCCCTGGATTCACTTGAGCGGCCACAACATGAACAGTGCCCCCTTGAAGTTAGCATTCAGTGGGGCCATGGCTCCACCCGTCAACTTCCCAGCTAGGGAACCAACACATTTCATTTTTCCTGTTTTTTTTCCTTAAGAAATTTGAGTTGAGGTTTAATCACTTGCTACCAAAAGTCTGAATATAGAAAGGGTTTCCATCTACCTTACCTTGCTGGTCCTCAAAACTGTGGCCAAGTCTGTAATGCATTTTTTCATATTGAAGTCATGGGGAGGGACTGATTTCCAGTCTGGGTCAACCCAGAGCAGTACCTGCAGGGCGGTGAGACTCTCCGAAGTCATTCCTTTGTTAAGGGCACCCTTTTCATGCCCCGCTCTGGTATCTGTAGCGCCATCAAGTCATTTTCCCAAAGGAAGACATTTTCTTTCCCCAAAGGCATCTGAATGCTTAAACAGTTATATTTTCATAGTGTGCATGTATTTTTTTCTATTTGTATTTTTCTGGAGAGAAGTTTGGTCATTGTCATCCAATTCAGAGTTCTGTGACTCAGAAAATAAGATAGAAGAAAATAAAACGATGAGAGAGGCCATGGGGAGGGATCCTCACACACTAGAGCAGGACAGAGGAACTCACTCCCAGACGGTTGCTGGAGTCGGACATTACCATGCAGATTGCACACTATTGCAGTCAGAAGAGTCCTGAGAGGTTTTCAAACATTTTCAGCCTCAGCACCCTTTTTTCAAACAAAATCTTACCAGAAAACCCAATCTGCAAAACAGACAAAAGGAGGTAGGGAAAAAGGGTGAAGGGAAGGGCAGCCTTGACTGTCAAACACGTGAAAGAGGCTCTGAGAAAGGTTCTGTGAGATCTTTAAATCTCGTCAATGGACAGTTTGGAAAATCCCTGAATCCAGTCGACTCATTTTACAGATGAGGAAACTGAGGCCCACTGGAAAAAGAATTGCTCAAGCGTTCCAGCTCATTGTGACATTATTGGGACCAGAATCTAAGACTCTGAGGCTCTGGTGGCCAGGTCTGTGCTCTTCTCACTGCCTGGGAAAATGTGGAGAAGGCGCCTTCTGCCCCATAGCCCATGGTGCTCAGTCTTTGCCGAAACCCACACATGGGACATGCCTCTAGTCCTGTAAAACACCCCCACTCCAGCCCCGTGGCCCTCCCAGCCTTTCTGGAAGGACAATGGAGACCTTCCTCATCCGGATGAGAGCTCTGGGGCCCAGAAGACGACTCCTTGCTCAGCTGGCAACGCACGGGCCCAGGCTGTGTGTCATCTATCATGACCCCCTGAGGAGGAGCCAGCGTGAACCCGGGGGCCTCGGGGAGCAAGATCTGCTTGCGGCAGGGTCTCAAGACATCTCACTTTACAAGGATGGAATTTCATGACTTGTGTATTTTAATTAAATTTTTATTTTTATGGAATTTTAGTTAAAGTTCCCCCACTTCTGCAGCTTGCTCATTGTTATTAAAAACCATGACAAGAGGAGGGGATAAAAAAAAAATTAAAAAAAAAAAAACCGACACTGTCCGAGCGAAAATGAAGCCACCTTTTAGAAAAGATCTAACGGCATTGCACATTTGAAACCCACTCCTGGCCTTCCGATGTGGATTCCGCCCCCGTAACTTCACAGATCAGATTTTAAGTCTGTGGCTTATTGCTTTCTGAGCCTCCTGGGGCTTATAGGATTATTCTGGATTTAATCCTTTAATAATTTTTCCTCCCTCCTGTCTAAGGCCTGGTTTTCCAGCTGAAATTGGCCTGGGTGAAACAGCTTGCTTCCAGTTCTGATGGATTCCCCTCTCAGACTGCCGTCCTCTGTCACTGTAAGAAAATGAAGGAGAGGATATGGGACTTACAAAGAGAAAGCTTCAGGGCCCTGTTCTGAAGCTCTGGCAGAGAAGAGGAGGCAGCTGTGCCAATGTCTGTGCCCGAAGCCTGGCCAATGTTATCCTCTTTATTCCTTACCACAGCCTGGGAAGAGAGCGTTGTGCTGTGCTTGGTCGTTCAGTTGTGTCCAACTCTTTGTGACCCCATGAACCGTAGCCCACCAGGCTCCTCTGTCCATGGGGATTCTCCAGGCAAGAATACTGGAGTGGATCACCATGCCCTTCTCCAGGGGATCTTCCCAACCCAGGGATCAAACCCAGGTCTCACACACTGCAGGCAGATTCTTCACCATCTGAGCCATCAGGGAAGCCCTGGGAAGGGAGGGTTATTATCCCCATTTTACAGAAGAAGAAACTGGGTGAGTGAATGCAAGTCGCTCAGTCGTGTCCGACTTTCTGCGACCCATGGACTATAGAGTCCATGGAATTCTCCAGGCCAGAATACTGGAGTGGGTAACTGTTCCCTTCTCCAGGGGATCTTCCCGATGCAGGAATCAAACTCAGGTTTCCCATTTTGCAGGCGGATTCTTTTCCAGCTGAGCCACCAGGGAAGCTGGAAGAAACTGAGGCTCAATGACAAAAATAACCTGCTTAAGCTGACACATGTGGGAAGAAGCAGAACATCTTTGAACTATCTGTCACTGGACTTGGGGGTTTCTGGGCACTATCCACTTGGTGCCAACCTGTTGTTCCTTTCCGCTGAACTTGTGGCTAGACAGGTCCCTCCTTGGAATGGGGAGTTGAAGGGAGGAGACCCCTTACTCAGCCAAGCAGCCCTGGCACTTACATGGTCAGTATTGCCCCAAGCTGGTCCTGCTCACCAGCACATCCTTGGAGATTAGCAAATGTGACCCAGTTCAAAGATCCCCAACTGAAGTGACTTCACTGGTGGTCCAGTGGCTAAGAATCCACACTCCCAATGCAGGGGGCCTAGATCTGAGTCATGGTCAAGGAACTAGATCCCACATACTGCAGAGTCTACATCCCACAACTAAAGATCCCGCGTGCTGCGCTAAGACCTGTCACAACCAAAAAAATAAACAAATATTTTTTAAAAGCAGGGGAGCCAACTGAGCACCCACTGTAAACCAGGAAGGTGCTAGAGGCGGGAGAAGAGAAGAGGAGGAACAAATACCCCATCTGGGGATGGAACCAAACCCACTTGAACCCATATAACAGGCCATAATGTTACTATTGGGCTCCCCAGGTGGCTCAGTAGTGAAGAATCCACCTGCCAATGCAGGAGACGCAGGAGACGTGGGTTCAATCCCTGGGTCGGGAAGATCCCCTGGAGGAGGAAATGGCAACCAACTCCAGTATTCTTGCCTGGAAAATTCCATGGACAGAGGAGTCTAGAGGGATACAGCCCATGAGGCGGCAGTTGAGACATAACTGAGCATGCACATAATGCAAAAAAAATGCACACAAGGTACCTAAAATAGTCAAATTCATAGAGTCAGAAGTACATTGGTAGATGTCAGGGGTGGGGATGGGGGATGGGGAGTTAGTGTTTACTGGGTACAGAGTTTCAGTTTAGGAAGATGAAAAACATCAGGAGATAGATGATTAGACTAGTACAACAATGTGAATGCACTTAGTGCCCCTGAACTGTACATTTAAATATGGTTAAAATAGCATGCTTTATATTATGTGACTTTTACCACAATAAAAAACATTAAAAAAAGAATGAAATACAAATCACTGGTCTTGCTCCAGATCTATTGATTCAGAAACTGGGGGTGGATCTTGAAATCTGTATTGTTACAAATCCTCCAAGTGACTCGGAGGCGGGCTAGTGTTTGAGAATCAAGGAACTATAGGAATACAGAGTGGTGAGTGAGTGAAAGTCGCTCAGTTGTGTCCAACTCTTTGCAACCCCATGGACTATGGACTATACAGTCCACGGAATTTTCCAGGCCAGAATACTGGAGTGAATAGTCTTTCCCTTCTCCAGGGGATCTTCCCAACCCATGGTTCATACCCAGGTCTCCCATATATCAGGTGGATTCTTTACCAGCTGAGCCACAAGGGTAGGAATACAGAGGAGAGAGTGGTAACTGACCCTGAATGGAGTGATGAGGAAGCCTTCCTGCAGGAAGAAACTCTTGTAGGGAATCTTTAAGAACAAGGAGCCATGGGACTTCCCTGGTGGCTCAGTGGTCAAGACTCCATGTTCCTAATGCTGGGAGCCTGGGGTTTGATCCCTGGTCAGGGAACTTGATCCCACATGCTGCAACTAAGACTCAGCACAGCCAAATAAATTTTTAAAAAAGAGCAAGGAGCCAGATGAAGGAATAAAAATAAGTCCCCAGGTGGATGAAGCTGTGCAAGAAAGAGCATAGAGGATGAGCGGCTCTGAGTGTTTTCAAAGAATAGCAGGGACAATGGAGTTGGCTGTCAAGAAGCTGGAGGGGCTGGGGAAAGAGAAAGAATAAAAAAATCTCAGAGTTTCTGAGAAAAGGAAGATGAGAAAGAGAGTTCAGGTGTGCAGGTGGACCCTGTGCATAGACAGCCCAGTCTGAGCCATGCAGGACAGACAACCCCAGGGACTTGGAAGCCCTCCCACCTCACCCCCAAAACTCCTCCAGTTAACCAAACGGCATGACCTCATGTGTTATGGCTGCAGAGGCACGGGGGAGGCCAGATCCGGTGTTTGTATTGAAATTAATTGGGGGCTCCGTGGATGATGGAGGCTCTGAGGAATGCGTCGCCCCCTGAAGAGATCCTGCGAACAATGGTGTCGCTTTCGACCACTGTGGCCCCCAGCGGTTCACATCTGCACTTCCACAGCCCTTCTCCGATGAAATCATAATCACAGACAGATATGAATATTTAAAATCCAAAGCGGATACCTACAGGGATTCGGGATGGGGAGGACTCAGGCCCGCACCCCAGAGCTATTTTTAGGCTAGGAAACGAAGCTCCCATTTTACCAGAGTAGCGGCTTGTCAATCAGGAAAATCCCATCACTCGCCCCCAGCCCAGATTTATGGTGATTCAGAGGGGAGATGCTGCCAGGAACAGGGCTGGGGCCAGGAAAATTTCATCTGTCTGGAATCCGACAGGAAAAAAGAGGCCTGGAAATTTCAGAGGAAGCTGGGACCGGTGCCGGCACAGCGCCTCTGTTTGTGTTCACTCAGCTGGCTCCTGTTAGCAAGTTAAGGGTCCGCTGAGGAAAAGCGTCAGGCCAGGTTTTTCCATCACTCCAGAACCTTGAGCTTGATCCCCAGGCAGCGGCTGCTCCCGTGACCTCTGACCCCAAACAACAGGAGCCTTCACCAGGTTTCCCCTGGGCCCCCAGCCCCGGGCTGCATCTTAAATCAACATCTTTGGTTGTTTTGTTTTTTTTTTTATTCCTTTCTCTTACAGAAAAAAAAAAAAATGTAGCTAAGCGATTCTATCTTTTTTGTTGTTTCTTTAATCAGACTTTTAGCACACTCAAGAAGCAGGGTTCAATACAACCACTAATTAATTCAATTTAGCTTTCATTTCCTCCCCTGGAGTGACCCAGCTCTCCCGCAGTCTTCTCATTTGCCCTCCCTGGTGCTGGGGCACCAGGAACCCCTAACTTCCAAATCTGATGCTGTGAGCTCAAAGCCAGGGATCAGGGCTATGTGCAAAATCCTGCTGCAAGTATAGCAGATCCTAGACTGTCCTCTCCATTCTTCCATTCGTTCATTCACTCAGAGCCTATCATGTGCCAGGCCCTGTCCTGGGGGTGTGGGACTGGGGGGCAGAGGGAGGGGGTACAAAATGGGCATCATTTGCCCTCCAAGAGCCTACAGTTTGGTGGGGGGAGCACAACCCTAAACAGAGAGTCATAATGCACATAGGAAAAGACCATTGGGCTGGTTCAGGGGACAAGGCATTCAAGGGGAAAGAACCATACATGCAAAGACAGAGGAGCAGGAGAGAAGGGAGCATACACACAGCCACACCCTGAGGAGTCTCGTGAGCCAGGAGCACAGGTGGGATTCGACGGCCGGGCTGGCTCAGGAACGGGACTTGTTTAGGGTATTGGGTCTTAGGCCCAGGGCACTGGAAAGTTTAACTGGGGAACACTGAGGTCAGATGGGCACTTTGTCCCAATGACCCTGGTAGTACTGTGGGAGCAGGGGTGCAAAGGGGTGAGTCTAGAGGCAGAGGGATCAGTCAGAAGAGAGAACAGGGATGGATAAGGCAGGGCAGAGGGACTGGAGAGAAGGGCAGGGTTTAGAAGGCATTTAGAATCCCAATTCTGTTACTCCCAGTGGCTGGCAGATGGGAGCTGTTCAATAATCAAACATTGGTGGGCCAGGGGAGACCTAACTTCCTAAGGAATGAGAGGTAAAATCTCATGCCACAATCTGTGAAAGACAGAAAGCATCCAGGCCCATAGCTCCTTCATACAGGCCAGCTGGGGCTGTGGTCACCCAGGGGAGTGAAGCCTGGGGGACTGGTGGTGACCTACATCTGCCAGTCTTGGGACCCAGGGTCTCCAGGACACTTGCCTGGAGCACAGAAGGTAAGGGGGTGCCCAAAACCTCAAAAATCAAGATAGATAATGTTTTAAATATTGATTTATTTGGTTACACTGGGTCTTAGTTGCAGCACACAGGATCTTCAGTTAAGGCATGCAAACTCTTAGTTGTGGCATGTGGGATCTAGTACCCTGACCAGGGATAGAACCCAGGGCCCCAGCAGTGGGAGCGTGGAGTCTTAGCCACTGGACCACCAGGGCAGTCTCAAGAGAGATAATATTTTACTGCAATATTTTAATCAAAATTAATACCAAAATTCATAATGAACAAAATAAAAATTTTTCAACAAAGACAAGCTCCAACCTTGCTCTCAGTCCTCTGCCTCATCCACTTCACCCTAATCCCAACCCTGGTTCCAATAAAAATTCATTTTAGAAAGCATGGGCTGTATGTACTGAATTTTTAAAAATATTGTATTAAATTGTATTTCTCCTGACTACTGAGTTTTGGGTGCCTCATTATATTTTGGGCCTGTAGCAAATGTCCACGCCCTTCATCCTAGACCTGGGCCTGACACACAGGACCACTTTCCGGAGTACAGGAACCCTAAGAGAAGAGGTCTGGCCTACAGAGAACAGCATGCCCATGCCTACGCAAATTCGGCTGGAGATCAGTCTGATCCTGCGTGTGCTGAGGGCTCCGTGCTGGTCAGAAACTCGGAACCAAGGGGTCCCACGGATCCTTGCTCCCTGTCCCTTGGAAAGTCTAATGCTACCGTGTACCTGGAAAGAGTTTAGCAAAGTTTCTAAGCTCAGTTGCCTCATCTGTAAAATGGAGAAAAGAATGCTTATTTGTTGCTTTTCATTTCAAAGAAATCTAAGTCAGGCCAAACCTAAGACCTCTAGACATCTGATCCACCAACCAGGCACTGTTCTGAGGAAGTAGAGATAAATAGCATGTGAGAAACACATTCCCAAGCCCATGCCCCCCACTGCAGCGGATACCCACAGATTAGATAGAACTAGGTCCAAATACATATTAAAATCATCCTTTGTTTTGTTCCTTCCTTCCTTCCTTCAATAACAGACACAGACTGAGCACCTGTATATGCCAGCTGCTGCTGGGCATTGGTTGAATCCTTCATGAGCCTTGGCCTCAAGATCCAGTAGAGTCAGACAGACAGAAAAATAACTGCAAGATGAAGTGCCATGTGCTTTTTAGAGACAAAAGAATGTGGGAATTTAGAGAGGACAACTACTGAGCTGACAGTGGTGGTGGCGGGAGGAGGGGCATCGCAGAGCAGGGCCTTGAATTCCATCGAAGTAGAATCATGCCAGAAGACCGACAGACTAGCGCTTTTTGGACAAGGACCTGGTCTTAGTTTGTTCAGCCTGCTATAACGAAAAACACAGCAGGTGCGTGGTTTTATAAAAGAAGTGTATTTCTCACAATTCTGGAGGTTGAAAAGTCCAACATCAAAGTGCTGGCAGATTTGGTGTCTGGTGAAGACCCACTTCCTGGTTCATGTTCTTTCATGGCAGAAGGGACAAAGGAGCTGTTTGGGGTCTCATCTTTATAAGATGTGCCCTTATAGGGCACTAATCTGATCATGCTTCATTCTTTCTGGAGCAATTAGTAATTGCCCTCTGCTCTTCCCCAGAAGCATATTGGACACTTTTCAACCCTAGGGCTCATCTTCTGGTACCATCTCTTTTTGCCTTTTCCTACTGTTCATGGGGTTCTCTTGGCAAGAATATTGGAGTGAATCTCCATTTCCTCTTCCAGTGGACCACCTTTTCTCAAAACACTTCACTATGACATCTGTCTTTGGTGGCCCTGAATGGCATGGCTCATAGCTTCACTGAGTTACACAAGCCCCTTCACCATGACAAGGCTGTGATCCATGAAGAGGGATGTGAATAGATACTTCTCCAAAGAAGAAATAAATGAGCAATTAGAATATCACCAGGACTTTCCAGGTGGCTCAGTGCATTCCACCTGCCATGAAAGAGACTCAGAAGGCAGGTTCAATCACCAGGTCAGGAAGATCCCCTGGAGGAGGGCATGGCAACCCACTCTAGTATTCTTGCCTGAAGAATCCCAGGGATGGAGGAGCCTGGAGGGTTACAATCCATGGGGTCGCAAAGAGTCGGACACAACTGAAGTGACTGAGCATGCATAAGCAATTTGATCATGAGGGCTCAGTCCTTATGACCTAATCACTTCCCAGTGGCTCCATCTCTAAACATCATCAGACTGGGGATCTAGATTTCAACATGAATTTTGAGGGGACACAAGCATTCCATCCCTAGCATACCTATACAAACGAGGGTAGAGTGTAAAAAAAAGACAGCATGATGGATATGGGAAGAGGCTTAGATGGTGGGGCAAAGTGTGTGGGAAGGACAGTAACGGGAGAAGGAAGTAGTAAGATAAACTTGGTGTGGACCACGAAAGGCCCTATGTGTGAGACTTCCCTGGTGGTCCAGGGACTAAGACTCGGTATTTCCAGTGCAGGGGGCCACGGTTCAACCCCTGGTTGAGGAACTAGATCCCTAGATTCCACATTCCACAACTTGAGTTCACGTGCTGCAACTGAAGACTCTAAGTGCTGCAACTAAGATCTGGAGCAGCCAAATAAATAATAAAAAATTAAATTTAAAAAAAAAAGAAAGGAAAAAAAATAAAAATAAAAAAAGAGAAAGGCCCTGTGTGCTAAGATAAAAATTTGGATCTTATTTTCCTGGCAATGGGAAACTATTTAAAGTTTTTAGACAGAAAATGGGATTTTTTGATCTGTTTTTAGAAAGAGAGTGCTGGCAGCCGTGGAGAGGGGGGACTGAAGCTGGAAGTACGTGGAGGCAGAAAAGTCAGCTGGGATATTGAGCAATAATCTAAGGAAGAAAAGATGAAGTCATGGACCAAGACGGTCCATGGAGATGGAGAGCAGGGATGGAGTTAAAGAGATTTCTGTAAGAAGCTACACACCTTGGTGACTAAGTAGACACGAAGGGTGAGGGAGAGGGAAAAGTCTACCTTGATTTCCACGTTTCTGATTTAGGTGATTGTGCACGCAAGAGACTGTGTTCGATCCCAGGGTCAGGAAGATCCCCTGGAGAAGGGCATGGCAACCCACTCTAGTAATCTTGCCTGGAGAATCCCATAGACAGAGGAGCCTGGCAGGCTATGGTCCATAGGGACACACAGAGTCGTACACAACTGAAGCAGCAACCCAGCATGCGCGTAGCAGGCACAGTCACAGTGGCGACAGCAAACCAAACAGAGGAATAGGAGAGGAGGGGCTGGGGGGAACAGTGGCTGCACTCCATTTTGGACTTGTTGACTCTGGGTGAATGGAAGATTCTCAGATGAAATAACCAAAAGGAGATATGATGGGTTCAGGACAAAGTTGAGGCTGGAGATATTACTGTGTAAGCTAAAGACAGATGGGCTCAGGTGAGCCAAGCCAGAGAGAGGGTATAGGGAGAAGAGAGCTGAAGAAGAGAGGCCAGCAGAGGAAGAGTGGAAAAAGATGAGAGACCAGAGGCCAGCGAGGAGATCCAGGAGGAATAAGAGCAGGGAAGAGTGCTATCCAGGGGACCAGGATTGCTGATAGACAAAAGGAGGAGAAGGGGTTCCATACAGTAGAGCGATGAGGACATGAAGATGAGAACCAAATTGTAGTTGAGGAGGTCATTGGTGACTCTAGTAAGATCAACTTCAAAATCCACCAAAATCTGCCTCTTGACTCAATCCATGGACTCCCACATCTGTCTTCATGGGATGGTGGGAAGAAGGTTGAGGAATCCATGGGAGGTGAGGAAGTACATGATGCCTTCAAGAAGTTCTGGGATGCCAAATGACTTGAGCAGGATGTTTAACTCCACCAGGAGTTCATATGGATGACAGCTCCTCAAAGTCTCCATCATCAGGGTCCGGGTCCCCAGAGTGAACCACATTTACCCCCTGCCTCCCCAGAAGACCCTCCAAGACCAGCAGGACCACATTATGTAGTACCAATAGGTGACCAAATTATCAACTACAGTGAAGAATTTTGCCTTTTTAGTCAACAAGAAACCCAAATCCTGTTATTCCCCCAAGGCATCCTCCATTGTTACAGAGATTAACTTGTTAAGAACAAGAAGAGGATTATGAACAGCTGGGTTTTAACTATTTAGCATGAGAAACCAGATTGAGAACAGAAAACAAAACTATTACAACAGGAAGAAGATAAGAAAATACAGTTAGCCTAGCTGGAGGAATCTCTTTTAGAGACACTTGCTGCATCTCAAGGCAAGATTTTGGAAAATAAGGGCTCTGAATCAGACAAAAGCAACCAGTGCACTTACTCAAGTCACTTGAAGAATCTTACAAATTCCAAATTTCATATTTCCTTCTTGGTGATTTTCTATTGCTTTCTTAAAGGTTCATATTAATATGATCAGCAATATAGTATCAGGACATCAGGAGAATGATGATTGCAAAAAAAGAATGCTATCCAAACACACACACAAGAAAAAGTTCCAGGGACTTCCCTGGTGCTCCAGTGGTTAAGACTCAACTCTCCCAATGTAGAGGACCTGGGTTCGATCCCTGGTCCATGAACTAGATCCCACATACTGCAATTAGAAAAAGAAAAAAAAAAAAAAAAGACCCTGAATGAGGAGACTAAGACCTGGCACAGCCAAATAAATAAATGGGTTTTTTGTTTTGTTTTTGTTTTTTTAAAAAAAAGGAAGTTCTGGGATGAAGAGATGATGTTTGTAGGACAGACAGAGTTCCAAGACAGTGAGACAGAAGGTCTTATAAGACAGAGAGACTTGAGTAGGGTTTTAGGATCAAGAGGAAAGGCATTGAAGAGAGAAGTGAGATCCCAATTAAGCTGCACAAGAACACCAAGCCCAGGCCCTAACCTCCGAGGCCCTTGTTCAACTGGTTTTTTCAAGTTCAACCCTCATTTTCTCAGAGAGCGCTTAGTTCCCCAGCCATACTTCCAAAACCTATGTCACCCCTAATTGACCAGAAGCATAAGACAAAACAATGCGTGAGAAATACATTCCTTAGTCCTGCTCAGAGTCCTGGAGAAGATCTCACCATCTTAAAATGCTGGAAGGCAGGCCCTGGGCTCTCAGGAATGGGCAAGATGGACCTCTACTCTGATCTGGCTCAGGTACCTCCAAGGAACAGAGACCACTTAAGTCACCCCTAGGAAAGGGGCGTGAGTGACAAGGATATATGTGGTCAGGGGTCTAGAGCCTGAATGCAAATGGGAAAGCCACAGAGAAGGTGGCAGCATTTGGCCCCTGTCTTGAAGTTGCTCTGTTCCCCTCTGGATATCTGTACCATTGTCTCTCTCTGCCAACCATTTCCTCCACTCTGTTTCTTCAGCTCCCTTCTAACTTTGGTTTGCAGGAGGCTTTGATTTTTCATCCTCAGCTTCACAGATTCCCCACCAGCTACTATCCAAGTTGCCACCAGATCCAGCTTCTGTTTCCCAGTGAAGATTCAAGACAGGGATCCAATTGGCCCAGTTCTAGCTCAGGCAAGGCCTTGGGTCACTAGCCAGTCTATAGTTGCCTGTCTTTAGGTCAGGTGCCCACCCCTGCTCCAATTATTGAGGGCAGTAAGGAAGGACCCAGGGACCCAGGACGCCTCCACTTTTTTTTTTTTTTTAGTATTTATTTATTTATTTGGCTGTGTCGGGTCTTGGTTGTGGCACGTGGATCTTCGATGCATGGCTCCCTAGTTGTGATACATGGGCTCAGCAGTTGTGGCACACAAGCTTAGTTGCCCTGTGGCATGTGGGATCTTAGTTCCCCAACCAGGCATCAAACCCACGTCCCCTGCATTGCCAGGTGGATTCTTAACCACTGGACCACCAGGGAAGTCCCACCTCCACTTGTAAACCCAGCACTTCCTACAGAGGCTGGAATGAGAGATGGGCAGGCAAGCACCCCAAAACCCATCCAGCACAATAAACCTATTTCTTTTCTAAACCAGCTGACATGGTCTGAATTGGGAGAATGACTAGGGGCAGGAAATGAAGAGGTTTCAAACCACCATTCAAGGATCCTTAAGGCACTGAGCACCTACTATGGACCTTTGAGATGACCACATTTGGAACAGGCAGTGGATGCGTAGCAGAGAATGATGGAGACAGTGGGAAACGCTCCTTGCTCCCATGACACACATCCTGGCTCCCTCTACCCAGAGATGGCAAGAGTTGCCCACTTAATGCACCGTGTCCAGGGCTCTCCTATCTGCTGACTTGGTGCTGGCCTTCTGCGGCCTCCTCCTTCCAAAAAGTATGAGAACTTGGGAGCCGAGGGTAGAAGCCTGAGGGTGTGGGCTGGCCCTTTGGCCTGAGGCCCTCCCAGCCAGGGTGGCGCTCTCCATCCTCAGCCTTCCCCTCCACCTCCTCCTGCCTCACCCCGGCCCTGACCAGAGCTGCCAATCTGCAGAGGGCTCTCCCAGAAGTCACTGGCTATCCTTTCAAAAGTAGCAAGAGTTCCAAAACCCAACTCCAGATGCCTTCCCTCCCACATCCTCCCTCAGGCCCACCAGCCTGTCCACCTCGTGAAACAAAGAGACTTAGAAATCACAAGTGTGGAAATGACATCAACGGACATTGGACAGAGACTTGAACCAGGAGGGGAGCGGGTCTGGGGAGGGGGCCGAAGAGCGGTGGCCTTAACTGACCTATTGCCCCGCCTGCGCTTCTGCTTCTTTCTCCCCCAGCCTTCCAGCCCTCTAAAGCTTTCAGTGCACAGGAAGATCTTGTCTTCCTTAAAGCAGGAGTAATGTTCGCGTCTGCTCTTAACAGAACATCCGGTAACACTTTAATTGAAATTTTAACTCTGATTATTCTAGCTGACCAGGAATGCAAGCAAAATCAAAGCTGTGAAGGTGCCAATAGATACACACGTGAAAAGATAGTGAAAGATTGCTGCCACGAGCTGTGTGCTACCCTGGGATTCGTGACCTCTGGAGGGGAGAATTTCGATCCAGGGCCAGAGACCAGGCATGACCACTCAGAGCTTTTTGTGTAACAGAATTTTATTAAAGTATAAAAGAGATAGGGGAAGCTTCTGACATAGTCATCAGAAGGGGGCAGAATGAATGCTCCCTTGCTAGTTTTTAGCAAGGCATTTTATGTGTCTGTTAGTAAGCTGTTCATCAGATAAGAGAGACACCTTAAGGCCGAGGGAGTTTCACCAGGCCCCTCTCCCACAATACGCATTTTTGAGATAGAATGGCACAAGGTGTGCCATCTCTGGCCATAAAACAATTGACATGAATACTGGTTTGTCACACCATTATCAGCCCAAGGTTTGAGAAAAGAAAAACAGTTAGTCTTAGGCGGACCCATTTTGAAGAAAGGCAGATTCCAAAGCAAATACATAGTTTCATTAACACAGCTTAAAAAAAATTTTCCATAAGAAAAACGCATTGGTTAGCTCAAGGTTTGAGAAAAGTTCAGGCAGAACCAGGTGTCCTCAACAGAGAACTAAAAGAAACCTCTTTTAATTTTGTGTAGAGAAGGGGGAAAAGAAAGTCTGGCATTTGCAATTTATTTCCTCCTACTGCTTGGGGACCTCTGGCCTTCCTACCTGTTAACCCTCTCAATAGAAAAGAGAGAGGGCTTCCCTGGCGGCTTCCCTGGTGGCTCAGATGGTAAAGAATCTGCCTGCGATGCGGGAGACCTGGGTTCAGTCCCTGAGTTTGGAAGATCCCCTGGAGGAGCGCATGGCAACCCACTCCAGTATTCTTACCTGGAGAATCCCCATGGACACAGGAGCTTGGCAGGCTACAGTCCATGAAGTTGCAAAGAGTTGGACGTGACTGAGCGACTAAGCACAGCACAGAAAAGAGAAAGACAGAGAGACAAAGGCTGAGGACCAATGAACCAGGGGAACCCAGGACAATTCTATTCCAACACAGCTCAAACATCATGTCCCTGCCTCTCAGGAGACCCCAGGCTACTGCCCCAAGATCCCTCTTCTCCCTAAACCTCCCCAAAACACAGTCACATCCATCCTTTTTCATCCAGCCCTCTGCCACCCTCAGGCCTAGACTGACCCAATGAGCCCTGTTTCTCGTTTACATCAGACCAGCGGTCAGCAGCTTTTAATATTGTGAATCCAGAAGATGCCCTGAGATTGTCCTCTTGGGACCCTGCTTCACTCCCCGGAGAACCGCAGCAGGGTGCAGGAGAGCCAGAGAAGCCTCGAGAAACAAACACGGTGACAATCGCTTACTGGAATATTTGGCTGGGAAAAGCTTTCTTCCCACATAAAATCAACCCAGATGGATTATGAAAAAGAAAGTGACACGCACGAGTTTTTAAATAAAACATCATTTTCCAAATCATGTGGGCTAAATACGATGTGAGATCCAGGATGAGAGCCTGGAACAGAAAAAGCACACGGATGGAAAAACTGACGAAACACAAATAATTTAAGACAGGAGTTTAATTACTAGTAAAGTACCCATGTTAATCTCTCAGTTTTGACTAAAGTACCTTGGTTATAGAAGAGGTTGACATAAGGGGAAACTGGGCTCAAGGGTGTACAGGACTCTGTAAACTCTGTTGCAACTTTTCTTTTAATCTAAAATTATTCCAAAATTTAAAGTTTATTAAAAAAAAATCATATGACTGTTTCTAGCTTCCTGATCCCCCCCACCCCATCCTCACTCCTCCTCCTCCTCCCCCACCCCACCCCCCATCACCAGCACAGAGTCACAGTCTGCTGCTCCATCAGAGTTCCTTGGGTGGCAACCACTAAGAGTCCCATGAGGACAAACTAGGGCCAGAGGCAGGATGTGTGGTCATGGGCGGGTTTGACCCAGCAGGAACACAAGGGAGTCGGGCTGCAGAACCACAGACAGACCAAAGCCCTGGAATTTCAGATCATTCCAGATCTACAGGTCATTCGTTCATTCAGTAAGTATTTATCCTCACACATGCCAAGCGTCATGCTAGGCTGCTGTGAGAGTGAGGATGGTGGGGGAAAAGCGTTGCAGGTACAGAGTGAATGAGACCCAGAGAAACACACAGTGTCCTCCCTTAAGGAAGCAGTGAGGGAAACAGATGTGTTCCCCAGGCAGTGACAACACCCGGCAGTGACTAGGGGATGAGGGTATGCACAGAATCTGCCAGGGTGATCAAAGAAGCCTTCACAGGG